>NC_090930.1:422479772-422785224 GCF_040938575.1 Ambystoma mexicanum | reverse complement strand
TTGGATGATCTTGTATGTATATTTGTTCTATATAAAGCCGGTCAAGTGGCACAGCGAGTAGAGCGCTCGCACCTGTGCAGGTTCGAATCCCGGCAGGGCCAAACTCAGCCTTTCATCCTTCCGAGGTCGATAAATGAGCACCGCACACCGTGGGTAATAATAAGCAGCGGTCAGATACCTGAGGGTTCGTAGCGCTATATAAATGTGAAATAATAATAATAATTATTATTATTATTATTATTATTATTATTATAAAGCGCTTAAGAGTAAGTGCTATATAATAACATATCATTATCATTTGGCCTTGGACGTCTGCTTGCATTCACAGTAATTTGGTAATATGGGCCTATACACACTGATATTAACAATACATATGGTGATCCATTCTCGTATCAAATGTATATAACATTATACTGATATTGCAACAATATTTTTCGTAGTCTACTTAGGAACAATATGTGATGTCACTTCCTTTTTTGTCAAGGGGTGAAAGGTTGTGTTCCATCGCTTCCCGTGATGTTGCTTCGGGTTGAGGGAGTGGGGTTAAATTTCATCACTTCCTGTGATGTCATTAGAGGTCAAAGGTTGTGTGATGTCACTTCCACTACCCCTGGCATTTTGGTGAAATGACGTCACTGAGGAGCGGCCTCCGTTTCAGTTTCCCGCCTGGGCGGCAGCAGTGATAGGAAGTGCCTCTGTCATGAACAGCACGTTCCTTTCATCCTGGGCTGCGGCGGTGAACTGATGCATACTTGCCAACCCTACCGATTTAGGCGGTAGGATACAGCTTTTTAAGCAGTCCTACCTCCTACCGATTTATTGGCACCAAATACTGATTTTTTTGTAAAAAAAAAAAATATATAACATTTTTATTTTTTTTACATTTCTTTTTGCCCACACCAGCTCAGGGGAGTCTTTCAAGGGCTCCCCCAAGCTGGCGTAGCGGGAGAAGGCACGGCATGTAGGCTTTTGATGTCAAATGCACCCACGCCAGTGGGCTAAATACACCCCTCCGCCGCGGGTCCCTTTGACAAAAGGTGCCATTAGCCCCCCAAAACGCCAGCTCGGGGGAGTCTTTCAAGGGCTCCCTCGAGCTGGCATAGCGGGAGAAGGCACGGCATGCAGGCTTTTGATGTCAAAGGCACCCACGGCGGTGGGCTAAATGCGCCCTTCCGCCGCGGGTGCCTTTGACAAAAGGCGCCATTAGCCCCCCACAACGCCAGCTCGGGGAAGTCTTTCAAGGGCTCCCCCGAGCTGGCATAGCGGGAGAAGGCGCAGCATGCAGGCTTTTGATGTCAAAGGCACCCACGGCGGTGGGCTAAATCCGCCCCTCCGCCGCGGGTGCATTTGACAAAAGGCGCCATTAGCCCCCCACCACGCCAGCTCATGGGAGTCTTTCAAGGACTTCCCTGAGCTGGCGTAGCGGGAGAAGGCGCAGCATGCAGGCTTTTGATGTAAAAGACGCCCACGGCGGTGGGCTAAATGCGCCCCTCCGCCGCAGGTGCCTTTGACAAAAGGCGCCATTAGCCCCCCACCACGCCAGCTCATGGGAGTCTTTCAAGGACTTCCCTGAGCTGGCGTAGCGGGAGAAGGCGCAGTATGCAGGCTTTTAATGTAAAAGGCGGCCACGGCGGTGCGCTAAATGCGCCCCTCCGCCGCGGGTGCCTTTGACAAAAGGCGCCATTAGCCCCCCATCACGCCAGTTCGGGGGAGTCTTTCAAAGGCTCCCCCGAGCTGGCGTAGTGGGAGAAGGCACGGCATGCAGGCTTTTGATGTTAAAGGCGCCCACGGCGGTGGGCTAAATGCGCCCCTCCGCTGCCGGTGCCTTTGACAAAAGGTGCTATTAGCCCCCCACCATGCCAGCTCCGGGGAGTCTTTCAAGGGCTTCCCCGAGCTGGCGTAGCGGGAGAAAGCGCAGCATGCATGCTTTTGATGTAAAAGGCGCACACGGCGGTGGGCTAAGGGCGCCCCTACGCCGCGGGTGCCTTTCACAAAAGGCGTCATTAGCCCCCCACCACGCCAACTCGGGGGAGTCTTTCAAGGGCTCCCCCGAGCTGGCGTGGTGGCAGAAGGCGTGGCAGGCGCCTCATTGTCATTGGATGCACCCGTGGCGGCGGGCTCATTCAATGACAATGGGCTGGTGACACGCCCTATTCCTATCTTTACCTCCTCGCCTGACTATTTTTAAAACTTTAAGATTCCTACAGATTTTTGGTCACAGAATGTTGGCATGTATGCTGATGCAGCTATAAATGGAACGTTATTAACTTCCCTGAGCACAGCGGGTGCACACAGGGCACGTCGGTATCGATCAGAGCTGGGCCTGCCCTTTGCAACGTGATATGATGAGTCATTTATAACGCACCTGTAAACAAGTGTTTCTAGGCGCGAGAAGACAAGGGCGGGAAGACAGAGGGAGGACAAAACAACGATCTTACTAGGCCTTGAGGCATTTAGATCAGCAAGTGCGAAAACGCAAAGTGCAGGGTGGGGAGGGAGAAGGGGAAGTGCCAGGGAGAGGGAAAGGAGAAGTGCAATCAGGGTAGCATTGCTTTGATTAAGTGCAGCCATGGCAGAGCAGCTCTGGATAAGTGCAAGGAGGAAGGGGCTGTAGGGTTACAGTTACAGACCCTAAGTGCGCGGTGAGCCTGAGGCAGTGCAGGGGCGACTGGGCAACGTGCATCCCAAGGACCAAGTGTTCATGGCTAGGCAGCCAGCATGCCAGTTTGGACTTGGGTGCTCCTGCTGAATGTGCCATTCTTATGTGGCCTCCACATTTGCAAAGTGCTTACTTGGAAAGTCTGGGTGCAGACCAGCCCTCACCATAAAGATATATATATCCCCATCCAAAGGGAAATCACGTCAGGGAAAACATCACACCCTGTGATACCACTGCGGCGTAGGAGAAAAGACTGCACCATTGCCACAATGTCTGATGGTGACGTACCAGCCACAATGCCTGCCTGGCCATCAGAGGTTTTTCAAGCTGGACAAGGGGATGTCCCTCCTTGGCAACTGCCCATGGAGATTTGACCTCACGAATACCAGAAACCTCAGCCCCCTATGTGTTCGCTGGGCAAAAGACTTCAAAGTGTATGTTGGGGCAATGGGCACCATGGATGACGAGCGCAAGAAAAATATACTGACCCTGGCAGTAGGAGCATTAGTGCGTGACATATGATATCAACTTGTAGATGGAAAAAAAAGTCACTTTTCAAGAGATCCAAGAGCCCCTCACACCAATGTGGACAATGAGAGGCATATTTTTCACACCACTATGCAGGAGTGAGGTATAACATTGGACAATTTTGTTATGAGGCTCCATATCCGCATCAAAAACTGCACATTCCACTGCTTTTCAAACGAACAAGCACTGAGCTCTCAAGAGATAGCCAGATGCGAGACCAAGAGGCAGTCAAGAAATTAACGCCAGCCCCTCAAGACAACACCAAGACGACTGGTAAAATATGCTTCCAGTGCGGATCGAGTTCCCCCATGACGGCACGTGCCGTGCCCTGGGCCAAGAATGCGCTGCCTGCGGTGGCGATGACCACTTCAGGGCTGTAAGCAGAAAAGCCCCCATGCCGGCATCCCAAGGGACCTCACTAGGCGACACCCAAAACAGTGACCTCTCGTAAATACCACCGATATCGCCCACTGGAAGGAGAAGGAGGTGTATTTGTGAGAGTGCTTTGTATCAGTGCTGTTCCGGTGACAAGATCCTTTGGTGTTGGCACTTCTGATCTCGAGCGTTAACACAGCTAAGACTGTGGTACGAAGAAACACTTTCATGGACATTTGTTGGACACTTGCTAGCAGTGTATCAACTGGAGGACTTTCGAAATTACTAATATCTCTCCTTTGTCACTCTTTATTCATAGATTATCCAAACCATGCCCCCTTTTCCTGACGTGTCCATTTAATCTGGAGCGCACACACATTTCGCGCAGCGCATTCGTGAGAATGCTTTGTACGAGTGCTGTACCGCTGTTCAGCGGCTCAGCAGTGGCTCGTGCATGGCCTCCTTTTACGTGCCATAGTATTTTCCTTTTGTAATTTTTTGAAATACTATGTGACGCTGTTATTGTTTAAATTAGACAACAGATTCGTGGCGGCTTACACCCTAACGAGTGCCATGCCTTTGAAGACAGGTACTCTTTTCGGTCAGCCTAACCCTTTAGCACCTATAGCAAAAGGCTCCTCAAAGGTTAACACCGGCCAGCCTCCCTTGTCAATTAAACGGTCAAAATCAACAGGAAAGGGCATTCGATACTTCTACCGTGCAAGAAAGGACGGCCCTGCCCTTCCATTAGTTGAGGCATCGTCCACTTTCGATCCAACGGCTTCTTTACCATCTCTGCCTGTAGGTATCCAAAGCGTTTCAGGAGCAACCCGCCGACCACCACTGAAGTGAATCAACAACCATCTGCTATTGATCTTCTAGCGTGCTTAACGCCTATAACATCCAACACTGACCATGAGATATATAGAACGCCGGCCGCTGTTTTACAGTCTGCTTCAAACGAGCACTGCGCCCCAGTCATTCATACAGTCGGTTCCTCAGATATTGCTATGCTATACTCACAAGCCATTCAAACGGCCCCAGTGATGCATACCCTCCCCATTAAACCGTTTTTGTCTTGCTACGACTCCAGGTTCTTCCAGAATCAATACCAACCTCGATCACACTACTCAATCCTCCACCTTGTTCTCGAACACTGTTTTTGAAACACAAGTGGGTCCCAAAATCAGCAAACCTGCTTCAAATTATCAAACTCGCCCATTTCATATCCAGATACAGGTAATCGGGAAGCAGAAAATTCTTCTTTTTTATCTAATTCAACAGCAGCATCTTTTGCTAAACCGGCACCAAGACCATAATTTGGCATCACCTACCCCCAAAGTTTGTTACACAAATCTACCTTAACTGCCATCAACACAAGCGTGTACAGTTTAATTAAACAGCATGAATCCATGGATAGGAACAGGTATCACTATAATACTTTCATGACTCTATTGTCAGCCAAAATCGATTAGATAGCTGCAGAAATTAATTGTCATCCTTGCCATCGAAGAACGGTTTTGCACATTGATCTTATTACAGTGCCCCTAACTGAGACAGACTGTCCAACAACATCTTTAACTCATGGTTGAGGAGGATCCTCCTCAGGGAGAATGTGAGGAAGTCACGCACATTTCTCCCTGGGGTTCATGTTACAGATCTGACTCCGTTCATTTAATTTCCATTACTACAGAGCCTCTACCAATGATAGTTGATCAAGAGACTCTAGAAGGAGTAGAACAACCTCATGTATTTAATTTATTTCACCCAATAACCCCCAAGGGGAGAGCCAAGATCGCAATTTTATTGCGCAATCCAAAAATGCGGAAAAAAACCAACAATCCATCTGTTGCAAAAAAGGCGGTTAGTCATAGATCAAAAATGTATTAATGGTTTGACAACTCCAGCAAGATCTCCGCCGACCATAGCAAACAACAAAACTCATCCTGCATAATGTCCAGGACAAACTCCACCACAACACTCTGGGCAGGACACCCCTCAATTGACATCATTATCCTCCCAGCAACAAGTTGCCCTCCCAAGTGGAGTAAGGTTGCATCCTGATACTACACATGTTGGCACACTTAGTGATGTTGATCAGGCTCAGCTTGAGATTATTAATTTTTCTACTTACCATCTCATCACTCCCTTAACTAGACTCCATCCTCAAGAGCCTCCACTAACCACAGCAACCGGAAACCTCTAAAAGAATAGTAGTAACAAATAAAATCGAGGAGGAGTTTCCACATTTTATAACATTGGACCAAAAGAGAGTGCGTTCCTATAAAGGGGATGAGCTGATTTCAAATTCGTTACTCCATGAACAGATAAGGCATAGCAGTCAGACCAAGGCTCTTAAAGCAACATCTGCACCTGAAAGGCACCAAAAGCTCTCTACTATGAATCAGAAAAGGGATTCTTACACTGATACATGTAGACGTCTTTTAACTATGGTAGACAGGCAGAGAAACAACCCATTTCCAAATCGCACCACGTTACTCACTGTCTTTCAAGCCACCCCGAAACTGAAACATATTCGTTCAGATGACATAAAAGTAATTGGGTATACAAATAGCCCCTTACATGACACGGTTGAACTTGTTATACCTTCACAAATCGTGGCTGTCCTGCTCTGGCACACAAAAGACGACCTATGCCAGGTTATCTTTTTACTCCAAAAACAGCAGGCTAAGGTGACCACCAACGTAGCGAATGGTGTACCGGACTAGAAATATAACACTGGCTCGTACAACCATCAACAAAGCGCTTTGTCCTCCAACCACTATAAAAAGAAGCAATCATTGCCATCCATAGAGTATCAATCGAATTACCAGCCTCTTGCGATTAGATGCGGTAGCACCAGAGGTTCATTAGGGCGTGAGGTGCATTTTAAAGACACTCCTACACTCCCTATACAGCAAAAATGGTCCTGGCTTTCTAAAGCTATTAATCAAACAACCGCACTTCAGTTCATTAATGCCAAATACTCTCGTCTGCGGTGTCCATATCGATGGCCATATGGAACAGAAGAGGATTTTCACATTTACTCCTCTCCAAGAGAAATAAGTTAGCCACATATGATATCATAGCACTTCAGGAGACCTGGATAACTTGCCAACCGATATAGCCAGATTACCAAATAGCTTGGATACCAACCATTAAACAACCTAAAGGCCACCCCGCAGCTGGGCTGTTGACGGCTGTGAAATTAGACACTGATATCGGTCTTGAACCCTGGGCCTCCCCCTATCCGTGAATTCAATTAATCAAATTAACATCATCTACCATCAATCATCCCTTAAGCCCCCAAGCTGCGTTACTCAACATATATTGGAATCCGGTTGCTATCGACGACAATACATTCTTTATTTACATTGAACAAATGCTAGATTTAATTGCACTTGAAAGTTGCGCTTGATGGTCACTCCAGTGTAACTTTATTAGTAGGTGATTTCAACATCAAATGTATCCCTTATGAGGATACACAACTGTCCCAGCAAGCAGTGAGATGGAATTCTTTACTGAAGGTTCGTAACCTCACGTCTCTGACTGGCACCATCCCTGGAGACATTGCCCCAGCCCCCACTTGGTCAAGAGGGGCCCCTGAAGCCATCTTGAATGATGCTTTTATTTCCTCGCAGGCAATCAACCATATTCAATCCTTTTCCATTGTCCCCCCACTGATGCTAGTGATCATAATATCTTGGAGATTAAATGGACTGTTTCACCCTCTAACTCGTGTGAATTGTTTAATGGCGGTATTACTCTGAATTCAGGTAGAAATAAGATAAGTTGGTCATATGCCAAACTCGACCACTTGAAAAACACCCTCACAGATTGTGTTAATGCTTCTCATCCGGATAACCATGTTGAATATACAGACACTCTCATGCTAATCGTAGAATCCTCAAATCCTCACAACAGTCCAGTTTTTAAACATCAGAACTTTTTTTCATCCAGCTATTCAATTGTTAAAGTTTCAGCTTCAAACTAATCTAAGGAAACTCTGTCCTGATGATCACAAAAAATAAGATCAAACATTCGCACCCACTATAGAAACGCAATTCGTCAAATAAAAGCTCATTCTAAGACAACAAGATGGTGAAAGAATGCTAACTGCGATAGCCAGCAAATCCACTGCTCCACTTTGGAGGCACTTGAAAGAGGATTCCTCTTCTGCATCATCAACACTTTTGCTGAATTCAGCTAGTAAGCAAGCATGGGTCTCCCATTTCTCACTGTTATTTGCGAGCGGTCCAATTCAAGTTCCACCAATAGTTATACCAAATATGAATCCTATCACCCTTGTTTTTGACCATTTATATATCATGTTACTCATTAACAAACTAAGTGTCTCGCAAGCTCCAGGCCTGGATGGCCGGTCTAATGCAATTCTCAAAAAACACCCATATGAATGGGCATCATTTTTAGAAATCATTTTTAATAACGCCCTCAAGACAGGTATTATTCAAAGATCGTGGAAGGAGTGCATTATTATAGCAATTTTCAAGAAGAGCAACCGCAATGACCCAGTTAATTATTGACCCATAGCACTCCTGGACATCCCAGGCAAGATCTTTGCATGACTAATTTTAAACTCCTGGACATCCCTGGCAAGATCTTTACAAGACTAATTTTAAAAGATTTATTGGAATTGATGCAAATAGCTAATTTATTTGACTGTCACCAGTCAGGCTTTGTTAAAGGAACAGGAACATCCCTAAATCTGCTCCTTTTATCAGTTATTAAAAAACAAGGCATTAATACAAGGCAACCCATGTTTTTAGCCTTCATAGATTTTAAACAAGATTTTGATTCGGTTTCCCGTGAGTTACTCTGGTCGAAATTAATCAAGGAAGGTTGTCCTTCTTACATTTTAAATTTAATATACCAATTATACTCAGCGACGTCTATAAAAGTAAAGCTTACATGGAATAGATTGCTATCAGCGGCAATTCCAACAACCTCTGGCCTCAAACAAGGGTGCATGTTAGCTTCAATCCTTTTTTTTAAAAAAAAATATTTATTGATGGTGGTACACATCGCTTCATCAACACAACATTCCATACATTTCAGTAATTTAGTTATCAAATATCTAAACACAGCAAAACACATAATGTCTTCATAGCCGGTTCATTTCCAGGCCCTACTGGGCTGCTACCAGCCGACCCCAATTCGCATAGATAAACTCTGAACGGGGCCCAGATGTCTTTAGGTTTGCTTGTCCTCGGGAGTGATATTACATACTGTTCCTCACATTCATTGACATACGCCAATTCTTTGAGAAAGTGATTGATGGGTGGCGCTTGTATACTCTTCCACTTCTGTAATATACATTATTTAGCCACTATACGTGCAACATTAAATAGTCTTCTAGTGACTTCTGAAATCTTCCCAATGTCCCCAAATAGGTATTTTTGGGGTGTTAGGTCTGCTGGGACTTGTGTAATTTCTTCTAGAATGGACGCCACTTTTCCCCAGAACCTGTGTCTGGGTGGGCAGCTCCAGTACATGTGAAATGAGTCGGCTTGGGCGCTCCCGCATTTCTGGCAGTTGTCAGGGCTATCACGTGTAAATTTGGCTCAGGTGTGTAGTGTAACTTATTTAATACCTTAAATTGGATCTGTCGGAGGCCTGCATTGATGGATACCCTCTTGGTTAGATCCCAATATCTTTCCCACGCCTTGTCCAAATAGTGGTTTCCAGGTCAGCTTCCCAGTTTAATCTTGTTTGCCGTTGGCATGTTTTCCTGCACAACCGCGTAGAGCCCAGAGATTCTGACTCCCGCCTGAGTGGACAAAGCCGCAAGGCATGGCTGTGGAGGAGGCTCGTCGGGGAATAGAGGCCACCTGGCCTTAAAGGCCATTCGCATCCTATGATATTGTAGTATTTTCAACTGATCTCTCCCCATCCCAACCTTAAATTCCTCTAAAGTTATGAATTTGCCATTGGGGAAGATATCTTTAATTTTGAATTCTCCCTCTGGGCCCCACGTTTTCTGTACATCAGGGTCATAAGATGGTGCTATTCCTGGGAAGTTCCAGAAGGGAGCTTCCAAGTAATAAGGAGTCTCTAATCGGAGCCTACGATAGAGTCTAGACCATGCATGCACTGTTGTGCTGACTGGGTCGAATGGACAGTAATCCATATGCTTAACATTAAAGATGAAGGAGCGTAGGTCGGTTGGGCGTGCTGCGTGTTTCTCAACACAAATGTGAGGTGAGGTGTTCAGTTCATCATACCAGAATCTAGCAAACTGGGCCTGCGCAACCAGGTAGTATAACTCAAAGTCTGGGGCTGCTATACCCCCTTTGTTGTATGGCTCCACCATTGCTTCCCATTTCACTCTGGCTGCCCCTCCGCCCCACACAAACTCTACTGCCAAAGATCGGAGGGCTGCGAAAAACTGTCCACCCGGCCATGTCGGTATGTTAGTAAATATATATAGTAGTTTCGGTAGAATTACCATTTTTAGTATGGCTACTCAACCAATAAGTGAGATAGGGAGTTTTGTCCACAGGCGAAGCTTGGTGGATATAATACTCAATAGGTGTTCATGATTGTCGGCGTAAAGGGAGGCTTTTTCCCCGGACACGATAATTCCCAGATATCTTATTTTAGTGGGGGACCATTGCTGGCCATGTGTGTTGTTCGGGCACCGCGTGGCGGGGGTCAAGGGAAAAATCTCAGATTTAGATCTGTTGGTCCTATAACCTGAGTATTCGGCAAACTCCTGTATGGTTTTGATCGCCGGACCTGATGTATATTGGGTTCCCGGATGTACAGCAGCGTGTCATCCGCATATAAGGATATTCATTGGGTTAGGCCGGCCATCATTATGCCCCTCTGTCCCTGATGTTCCCTGTTGACTGCTGTGACTGGTTCCATTGTGAGGGCGAATAGTATGGGGGAAAATGGGCATCCCTGCCGGGTGCCCCAACCCAACCCAAACCAGTCAGACAGCATGCGGTTGGTCAGCACTCTAGCTCCGGGGTCAGAGTAAAACAGACCGACGCATCTCAGGAAGTATGGGCCAATCCCAAATTTCTCAAGCACTTTAAACAAGTACAACCATGACACTGAATCAAAAGCTTTTTCAGCGTCGAGCGATACAGCCACCGCCTGAGCTTCAGGTTTTATCTGGGCCATGATTCCAAACAGTCTCCTGAGGTTTAAAGCCGTCGATCTGGTGGGAATGAAGCCACACTGATCTGGATGTATTAATGTAGGCATATGTGGTAGGTGTCTCATGGCCAGGATTTTAGCAAAGACTTTGGCATCGCAATTTATCAGGGACAGGGGTCGTTAGGAGGACATCTCGTTTGGTGGTCACCTAGGTTTCAAGAGCACTGTTATTATGGCTTCTCTCATTGATGGTGGCAGGGTTCCTAGTTCTATAGCTTCCTCCCACACCGACAGCAGCACCGGGGCCAGTTCCTTGTTCAGTTCCTTATACAACTCTGTTCCTAATCCGTCTGAGCCCGGTGCTTTGCCGCTAGCTAATGACTTGATCGCCTCTGCGACCTCATCAGTGGTCAGGGGTTGGTCAAGCGCGAGTTTCTATTCCATGGGCAGCGTCGGGAGAGTAATATTGTCGAGGTATTTTCTTACATCCTCGGCTGATTTTGAATCATGATTGGAGTAAAGGTCTGAATAAAACCGGGTAAATACCCTATTCATCCCCTCTTCGCTAGTGGCCACTGTGCCGTCCCTTGTTAGTATGCTGGAGATCGGCATGTGCTGTCTCTCGACTTTTAGCAGGTTAGCTAAGGTACGACCTGTTCTATTCCCTTCGCAATATCTGCGCGCTCTATGCGGGGTTGACATATAGAGCAGTTCCCTATTTGCTAGTTTATTGAATTCCAATAGGCTGCAGTTGATGTCTGAGAGGGTTTTATCATCATGTGTAGCCATGTATCGCGCTTCCAAGTTTCCCAGGCGTTTCTCTATCTGCGCCAGCTCTACCCTGACTGCCTTCTGCATACCGTGGACTTAGAAATCAGTATTCCTCTCACCCATACCTTGAAGGTTTCCCAGAGGGTGGAATTCCTATCCACTAAACCCCTGTTGGAGTCAAAGAATTGCTCTACCTCTATATGCAGTGCGCAGCTACTGCTGGGTCCTTAAGTATGTCTGGTGGCATCCTCCATCTCCTAGTCAGGGGTTTTGTGTTTCCTAGTGTCATTTCCATTGTGATGGGGGAGTGGTCTGACAGAGTGCGGGGGAGTATCTCACAGTTATCAATCTGGTGCATGAGGGTTGCGGAGACAAACCAGCAATCTATTCTAGATTCAGTGTCGTGCACCAATGAGTAAAATGTGTACTTCCTCTTATGCGGGTGCAGCGATCTCCAGGCATCAACCATTGTCAACAGCGATAGGATTTGTTGTAACATTGCTGCAGTCTTGGAGGGAGATCGTTTTTTGGTAGTGGAACAGTCTAGCGTGATATCTAGGATTGTGTTGAAATCCCCTCCCCATAGGATCTGTTTGCACCCTGTGTATCCTATTTCATGTACCACGTCTATGTAGAACTCAGGGTCATCTAAATTCGGACCATACGTATTTACTAACACCATGTCCCTCCCTGCAACGCTACCCCATACTATAACATAGCGACCCTGTGTGTCCACTTTGCTCTTACCAAAATGAAAGCCTACAGAGGGATGAATAAGAGTGAGAGCACCACTTGCCTGTGTGGAGTATTCAGTATAATATCTATGTTGCCCCCAGTTCTTCAAGAAGTCTGTGTTTACTTTTCGGAGTGCATGAGTTTCTTGCAGCCTAATCACCTGAGGATGATGCCTAGTGACATAGGCTCCCACCTTGCATGACTTAGTTTGATTGTTCAACCCTCGGACGTTCCATGTAAGGAGTTTCAACTTCAGCCCCTGATTCATCGCTCTGCTGTGTGCCATGACTGTGTGTCAATACCGTGTTTCTCGTACCAGTTCATTTTAGGAAGCATGTCATGTACAGCGACGCGACCACCAATTTTAACTTGCAGAACCCTCCCAACTGGGTTCCCGAACCATATCCCCCAACTCGAATCCCATACAACTCAACATAGTGAAGTCTCATATAGCAAATTGACCCCCCACCCGCATCACCTCCCCCAACAGGACGATGCTGCCCGATAGCTCTCGGAACCTTCCCCAAGGGCATTCCCCAAAACTGATGGAGCTCTCCTGAGGGTAGCCTGCTGCAGCCATCCGGCTTCCCTGTCAGGGGCTCAGAGCTCGAAGCTACAATAAACCTGTGTCCAGGCCGTTCTCTGCAAGTGTTCCTGTCTTCCTGTGCCAAGGATTGGATGGTTTACTCATGTCAATCTGCTGCGTCTCGTCTCTCCGCTCCCGGCTGTAGTCCGGCGTTTTGATCATGTGCCCTGACTCTGGGATGCAGCGGGATAGAAGCCTCCACATATGTCATGGCTTCCGTGGGGTTTTGAAAAAAGTGGGCTCTACCACATGTTGGATTCTGATCTACGCAGGGAAGATGAGGGCATATGGCACATTGCGCATCCGCAGTTGTTTTTTCACCGGTTCGCAGGATCGTCGATGCGCCTGTACACCAGCGGAGAAATCTGGGTATATATGAATTCTGTTATGCTCAAAATGTAGAGTGCCTTTCTCTCTGGAGAGTACAGCATCCCTGTCTCTGTAGTTGAGGATACGCGCTATTATGGTACGAGGTGGCGCCCCCGGTTTCGGCAGTGGAGCCAGAGTGCGGTGGGCCCTCTCCACAAGGAAATGTTCTGAGAAAGATTCTGCTCCCAGGATATCCTTCAAAAGGTTTTCCACTTGTTGCTCCATGTCGCCCTTGCCAAAGGTTTCCGCAACTCCAACAATCGGGTGTTATTCCTTCAAGATCTCGATTAAAAATCTTCACACTTACTTTGAGTTTTGCGTAGTTCTGTTTGGAGTTGGGCTATGTCGCGGCCATGTTGTGAAATTGTGTCTTCGTTTGTGCTAATTCTGTTCTCCGCTTCCGTGATACGCGCGCTCTCCTTCTCCAGTCTAGCTTTCAGGGATCCGATCGTTGCCACTATGTCATCCAGTTTGACATTAACTGCCATAAAACCGTTCTGGACCAGTGTTGCTAGGCGCTCTAGAGGGTCTTCTCCCTGCCTGTCGGGTGCCTGTTGCAACCCATCGGCCACCCTGCATGGCTGGGAGCTGGCAAAGGAGTCCATTGGCAGGTCTTTTTCCCTCCTGTGCCCTTCCTCTCAGTGCGGCCCATGTAGTTTAGTATATGACGTCAGAGTGGACTGTTTGCTCCCACGTGTTAAGAACAGCCTCGTATTGTTCCGTGGAGGGGAGCGGATAGTGTGGAAGCTCTATACCCTCCACACCCCCTACTTGCACCGGGTATCTGCACCCTTGCTTTTGTCATTGCTATTGGACGGAGATCGCTGCCAGGCGGACCCCCACAGTCTGATAAGGATGGGTATTTCACTGTGGTTCTTAGCAGGGCGCCACCATGCACCACTCCGGGGGCAGATGGGGTTCAGTCCAGTCCCTATGATTCAGAATGTCCTCAGGGCATCAGTGGCCACACCACTCCACCGCAGGAGTTGTCATTGACTAGGCAGTGTTGTCTCAGCATATGCCTGGGGTACAGTCCTCGGCGTCCTCCTCTCAGTGCCAGCATGGGCCCACAATAGACACTCAGCGTTCTCCCAGCGATCCCTCACTACGTGTTATATATTGCACGCCCAGGGCCTTTTGATTGTCCGTACATTGTTTTTGCCCTTGCCCGTGGCGCACCGTAAGGAGCTTCCTCCGTGTCGCACACCCCATCGGGCACAACTCCCACCTTGGAGTTTATTACAGTGGCAGGGAGCGTCTCCCACACCTCGCCCCACTTACTTGTTGTGCGGGACAGGAGTGCGCCCCTCCGCGTGACTCCGCTCCATTCCGGGGTGTCTCCGTCGGAGTGCCTCCGTGGGGGAGCAGGGCCTGGTCTTCCAGCAGCAGACGCAGCTTCCCGTGTTGCGCGCCAGCCAGAGCCGTGCACAGCTCAGTCAGCGGCTCAGTCTGTTTCCAGCTTTCTCCCCTTACAACGTAATGTGCCTCGGTCTCCCGTTTCCTCTGACAGCGGCGGTACCACGCACCAGTCTGGGGGTGCCGCCGCCCTCTGCTTCTTCCAGGGGCTCTGCGATACAGCGGTCATCGCCGTGCCCCTCCCCCACTGCGGCCGAGTCTTCCCCGTCACACCTCCGGCCCACAGTAGATGTCCAGTGGAGCCGCAGGGAGGCTACGCCGCCTCCTCACTGCCGCCTCACTCTTCGGGCAGGGCAGCACAGCGATCCAGCCACGCACACGCCCAGGTTTTTCAGGGTTCGTGCAGGAGACCTTCCGGCACAGGAATCTTTGTTTATTCAGTGTTTAGATTGGCGTTTGAAGGATATATTTATCCCGGATTTTCGTTCGAGCCTGAGCTCGCCTTTCAGGCAGCCATGCTTGATGCGCGCAACAGCCAGCTTCAATCCTTTTTAATTTTATATTAAAGATATTAATCTTGTTTTAGATCAGACATGCTCCTTTCCTTCTAAAATTGGCAACAAGAATATAGCTTGGCTTTTATATGCTGATCACTTAGTTTTAATTGATCAGACGCTGGTGGGGCTCAAAAGGAAATTGAATGCTCTCGATAGCTATGCTCGGGCAAATGGTCTAACCATTAATACCCAAAAATCGAACACTTTGATGTTGCATCCCACTTCCAACAAATCTGAATGCAAATTTCGATGGTCACTTGCTAACACTTCACTGTCTGTTGTGGACGAATATAGGTATTTGGGTCAGAATATTAGTAATAGCATTACTGAGCTTCCATACAAAGCCGAATTAAAGTTAAAAATGCGTACACTCACAGCTCAAGCCAGAATAATCCAAAAGAAGTATGGTAAGTTTTCTGACGTTCCTGTCATCAGCTCCTATAAACAGAAAGCTGGCCCAGTCATCATATATGTAGCCCAATGTAAGCAACCAGAAAATCATCCAAAATGTGAATGCATTGAAGGCATATATTGGAAATAAATTAAGCTGTACCTCAGAGTGTACCGATTTCTATTTTACGATACGAGTTGGGCCTGGTTTCCTTATCTACCATGGTTGCATGGCAAGCCCTGGCTCTGTATAGGAAGTGCTTAAGCAGTCCTAATAAGGTTATGACTTTGTTCCCGATGCTAATCGCTGCCCTTAAGGGCCAGCCAAACAGTCCATTACATGCTTGGGAAACTTACTGCAAACAGACATTGGAGATTTTTACTTAAAACCTTTACACATGATCCCTTCTTACCTACTAAAATTCTCAGATGCTAGGTATGCTGCAGTTTTATTGAGAATTCGGTTGAAAAATCTGGCCAACCAAAATACAAATTGACTTGCGGTATAAAGCCCTGAATGTCAATTTAAATTGCAGATTCTGCAAAGCAAATGATCAACAAGAAACATTAAAACATCTAATTGTTGCCTGTCCTTGGTTAGCACAACAAAGGAAAGTTGTTTTTAAACATTTCTGTCAGTTTAGGATTTATTTTGTAAATTGAATTTTAATACTTTTTAAGACAGAGTCAAGCATTCAATATCACAGTTGAACCTGGGGGACACGCCCTCCAACAGCAATTTTGATGTACTGACTCACCCTCACAACTCCCCCTTCCCCTCCCACACCTCACCTCCCTTAGGAAACTGTTCTCATTGCATCCAGGTTTTCAAAAACACAAACAATTAACTCACTGTCCGAGTGGTTTCGAGAGCACAAGTCCCAGCTCAGCGTCCTTCGATTTGTATGTTTTATTGTTTAAGGTCTGCCCCACATTGCTACACAATGCTACGCATTTCACCTATCCATTACCACTGGTTCTACGTTATTTCGCCGCAGTATTTTTCATCGAAGGTTTTTTCATCGCTGTTTTATTTTCTCGAGAAACTCATTTTTTTTTTTGGTTTTTTTTGGGTGGGTTACCCCCCAAACCCCCTCTTTTTTTTTGTTTTTTATTCCCTTGGACCCACAACCATATATTACATTTTTTAACCCCCCCCAAAAAAAAACAATGAGTTTTTTTCGAAATAAAAATGGCGATGAAAAAACACGCAATGAAAAACACTGCGGTGAAATGCGTGTATACCTTACCACTTCACTCAAATGTGTGGCAAAACTATTGCCACTCCGTTTCTATGGTAGAACCCCGCCCCATGGATTTCCGCAGTGATCTTTCCCATCAAGTATATATCCCTCGCTGTGTTGGCCCACTCTTTCCGTGTAGGGAGTGTCACCCTCTTCCAGTGCTTGGTACGGAATGCCCTAGCCGCCAGGAGGAGAAAGTGCACCAATGGAGAAAGAACAAACCATCGGTCCTCCCGCCTCTCGAGACCGAAAAGCACCAACATGGGGTCAAGTGCACCCCCCCTTGCCGCACCCTTAATCCAACGGAGGACCTCCGTCCAGTACACCTGCACTCTGGGACAGCCCCACCACATGTGCCAATAATCTGCCACATTACCACAGCTATGCCAACATTGAGGGTTCACCATGTGAAACATCTTGGGAAGACGAGTCGGATCGTAATGCCAATGGTGTAATAGTTTCCCGCCATGGAGCTTATATTGGAAAGATATTGATGTCTTAAAAGCTCTCTGACACATCTGTTGCCAGAGGTTTTCATCCAATTCTCTACCCAGGTCCCTTTCCCACCTTCAGCGAAGTCCCTGAACCGCACCCCCCCTTTGATTCCAACAGAGCCCCATAGAGACATGAAATGAGCCCCTTCATTTCCGTGTGCCTGTCCAAGACCATTTCCACCAGTGTGAGATCCCTGTGAACCGACTCCTTCCACTTTTTGGCTATAAAAATACCCTTCAACCTGAGGCAGAGGAGCACTGGTAGTTTGTCTATGCCCAGGGCCTCTTCCAACTCTTGAATACTGATGAATTTCCCTCTCTTCTCCAGTTGACACACCCGAGTGAGTCCTCCCTTGAACCATGCCTGGTACCTCCCAACCTCAGGTATAGCATCTCGCACAGGGGGAGCCCAAATATGACTCATCAGAGAGGGCCATGTGGTGATCCCACCTGCTCTACCTCCCATGCACATCACCTCCTAGTGGACACCAAGAAATGGGTGCTTTCAAATTCTCCTCGGAAGCCTCCCTTTAAGGACCCAGAGCCATTCGCACACCGTTGCTGGAAGCAAGTGTTGATTCTCCAAATAAAACCACTGTCTCCTGGGGTTTTCCCTCAAATGTGGGTCCGTCTCCCCTGAGTTGAGCCGCTCTGTAGTATAACATCAAGTCTGGGAGTCCCACACCTCCATGATCCTTTGGTAAAATTAACATTTCATATCCCACCCTAGGCCTCTGATTCTGCCAGAGGAACCTTAGGATCTGTGACTTGGCTTCCCTCAGGGAGGCCTCTGGGGCCCGGACCGGCAACATCTGAAACAAATACAATATTCTGGGGAGGAGATTCATTTTTATGGCATTAAGCCACCCCATCCATGGCAACTGGCCCTTGCCCCATGTCTCCATCTCAACAAATAATTTATCAAAGAGGGGGGGATAGTTAGCTCCACCCAAGTCCTCCCATGGTTATACCCAGGCATCCGATGCTGTCGAGCTGTATCTGGAACCCCAGGGGCTCGAGCGCCTTGACATACCTAAAGTTCTCCGCTGCGAAGGGAAAAATCACTGACTTTTCTTTGTTAACCTTAAAGCCTGAGAACCGCCCATACACTTCTATTATTGTCACAGCAGTGGGGACGGAGCTGGTGGGGTTCACCAGGTACAACAGCACGTCATCCGCATAGAGTCCTAATTTAAACTCCCTATTACCCACCACTATGCCCTCCACCTGTGGGGCCATCCTTAATCGCTCGGCCAACACCTCCATCGTTAGTGCGAATAGGAGAGGCGAGAGCGGGTAGCCCTGCCTTGTCCCCCTCTGCAATTCGAAAGGCTTCGACAGCCGCCCATTAACAGTCACTCGCACCACAGGGGCTACATAGAGGGCCCATATACCCCTCAAGATCCGGTCTCCGAACCCACATTTCTGTAGGACCCCATCTAGGAAGCACCAGTCCACCCGGGCGAAAGCCTTCTCGGCATCGAGAGACACCAGCATTGGGTACCCTTCCCTCCCTGCCAAGGCCTCCATCAAGTGTGTCTTGCGCAGAGTGTCGGTCCCCTGCCTACCCCGGATGAACCCCACCTGATCTGAGTGGACTAGTTTCGGCATGACGCCCTGCATTCGTGTGGCGACTACTCTGGTGAAGATTTTTGCATCGACGTTAAGTAGGGAAATGGGACGATAGGACTTACAACACTCTGGGTGCCTGTCCGCTTTTGGTATTACTGTTATTAATGCTCTCCCGATGTGATGTGATGTGATTAAATAGTTTTGTTAAAGTGTTGGGCGAGGGATCCTGCGAAGGTCTTGTAGAACGCAGCTGTATTTCCGTCTTCTCCAGGGGACTTCCCTAATTTAAGCCCAGAGATTGCCCTTAACACTTCCTCTTGGGTGATATGCCTTTCCGTCTCCCCTTTCTCGCCACTTTGAAGTTTCGGCAGAGACACCTCCCCAGGTATCTACCCAATTCTGCTTCATCGTCCCCTCCACTCCCTTCCATGAAGTCGTTCATAAAATGTGGCGAATTTCTGTGCCACCACCCCGGGAAGGGAACGTACCTGCCTGTCTGGGACCCGGACCCTGGCTACCCACCTCTCAGCCCATTGGACCCAAAGCCTGGCCGCCAGTAGGGTGTCAGCCTTGTCCCCCTATTCATAGTATCTTTGTTTCAAAAATTGCAGGCCAGCAATCACCTTTCCTATCTCCAAGTCTCTCAGCTCCTGACCCTTTTCCCTTGCTAGTCCCAGGTCCTCCTCCTTTTCCCTTTCCCCTTTGCCCTCAGACGTCTCCAGTTTACGAATCTCACCCCTGAGTTTCTCGGCTTGTAAGGTCCTAATTCTCTTTTTGACCGCGCCTTTTGGAATAAAAAGACCGCTCCATGTCGCCTTGGCCGTATCCCATGTCATGCCCAACTCTACCTCCCCCGTGTCATTTAACTAAAAGAACTCTTCAATTGCCTCTTGCATTTCCTTCGCAAAGACCATGTCCTTAAACAGGATGTCATTGCACCGCCACAGTGATTCCTGGGGTCTCAGTCCCGTCATTGCTATGCCCACTTCCACCATATCGTGGTCTGACCAATTAATGGGAGAGTGATCGCTACTGTTAACTCTCCCTATGTGCCGCTGGTACAAAAACCAATAGTCGATCCTTGTTCGGAATCCATGAACAGGGGAGAAAAAGGTATTGCCCCTTTTTGTGGGATGACATTCCCTCCTTACATCTACCAGCCCCTGGTCTAACATAAACCCCATGAATCCCCTGTCATGTTACCCAACCCCACCGCCCGCTGGGTCTTGCCCCACCACTGTGATCCATCGCCCGGTCCACGCACATATTAAAGTCCCTCCTAATAGCAGCAACCCCACTGCCCGGACAAGTATCTCTCCGATGGCTTCCTGTAGGAACTGCATCTGCCCAGTGTTGGGACCATACACCGCAGCAATGCTTAGCTGCCTGCCTTCCAGGGACCCAGAGATCAATCACACCCTCCCGTCCGTTCTCCTCCAAACCAGTGGATTGACTATTTGAACCCTCCTATTGAAGATGATACTCCCCCTTTCTTGGAGGGCCTGGAGGCCCAGAAGGCCTGTCCGATGTGTGCCCCTGGAATGCGTCTCTCTTCCCCCTGGAGCAACTGTGTCTCTTGCACCAACAGCACATCTAGGTCTCTATTCAGAATCTCCCTTCTGAGCAGGGAGCGCTTGGTGGGTGAATTCAGCCCTTTAACAATGAGCGTGCCCATCTTAAGAGCCCCGGCCCGGCCTCCTCGCTCAACACACGCCATCTGGGTATATACGCCTGTGCACCAACCACGTCACTCGTTGCAATGCAGAAACCTTCAACCATATGTTCATCTTGAACCCCCTTCTAATAAGGCTGATTGACACTCCTTCCACCATCCTTCCCTCATCCGCCGCCGATTCTCGCTTCTGTTCTCTGACACCAAAAATGCATAGGTTGTTCCAATGCTCTCCATTTTCCAAGTTGTCTAACCTTAAAAGGGTTTCTTCCTCTCCCACCTCCAAGTCTGTTAGGCGTGCCTCATATTTCATGTACAGGAGGTCTACCTGTACGTGATTATTCTCCATCCCCTCCATTTTATCTTCTAACTTGTCCACACGACCCTTGAGGTCACAAATTGAGGCCTGGATGTCAGTCCGGATCTTGATCTCTTCGATTATGTCCTTTATATTGTCTCTAGTCAGGGCCGGCGGGGATGTACTTCCTCCTGCGGCCATCTTGTTCTTGGTTGGATCGATCTCCCCCTAGTCGTCCACCGGGCTTCACCAAAAGTGCTGGAGAGACAGGACCCCAGTCTGCGCCATTCCTCTATGCCCGAGTGGTCCCTGGTTCTCCTCCAGATTGGCCGCAGATGACAGACCGCAGGACCCGGGGCTCCAGATGACCACCGCAGGGCTCCATGTAGCCACTCCTTCAATTCAGTGCAAGTGCATATCTCATTAGGCTCACCTGCCCCATCCAGGCTCCAGTGACAGTGTTTACGTAGGGCCCCACTATTCAGGGTGTTGCTGCGATGGTCCGTGTCCCTCCGCACTTCTCTCTTTCTATTGATCAGCTCCCAACTACATGGATGCTCGCACCTACATTTCCTCACCACCTTCCCACACTCTGAGGCTTCACTGATACATCAGACCCCAAATCTGCAGTCCGGCTGGGTCTAACTATCTCTATGTATCCCTTTAGGTTGTGGTGTGGGGGTTCCCCCTTGTTTGGCTGGGCTAATATGCCACCAGGCCTGGGACAGGAACCCAACGCCTCCTTGATGCTCAAGTTCTTGTTTTTATATGGTGGTTGCACCGCCCCAGGCCCGGGCCTCACACACATGGTCTCCCCAGTCCTTATCACACTTAGAGGTCTCCTCTTGCGTGCTAAGCGGGCACTGCATAGTTCCAATATGTTGTACAAACAGGGAGGGAGGGAGGGCCACAACACCTCCAATTTTCTTCACCCCACGCAGAGCTGCGGGAAAGTCTCTGCTCAACGCGCGAGTAAAAGCTCCCCTGCTCCGCCATCCCTCTTACCAGCTGTCTCAGGGGGTCTGTCGCTCCTGGGGTGCCCTACTTCGCACCATAGGGGCAACAAGGGCAGCGCCGAAAGGCTCAATCCCAGATGCCCTCTCCCACTTTCTTCGCTGCCTCCGGGCTCCCGGGCCAGACAGCAGCCAGACAGAGCAGGACAGCCCCGACAAGCCAGCCCCCGCCAACCAAGGGCTCCGGTCCTGCGCTGCCCGCTCCGTCTCTCTTCACACAATGGGAGGGGGGGGTGCTGACATCCACCATGGCGCCGCAAGCAAGATCCGGCTCCTGCCACACCACGGATCAGCGTAGGCCTCATCGGCGCTCCGACTCTCGTGTCCTGCCCAGGAGGCAAGTGCACACCAGCACCTCCTTCCTGGACCCCGGGAGGGGGGGGGTCCAAAGGTGTTGCGCTTGGGTTAACTCTGTGTTGGGGGGAGCACAGCAAGCTCTGACACGACGGTTTGCAGTGGAGCCACTGCTTCACGAGGCCATCACAGTCCGTGCCCCCTGGTGGTCCCCCCCATTTAGGATTTTAACTCAAGGCACATTGTGGTCAAACATTTTTAATGCAGATTCTGTGTCAGTAAATATTACCATGGTGAATTTCTTATTGGCCTTGAAAATCCATGATGACTCATTTTTACACAGGTATGGTATATATAATCTTTGTTGTATTTTATCACCTCATGAATTGAGAAGAATTAATTCTGACATATTTTACCCTTTGTTGAAGGCTTCTGTATGAGTTTGTAACATTGGAAAAAGTTGTAATTAACAACTAAAACAAATAAAGAACAAAAAAAAGAAAAAGAAGTTGACAGGCATTAGTCTCAACGGTCATACAGGTCCCCAAACAGAAGTGGAACCCACAGAACAAGACGGGATGTACGGTATGTGGAAGTAAGTTCTCATTCAGGGAGTGAATCCTCCTCCTCCCCGATGGAACAGAGGAAGAGAGGCTACTTGTGGGCACTGGGCAATGAGATCACCAAGGAACACAGCCCCACACTGGTCCTGCAAGTGCATGACACCTGACCGAATTCCTGATTGACACTGCCACAAGGGTGAACATCATGAGTGAGGAATCATATAACCGGCTCCCGCAACCGCCAAGGCTGGAACCTTCCACAATGAACATATTCCCTTATGGATCCAACATACCATTGCTGAGCAAATGGATGTTCACATCAGTCTGCGCCCACAAGTCACACACAGCCCGCATCCAACAACACGTACTCTCCACTGAAGCCAACAGTGGGTGCAGCCTAAGTTTCCATATGGCCATCGACATGGGCCTTGTCCACATTTTGTACCGCATGATGGCCCACAAATATCAGGCCCCATACGGTGATGTTGTAAAGCCATTCCCCAACCTCTTCAAAGGATTGGTGAACTACAGAATTGCAAAGAATGACTCCATATTGACCCAATGATCAAGCCCGTTGCACAGCACTATCGTGGCATCACCATAAATATCCTGAAGCAGGTAGAAGATTAAATCAGGTACCTACTGGATCTCAACATCATTGAACCGGTGGCTGGACCCACTCTGTGGGTCTTACAGATTTTACCTAACCCGAAGAAATCAGCTGAAGGCTCCATTCTTCTATGTGTGTGGACATGCGCTGTGTGTGGACATGCGCGCTTTTCCCCCCATACAGGGGGAAAGCAACCAGGTCCCCAGAATCACAGACATGATTCACCTCCTCGATGGGGCAACTGTGTTCTCCAAGCTGGACCTCAACAAGGGCTACCACCAGCTAGCTAGTGCTTGCCCCGGAGTCAAGCTACGTCAGCACTTTTGTGACTCACATGGGACTATATCGCTACAAACGGCTAAACTTCGAGATATCCTCAGCCACAGAAATTTTCCAGGAGGAGATCCACCAAGTCATTAAACATATGCTGCACTGCCTTAATTGCAGCAATGATATTTTGGCATTTGGCAAAACCCCCAGGAACATGATGACATGCTCCACCGAGTTTGTATGGTGCTGGAAGCAGCCCGAGTGACACACCACAAGGACAAATGCAAGTTCCAGAAATGTACACCGACATTCTTTGGGCACATATTTTCTGACCAAGGTATGTGCCCTGACCGAGACAAAGTAGCATCGCAAAAGGCGCCCCACATCCAATGTGTCAGACCGGAGATCATTCTTAGGTCTCGCAAGCTATTGCTGCTGCTATCTGGAGAACTATACCACAGTGAGTGTCCCACACCACGAGCGGACGAGAGACAACCAAGAGTTCATCTGGTCCCCTGAGTGCAAATCCAGTTTTGAGACCACTCGGGCAAATATTGCATTTGCCACGAATATGGCATATTTCAATTCATCCAAAGAAACAGAAGTCACTGTTGACGCCTGCCCGGTGGGCCTTGGCACAGTGCTGGCCCAATGTGACCCAAAGACTGTGCACATCAAGAGAGTTGTGTCCTACACCAACCGCAGAGTGACAACCATGGAACAGAAATACTTGCAGGCTGAGAAGGTGAGCATGGCGGTCATTTGGGCCTGCAAACATTTCCGTCTTTTCCTATTTGGGAAGGCCTTCACAATCGCCACAGACCACAAGGCCCTTCTTACCATTTACGGGAACACAAAAAACTGTACGCCGCCACGCATTACGAGATGGGGCCTCTGGCTCCAAGACTACAAATTCATCATCTGCCACAGACCAGGGAAGGACAAGAACCCAGCAGACTATCTTTCATGCCATCCGGCAGAGATCCAAAATCCCAAGCATTCCATTGCAGACGCTTATCTGCACTATGCCATTCACCAGATGAAGACGTTCCCTGTGGCACAGAAAACGCTACAACAGGAATCGACAGCTGACACAGCCCTCGTCATAATTGCACAGTACATCGGCCAAGGAAGAATGAGGTTTGCCAAGGACATTGCCCAACATCTTGACGCATCGGCTCAAGACAACGTCAAAAACATGACGCTAGTGCAGGATGAGCTCATCGTTACTGAAGATCATGTTGTCATGAAGGGGTGCAAGATTGTTCTACCAAAGTCACTGCGTCAACAGGTTGTGGATCTGGCACACGAGGGGCATCGCAGGGTGGTGTCCACCAAGAAGCTGCTGCACCAAAAGATATGGTTCCCCAGTCTGGACAAACTGGTGGAAAGAACCTTGAAGAACGTGCCATCTGCTGTGTAGTAGCACCACCTCCATGGCCAAACCCTCTGCAGATGTACCAGCTGCTGGAAGGAATCTGGGAAGAGTTGGCGATTTACTTCTTTGGCCCGCTTCGAGATGGCACATATGCTCTGGTGGTGATGGATGAATATTTCTGCTTCCTGGGTGTGCAGATTATATCATCCATGGCGGCGGAAGCCGTCATACCAGCGCTGGACCACATACTGACAGCATACGGCATTCCAAAAGTCATTAAGTCTGACAACAGCCCACCATTTACCAGCCTGGACTTTGCCAACCTTGTGCAATATATGGGGTTCAAGCATCGAAAGATCACACCTCTCTGGCCCCAAGCTAACGACATGGTTGAGTGGTTCATGGGAAATATCAAGAGGGTCCTGCAAGTGGCCCATGTGTCTCATAAGCCTTTTCAACAAGCCTTGTACCAACTCCTCAGAGACTACCGACATACGCCTCACAGCACCACGGCAACTGCCCTGCGGGTCTTATGTTCGGCCGGAGACTAAGTACTCGGCTACCTTAAGGCCCCCTCGCTGCTGGGTCTGCATTTTTCAACCAAGAGATCAGGGAGAAGGACTCGAGAGAGAGAAAACAAAGATGGAAGTGGCAGCTGATACGCAAAGGGGTGCTCGTCATAGTACTCTTGAAGCAGAAGACAGAGTGGTGGTATGCCAGACACAACGACGGAAAGAAGATTCCAGGTTTGCACCAGGACCCCTCACCGTCACATGGCTGAAAGGCTTGATGATCTCCACAGAGGCGAATGATGGACGCACGATCACTCAAAATATATACCACTTTAGAGAATACCAGGGAGACACAGAGGAGCGTTATGAGCTGTGGGATGAGCCCACCGAGGTCTAATCCCAGGTAGAGTTGAATGATTCGCACTTGGGAGATGGGGAGGCGTCTGATGAAGAATGGAGGGAAGCAGAGTTCAGCCCCCCAGAGGTAGACCACCTCCACCATGAGAAGGACGGCCAGTCAGTGCCAAAATCAAACCCATAAGACTTATTGAAGAAATGGGTTCATGTTTGACCGTTTGTTTAAGAAGGGCGAAGGTGTCATGTTGTGGACATCCGCGTTCTTACGTTGGATGCAGGTTTAGGGTGGGGGCAAGGAAACGAAGTGACGTGACAGGGCAGGAAGCCTCAGGTGGGGAGTTAGTTTAATACAAGTTGAAGTTGATGCCGGTTTACTCTGTGTGGGCCTCTCCTTTGTACGTGCAAGTTGCACATTTGCTTCTCTGTGACGCAGCGTCCACGCGCCCTGAACATTGAAGCAGACACGTCAGAAGAAACACATCGGCAGTGGCGGACTGGCTTATGGGGAAGCGTGTACATGTCCTGGTGGGCCTCGGTACCTTGGGCCCCTTTTCTAACAGCACTCAGAACTGTTTATATTGCTGCATGCGGCACACAGTTAAGATGCGATTTTCGCTCGCACGAATAGGGGGCCACTTTGGAAGAAGAATCCAGGGCCTCTTTTGTTTCCCAATCCACTCCTGCACTTAGAGTCACATTGGCAGGAGTGTGCTGACACACATTGCATATTATGGAGGGCCAGCCATGAGCCAGTGCCCCCTCCCTATTTAAACTGGCAGTGGCACCGCCCATCAGTGCTGTGCGCAGATCCCCGCCTGACCTGCTGCAAGTGGTTGATGATGTGCTCCAAGGGTGGATGACGTCATAGAAACATATCCGCGTGCTCCCCTTCTCTCTGCATGCAGCACTGTAGTCAAGCATAGTGCACCATTTTCACCATGCTAGGAGTATATTCATGCAAGGAAATTCGTGAATTTATTTTTTAAGGAAACACGAATACAGACAGTAAAAAGCATGCATGTCTGCTGGAAACACGAGAGCACAGCAGAGAACTCCCTTGGCGCTCGTGAATACCTACACCTCAGAGGGTGTTGTTAATTTTCACATTTGCACATTTTTTTGCAATGAAATTGCTACTGCTCAGAATAGGGAATATATTGAAAAAAAGTGAGTCGCAGTAAGTCGAATGGCTCCGCAGTTGGCAGGTATGCGCAGCAAATTTGCCATGGTCACGCCCATAGGTGCCGAGTACTTCTACGTGAACCACAGCTGCAGGAGTGTCTGTGTGCCCCTGTGGAGATTCTGCAAGTATTTATATAGGAAAATAGGGTGACAAAAACGGGAAACAAAGACTGAGTGCCATATTTTTTTTTTTTTTTAAATCACAGGGTGCCACGGGAGTTCTGCCTCCTGTGCTGCTGGGCTCAGGCTTGGTGAATGGTTAGCATGTACCATGCAAAATAAAGCAAGTGCTGCTCAATGCAAAGCGGGAGGCCGCCTCATCAGTGGAGCACCTGCGCCTTAACTAGGGATGAGGGCGACAGGGCAAAGCTCTTTGGAAGGCGGGGGAGTAGTAGTGGGGCATAGGGCCTACTCTATCCTAAAGCACAATGCTACAAAGACAGCTCAGCAGGTTTGTTGACTTTTGCTGAGATGTTACACCTTCTTGTAAATCCGATGCGCCAGATTCTTCAAAGTTGGCCGCAAGCGATGAAATGTGCTAGCCCATCTTATTATTTGCCTCAAAATAAGAGCAGCCCAACCTTAAAAGGCCTCTTCATGCGTGCATATTGGTTGCACTCATTCAGATGTCGCTTTTCACCCCTTTCTGCGTTTCTGTTCTACGAATGTAGAAGCACATCCTGAATCAACAAACAGGATGCGCTTTAAAATGCTCAGAAATGAAGCACATTCCACTGGGCCTGTTGTGGAACAGGCGCATGGGATGCACAAATCATGAAAGGGTCATGTCTGGCGTGTATTGGCATTTCTATCCCCCCAACAGGGATGGAAATACTAATTTTTAAAGTTTACATTTCACAGTGACAGGCCCTTCAATGTGCTCCCAACACCAGCATTAGTGACTCCAGTCAGTCATACATGAGTGTCGGGGCTAGGTGATCTTTTC
This sequence comes from Ambystoma mexicanum, assembly GCF_040938575.1. Taxonomy (NCBI): domain Eukaryota; kingdom Metazoa; phylum Chordata; class Amphibia; order Caudata; family Ambystomatidae; genus Ambystoma; species Ambystoma mexicanum. The sequence continues at coordinate 422,757,368 of NC_090930.1, read as the reverse complement.
CGCTTCCGACCAGCTCTCAAGAAAGGCACTGGTCACCTGTTGAAACACCTGTGAGAATAAGGTGAGCATCGCATTTCTAAAACTAGCACAAATGAAAAAGTGCATCCTCCTGCTTTTTTCTTATTTGAATTCGTTTTTGACGATCTGGCCCTACGATTTTTCGAATTCCTCTTACAAAATGTGCCGTAAAAAATGTTGCTTCGACCCTGAGATGGGTCCGGCTTAGCTCATTGTGGGAATTCCTGCCCCGTAGCGAAACATCGATTAAGATTTAGCACATCTATCCCAAATGTAGGCATTTCTCCATTCACTGTTGAGCCTTAAATGTAGGCATGTCTCCATTCTCCCTGTCACTGCCATAATTAAATCGAGGTGTTCCTACAGCAGTGCCAAAGTTGATTTCTGAGTTGTCCCTTGCTGTGTCATAGCAAATTCTGAGTATCTACGTCACTGCTGCCAAGGTTGGATATAGGCATTTCCCGCTAGCTGAATTAGTCGAATCCATGTGATTACATGTTAGCCGTCCCTTGAACTGCCACAGTTAAATCCAGTTGTTACCACTGTAGTGGCATGGTTTATTTATAAGTGTGTCCATTGCTGTGCCAATGTCAATTCTGAGGGTTGTCCGTTACTGTTGCCAAGTGCAGTACCATAGTGTATTCTTGGTCACGCTACATTCTCTCCCCGCAAGGCCACAATGGCCCAGGACATACCTCACCCTGCCATCCCCCTCAGCCCCTGGCCATTTTCCACACCCCATTCCCCTGCTCTCTCTCAGCGGTCCCCCACGCAGCAACACTTCTCCACCCCAAGGACCACCCGGGCAGTGGAGCATATCGCTCCCCGAACCCATGCGCTTCCTGTGGTGATTAGTTGGAGCATAGTCTGCCGCTGCTGCTGTTTTTATCACAGCCACAAGAACCAACAGAAAAAGCCAAATACCTGAGCGAGTGGCCTAACAAAGGGTCATCTATGACTGCAAGGTACTTATAATACACCACTCCACTGGCCGCAGGCATGGCTATCCACACACATCAGTATACAGCAAGGACTACGACAAAAATGTGGTCGTACTGTTCACATAAACTCTCTGTCTTCCTACACCAGACTACGCCTCAACACCCCTGACAGCAGAATGTAGCGCAGACCTACACCAGACTACGCCTCAACACCCCTGACAGCAGAATGTAGCGCAGACCTACACCAGACTACGCCTCAACACCCCTGACAGCAGAATGAAGCGCAGACCTACACCAGACTATGCCTCAACACCCCTGACAGCAGAATGTAGCGCAGACCTACACCAGACAACGCCTCAACACCCCTGACAGCAGAATGTAGCGCAGACCTACACCAGACTACGCCTCAACACCCCTGACAGCAGAATGTAGCGCAGACCTACACCAGACTACGCCTCAACACCCCTGACAGCAGAATGCAGTGCAGACCTACGGTAAATGTGGGCACGCTGAACACAAAGTGAGTCGCTAGCACTGGCGCCTCCTCTACTCCTCTCTGCACCCATCCACATGCTTGACCGTATGGGTTGCTTCTCTACCGAGCTTGCCTGGCCTTTTCAGGCCAAATGCACACAAGCATCACAATCGTGCTCCATGACCTCCAGCACTCTGGACTTCGGTCCTCCGAGGGCACGCCCACAAACGGTGCATTGAAACTATAATAATGGTAAAATTGGTGCTATACAAATAAGAAGTGCAGTACAATACATGCACAAAAGGGGAGCTATGTAGATTTGCAAGCAAAAAAGACTACCCTACTTGACAGTAGTCCCCTTTTTGCATTTGCAAATGCCTTACTCCTGATAGAGAACAGGCGCCTTAACTTGCGCCGCATTCTGAACTTGCCGTTTCTCTAGCTCATTCCCATTCAGTTTCATAGTCAAGCTTTTCATCGGTCAGCCTCATTTCACATTCACAACGTGATATTAACGCTCATGAATGTAGATGCCTTGTTGGAAAGTATGGGCCCTTGCCCGTTCCTGAGAATACATGATTAACACACACGGGAATGCCATTCCGGAAGCAGAATGGACTGTTCCTCCTTTAGCGTGCAGATTACTGGCATGGATGAGTGGGCAGCAGCCGAGTCCAGGTTTACTGGAAAGAGCGTGTCTTTAGACTGGAATGTGCGAGCATTCGTGGTTCTTTCCTGGGCGGCGTGAAAGACGTGCGAAATGAAAACCAAGCACATCTGAGCGCGTGATTTCCGGCACCCTGAAGAGGGGGTGGGGGCATGGCGCGGATGAGATGAGTCACACTACAGTGTCTTCCCTTGGCTTTTAGGAAATGTAAAAAGGCAAGCATGACAATGTGCACACATCATATGCCGAAAGTTACCAGAAAGTGGGCAGGCTTCGCTCTCAGCGATGTGCACAATATAGTCCAAGACATTATTTACATAACAATGGGAATCGGTTCTATAAATCAATATACTGTGTGTAGATCAAGGCTGCACTTCATATCGTGTTGGACTATTTCATAAAACCAATGAACAGATCCATAAACATGTTAGTCTGAGGTAAAAGGTTTGGTTGGCAGTAATCTGCTGTGCTTTGCAGTGTAGGAAGGCTTAACTGTACTTATTGTGTACAGGCCAAGCTGCCCACTGGGGCCACTTCTAGGACCCGTAAATGTTTTCACATTGTATGTACAACAAATGCACATAAGTCCCAACATCAATCAATGAACTTTATTTTCGACCAGACGTTCCTTAAAAGTTAACAAATACAAACGAATAAAATCAATCATATATAAAATAAGTCATTGGATAATAAGTACAGCCTCAACCCAGTGACCGTGAATTAATTAATTCCAAACTATTGTTGGAACTTGTTAACTTTTTTTTGTCTCGCATACAAAGTCTATCGTAAAAAATCGACCCAAACCCCAAGAAACTTGAGGGCCATTAGCCGAGATCAGACATTAGAAAGCTCGCATACACAGTCTTAAATTCATATTACGCATTGATGGCAGCAACAGTCCTTTCCGCACGGATCTACTATTCACAAAATAATTTAAAGAATGAATATTTGTCTCTACGGAGATACAGCCATATTTACCATACAGTGCAATACGACGCAGGAGGCGTCAGAAATAAACTCAGTGATCAATAATAGTGCCTGTTAGGAACATTGGGTCTCATTACGAGTCCGCCGGTCCGGTATGCGGTGACTCCGTGACGACGGTGATACAGTTTCCGCGTCTGCAAGGTTGCGGAAAGAGCGGCCGATTACGGCCTGTCGGTCGCGCGCAACACAACAACGTGGAAACGGTGTCACCGTCGCCACGTAAACACCCACGGAAATGGACATACCACCTCAAAAAGCAGTGCAAAAACTGTGATGCCACCGTCATCACAGACACAGAAACACCGGAAGTGGAAATACCATGCCCGCGAAAACCGGAAAGAGAGGTGGCCATTATATAAACCACAATCCACTGCCATCCATAGTCAGCACAGGCCAGATCACCACTCTGAGAAGGCCAAAAGAACAACCACCATGGCATCCAGGATCCCTGCACAAAGACAGTGGAAACAACGCTTCAGTGAGGCAGAGCTGACAGTACTAGTAGACCACATTGTGCAGCATGCTGAAATGCTCTTCAGCGCTGACCAGTGCCGTGCAACCCAGCAACGTCGAAAGGAGGTGTGGGCTGAAGCTGCACGCAACTGCACAGCAGTGTCACAACACGCAGCATGAAGGACTGCCACAAGAGGTGGGACGACCTCAGACTCAGGGTGCGAAACCTCATTGCTGCACACCGCCAGCAGAGCAGTGGCACAGGTGGAGGGCCTGCATCACCACTAAAACTGCAGACCTGGGAGGAGCGCTGCAGCAGTGTACTCCACCTTGAGGCAATACATTGCATTGGCGATGCAGAGGCAGGAGTGAGCCCACTTGCAGATGCCGGTAAGTGCACAGATTACAAAGCTATGAGTGCATTTTGAGCCCAGGAGTGACCCAAAGGACCCACTCATAACCCCCCCCCCCCAATCAGGGCAGGAGTGACCCAAAGGACCCACTCATTACCCCCACCCCCCCAGTCAGAGCAGGAGTGACCCAAAGGACCCACTCATAACCCCACCCCCCCAGTCAGGACAGGAGTGACCCAAAAGACCCACTCATAACCCCCCCAGACCAGTCAAGTTAAGAGTGACCTAAAGGACCCACTCATAACCCCTGCCTCCCCCAGTCAGGGCAGGAGTGACCCAAAGGACCCACTCATAAACCCGCCCTCCCAGTCAGGGCAGGAGTGACCCAAAGGACCCCCTCATTAGCCAGACGTGAAGCAACACCCCCACAATACATGGCCCTTGGACATGCTCACAGTGCGTGACTGGGTACAAGCAGAGACACATACACCCGAGTGCATCAACAGTCATATGCGTGTAAATGCAAGTGCTCACTGATCGTCCTGTTAGATGCATGTGATGGACCCATCAAGAACCAGCTCACAACTAACAGCATGCCCTCTGTGTCACCAAGCCATTTCAAATGACAGCAACAACGCCCAACAGGCGGGGCAACGTGAACCTGCACGTGGACAATGTAGCACCCCTGCCCAGGAGGAGGACGCAAGCTGCTCTGGAACTCAGCCACCAGCTGCATCTGGCAAGGATGCACTAGCCAACACCACCATATCCATGCTGCCTGCTGCCACACAAGTGCCACACCCACCCATCATGCCCACATATCCCATCCCTGAGAACATGTGCACTGCAGAGGAGCCTGCATGCAGTGATAACAGTGCCACAGCCTTGCAGGCTGAAGAAGGGCCCCAGGGGGAGGAGCCCAACTTGGATGACCTATCATCCCTCCACGACCTCTAGTTCAGCCCTCCCTCGCTGCGTAGTCCCGTGAGATCGCCAACCCCCTCCATGGTTGAGCTGAATGCCCGCATGCAGCGGATGGAGCATCAGCAGGCCACCCTTACGCAGCTTGTTGAAAGGCAGCTGGAGGAGGCCAGGCTGCAGACGGAGAGTTATTCAACATCTGTGCGTCGGCTCTCCAGGGCCATTGGACGTTTTGCGACCACCATCGTGACCTTGGTACGCCATGTAGGGAGGGCAATAATAACACATCCACCATAGCAGAGTCCATGTTGCTTGCCCAACAGGCGTATCTACGATGTATGCCAACACTGACACCAACAGTGCCGTCCACTAGTACCACCCCATCTAGCTCCACCACTGCCAGCCCACAGAGGCGCTCAAGTCGACTGACAGGGCCTCTGGCAAGGACGCCCATGCGCAGAAGTGCACACGCAAATAATGCCATGTGTGTTTGGCTGTGCAGGAGACATTCAGGGACACAATGGGTTTATGGGCGTGGGTACGTTTGGGTGGTGGGGGAGGTCCACTAGGGCGTTAGTAGTTTGGGGCCTGGTTGGGGTGGGTAGGTTGGGGTGGTGGGGGAGGTCCATTAGGGGATTAGTAGTTTGGAGCCTGGTTGAGGGTGGGTATGTTTGGGTGGTGGGTGGGCACAGGTGTACAGCTTCCCTACCCAATGCACCTTCTTTCCTTTTTGTTTATAATATATGATGTTTGAAAAATTCTATAATGAGTGGACATCCGTCATTTCATTTGCAGTCAATCCATTTTTTAACTGGCATCGTCATTTGCATGCAATGCTGTCAATGTGCAGTCTCTCAAAAGTTAATGCGAATGAGTGTATCCTGTGCTCGTTGGCCATCATGTGCACCCCCGGGAGGGAGTGGAGCCATCCCATCCCCACCCCCATCCCCATCACCATCTACAACTCCATCATCATCCTCTGTGTCTGGGGGCAGCGGAATGTTCCTGCGCATGCACAGATTGTGCAGCATGGCACACACAAGCGCAATTTTATCCGTCTTAACTGGGTTGTAGAGCAGTGATCCGCCAGATCTGCTCAAGCAGCGGAACCTGGCCTTCAGTAGGCCAAATGTCCTCTCAATCATGCCACGTGTGCGGACGTGTGCCCTGTTGTATGCCTCCTCATGCATGTTCCTTGGCCTCCGTACAGGCGTCATCAGCCATGGCGTGAGTGCATATCAAGCATCACCTACATGGGATGTAAATGTGGGGGACATGTCAGTGTTGGTGGTATCATGTCTTTATCAGAAGTAGTGCAATCTTGTGTCATCATTCATTCATCCATATTGGCCAACGAGTGGTCGGACCGGTGGGTGATTACCATTCCTGTGTCATTGTTGTCGACGTTGGCATTTGGACATTGCCCAACGACTTGCTGTGCATATGTAGTTTCCCATGCGGACAATAGTGGTTGGTAAGTATGGCATTGTGCAGTGATGTACACACATGGAGGAGTCAATCAATAGACTGTGATGATGTGGTCGATGCAGGATGTCTCATATGCAGGCATTATGTGCATTGGGGGGCAGTGGTGCATAGTGTGGGTGGATGTATTGAGTGGGTCAAGTTGTATGGGCTTGTGGTAGTATTGGTTGTGTGTCTCATTTGGCAGGGTGTGTATGGGCACACTGTGGCAGCCTGTCATGTGTAGCTTTGTGATGTGTGGGTTGTGCTGACTGTCCATTACATGGGCCGGGGGTGATGCATGTGCAGTTGTAGCAGCCCACTCACACAGGTCATTGACCTGGACACACACCCCCCTTCCACAGGGTCTGTGCATTGGCAGTTGTACTGAGCCAATAGCCATGTGCTTTGTCCAGCGTAGCGTTCCATGTACCGTGGCAATGTAGAATTCCGCAGGACCATTGAGTCATGTGTTGACCCTGGGAAACGTGCGCAGCAATGTGTTCTCACTTTTCCGGCATCACATACCATCTGTACATTCAGTGAGTGGTACAGTTTCCTATTGCGGTACACCATCTCGATTGCATATGGTACTGTCAGCTCTATGTGGGTGCAGTCTACCGCACCTATGCAATTTGGCATGGCCGCAATGGCATGGAAGGCCAACTTGGTGGCAATGACCTGGGCAAGGGTACGGTGTAGGGCGATGTGTTCCGACATATGGCGCAGCAGGGCATCCAGTACCTGTCCCAATATTTTAGAAAAACAGGGTTGTGACAGCCTGTGCAGCTCACCAACTGTGTGCTGATAAGTTCCAGTGCCAACAAAATGCAGTACCGACAATACCTTAAGAGGGGGTGCGGGGGGGGATTTCAGTTGAAATGCCAATGTGGCTGCTGATGTCATCCTCAATCATGGTGGTGATGTACATGATTTTTGGACGGTCCAGCCGGTATAATGTGTGGATCTGTCCTGGGGTCAGGTTCCAGGGTGAGGCCCTGATGCAGGGTATTTTTACAAAACTCACCGAGCTGGTGATCAGGTTAATTGTTGATTGTTTATTCTTTCTATATGTAATTCTTTCAGCTATCAATATTGAATTATCCATGCTGAAATATGCAGCCTAAGTAAATAAAGGTCTCAACAACTTTTTTTTCAGTTTTTCCAGAATTTGGATTTGTACTTTCCTCCTATGATGCATACTTATGAAGATGGATTAAACATAATATGGAGATGTGTTCGAATTTTTCACTACAGCAAACTACTGTAGTTTAAATGTATGAGGGTCAGGACTACCCCCCCTGTACTAAAAAAAACCTGATGCAGGGTATTGCAGGCTGCCTGCGGGGTCGTGCCGGCTGCACAATTGGGTTTGGCATGGGTGCAGGGTTTGCTAACTGCCGCCTGCGCCTCCTCCGCCTCCGCCTCATCCTCCTCTGCACCATTACTGCCACCAAGTTGTTATTGTTGTTATTTTGCATTTATATAGCGCCTTATATACCATTGGTATGGTCTGAAGGCGCTGGTAGGTTGAACGCCCTTGGGAACCGAAGTTCATATCAGTAGAGAGAGTAGAGAGAGTCAAAAAGGTGCGTGTGAGCACCAGGTATGTGTACAGCTCGTGCAGTATCAATGTAATAGCTGCTTTCTAGCGGTAGGTGTGGTGGTTGAGAGGTCAGGAGTATGTGTTCGTTCTGGCAGGATTAATCCAGATCGGATGTGGCTGCGTTAGGCCTGAGGAGAACGCCTCGCTGGGGGGTGTGTAACCAGCAGTGATTATTTAGAATGATGTGGAGAGAGCGGCGAATGTTGATATGAGAACAGTTATACCGAATGGTGTCATAGTATCTCTGTGTTCTAGTTGAGTGGTGATGTAAGGAGAGAGTAAGCGTGTTGGTGAGATATGATGGGTTTCATGCCCTTTCAGAGACTTCTAATTCACAGGGAGACTACTAAGGGACACTTCTAAATTCAACTTCATAGAGAGGCTATTGGGCACATTTCTAAAATCAACTTTCAGGGAGAGGCTATTGGGCACATTTCTAAATTTAACTTTTCACAGAGAGGCTATTGAGCACAATTCTAAATGCAACATTTCACAGCTATTGGGTGCACTTCTGAATTCAACTTTCTAAATGTACTTCTAAATTCAACTTTTCACAGAGAAGCTATTGGCTACACTTCTAAATGCAACTTTCTAAATGTACTTCTAAATTCTACTTTTCACAGAGAGGCTATTGGGCACACTTCTAAATTCTACTTTTCACAGAGAGGCTATTGGGCACACTTGTAAAATCAACTTTTCCCGGAGAGGCTATTGGGCACACTTCTATATTCTACTTTTCACAGAGAGGCTATTGGGCACACTTCTAAATTCAACTTTTCACAGAGAGGCTATTGGGCACATTTCTAAATTCAGCTTTCCATTGAGAGGCTATTGAGCACAATTCTAAATGCAACATTTCACAGCTATTGGGTGCACTTCTGAATTCAACTTTCTAAATGTACTTCTAAATTCAACTTTTCACAGAGAAGCTATTGGCTACACTTCTAAATGCAACTTTCTAAATGTACATCTAAATTCTACTTTCCACAGAGAGGCTATTGGGCACACTTCTAAATTCAACTTTCCACAGAGAGGCTATTGGGCACACTTCTAAATTCAACTTTTCACAGGTGCAGTGCTGCCTATAGGTTCAATAGCCCCAGTCCCAATGCTGCTACAGCTGCTGCCTGCATAGTTGTGTTTCAAGTTGGCCTGGGTGTGGGCCTTTTGTAGGCTCCCAGTGGCCTGCTGGGTCCAGCTGGGCTCATTTGGTGCCCATGTGACCTGATTCAGCTCACCAGGCACTGTTTAATGTCTTGTTCACGGTGGCAGCAATACCACCACCGTGTCCACGGTTTTTCCACCATTTTTGTGGCGGTGTTTCCATGTCTATGATACTCGTAATGCGCACAGCGTTAGGTATTGCCGGTAACTGCGGGGTTTCCCTGCTGACGCAGTTTACGGGTGCCTTAACTCCGCGGTGGAGGTTTATGGTGGTGGTATTTCCGGGATCGTAGGTCGGAATTTGACGATCGTGGAAATTGTGCCGGTATGGTTATACCGGCAACGTTAAATCCGGACCGGTGGACTCGTAATGAGGCCCATAGTTTGGTAACTGGCCAGGGGATTCCAAAATTGCATAGACGGTAAACACATTTTAACAGATTTTTTGGTATGTAAACACTGAAAGAAATGTGCATCATCTCTATTATTTGCAGCTGTAATAGTTACAAATATGCCACTCTTTCACAAATACGACGGATAATTAAAAAAATCACCTAGTCCCAATGAATTGAAAGTGGATTTATTCAATTTAAAAGATCAAACTCTTCAGGAATACAGCAAATCTTTAAGTCTCCATTGGCCAATGGTTCTATGATCATTAAAAAAAAACACTTTATTTATCTTGCTTGACTTTACAATAAGGACAGATAGACAATCCATTACGAAATACCCTTTCAACAGTGTGACTACGAAGGGTCTAGTTGTAATATCTTACACATTGTAATACATGGAATTTTGGATAGGAGCCGGGTGATATCCAAATTGGCCAACCTTACGGTTCGGGGAGGTGGGGCAGTGGGGGGGGGGTGGAGGAGAGTCGACGTTTCTGGCATTGTCAGAATTCAATTATTGCAGGTAGGTGCGGAAAGGGGGCCATATGTTTGTTGGTTCGCTGGCTGTCGGTAGCAAAGCACACCAGCGTTCCTCGGTGTCCGAAGCCCGTGTGACTGCATGAAGCCATTGGTCCATAGTGGGTACAGCAGGACGCATCCACAATAGTAATATGCAGCGTGTCGCTAACAGCATACAAAAACTAGCCAACCTCCTATCGCTGCGTCGAAGCTGTGAGAACTCATGGAACAAGCATGACATTGGGCACGGTATAACATAATTGTCAAGCATCACCAACACTGCCTCACAAACTCCCTCCCAGAACGCAGCAACCTTCGGAAAAGCCCAGAGCATGTGAATGTATCCTGCATTATCGGTGCTACATCTAGGGCACTTAGAGGAGCGCTCACATGACATAAGATGCAGTCTGATGGGGGTGTAGTGGTATCTATGTAGTAATTTGAATTGGATTAAGCGAAATCTTGAGTTCAAGGACACCTTGTGAGTGCGGGCACACATGGAGTCCCAAATCTTGTCTGTAATATCAATACCCAGGTCAATACTCCAGGCCCCACAGAGCTTACATTGTGGTTGGCATTCCCGTTCCTGCAGCAATCCATATAAACTGGACACTCCCCCATGGGCCAAGGTGCCCTCAATAACCATAGTTAACAGTGGATTATCAGGGGGGAGCGAGGGAAACTCTTGGCACATGCCTTTAAACACTCAGCACATGCCAGCATTGTGTAGCCCCCTGGAGGGGCGCGTTGTCAGGAGTTCAGGCAGGTTGTGCCACTCCGTAAAGGATCCCATTACGTAAAAATCTCAAAGGAGGCCGTATCCGGCCGCCAACCAGTTATGTGCAGTTGTTTTGTCCACCGAGGGAGTCGCTGGAAGACAGTTCCACAGGGGGAGGTCAACATGGAACGGATAGGGGACACCAATCTGCTTCAAAATTTTGCCCCATGAAAGTATCGTGACAACAGTAGGGTCAGTGATGCCCAGATGTCGAGCCAATGGTGGGAGGATCAGGGACAGGATATCACAGACTCCCGCCGCTTGCCGTTCCAGTTTGACATGAGGATGAAGGCTATCAGAGTCAAACCAAAATAACGTATATTGAGCCTGGGCTGCGATACTGTATCTTTCAAAGTTCGGGGCAGCCAATCCTCCATGATTGTATTGGTCTTGCCAGTGTGTCCCATTTCAGCCGGACCGCACCAGAATGCCACAGAAAGCTGTTGATCGCTGAAGTAAGTTTCTCAAACAGTTCAGCCCCCGGCCAGAGTGGGACATTCAGGAACACTACCATCTTGCGGAGTGCGACAAGCCCAGGCACTGTGATTGGTAGCTTTGCCCAGCAGCCTAGCTTTTGTATAAGCGTCAACAAGTAGCCCCCATAATTCTGGTCGTACAGCGAAGTCTGGTGGCACGTGATGACAACCCCCATATTTTTGATCTCTAATGGGGACCAGATGAACCCGAGGAGGTCCGGTGGAGCCCCTGTGGTGTCTGTCAGCAGGAACAGTCGGAATTTGTACAATTGACCATGAGCCCAGAAAGGGTGCCAAAGAGGAGGACATCATACATAATTGGTGCAAGGTTCACTTTAGGGCTGCTCACATAGAAAAGTGCATCATCTGCATAAAGTGAGATGATCTCAGGCTCTCCAGTAAGTCTCACTCCTCTATGGGCATGTCTCTGGTGAATCCTATCAGTCAATGGTTTGATGGCCACTGCAAATATCAGGGGTGACAAGGGGCAGCCCTGTCTGGTTCCCCTGGGCAATGATGAACTGAGCAGAGTGAAGGTCGTTAGTGCATACTGGCCACTGGGAAGGTGTATAGCAGCTTCACCGACGAGATGAAACGAGGGCCAACGTTATTTTTTTCCAGCACAGCCCACAGGAACCACAAGGAAACTGAATCGAAGGCCTTTTGCATGTCCAGTGCCAACGCTACTGCTTGTGCCTCTGGGTCTATCCGGGCCAAGATGTTGAAGAGACACCTGAGGTTAAGCGCTGTGGAGCTCCCCGATATAAAGCCAGTCTGATCAGGGTGAATAGTATACGTCATATATGGGGCAAGCCGAAGGGCCAGTACCTTGGCAAAAACCTTTACGTCACTGTTTATCAGTGAGAGGGGCCGGTAGGAGCCGCATTGTGTGGCTGGTTTATCGGGCTTTAGTAACACTGATATAATTGCTTCTCGCAGCATGGGGGATAGTTTCCTGTTGCGCACGACTCTTTCCACACAGCGGACAGTCAAGGCGCCAGGCGACACCTGTAGCATTTATAAAAATCGATGGTGAGGCCGTCGGAGTCGGGGGCTTTTCCTGCTGCGAGTGAGTAATGGACATTGGGCGATCCAGCGTCTCTCTGGCTGTCCGGCTTCATCAGATAACACTGAGTGTGGAAAATCATCGAGAAATGTCTCGATATCAGGCATAGGTGCTGCGCTGTTGTTCATGGATAGTAATTCATAGTAGGAGCAAAATTCCCCATTAACCTCAGAAACGGTATGGACCAGGACCCTGTCTGCTCTTTCAATCAGGGGCATATGTTGAGTGCCATTCTTTTGTCGTACTAGTCTGGCCAGTAGTCTGCCGGGGTGCTCTCCATATTGTCTCGCGGCTTGGGGATCGTCGAGGAATTTGCGTTCCGGGTCCGCATGATCCTTGAAGGTCTCCAAAATGGCTACAATCTCGCTGAGCATGACAGTGGAGGGGGACAAAGCATGTTGCGCTTCTAGCCGAGCAAGCAGCATCTCACTCTCATGAATGTTCCTGCGAATCTCTCTGAGGATCACAGATTCTTTTGCCAGGGCGGCACAGCGGATGTAGACTTTAAAGGCCTCCCACAGGGTAGCATGAGAATCCACCATCCCAGTATTAATCTCAAAATATTCGTCAAGATTCAAGATTCAAGCTCGGTCTCAAAGGCTGGATCTAGTGGTGCATTCAGCTTGAATCTCCATGATCACCCTGTCCCGGGCTTTTCACACCATGCCAGTTATACTGTCACCGGGGAGTGGTCAGAGAAGGTCCTAGGCAAGATGTCCACCCTAACAATACGGCCAACGGGGGTATCCTGTCGATCCGCGAATCGTGTACCGTAGAGTAGAAAGACAGGCAACAGTCTCCAAGCGTCGATGACACCCAGTGAGGCCTGTCCCTCTAAGATGGTCTTGGCCGCCCTAGTTAGCTGTTGGGGCCTTGTACCAGATCTATCAAGGTTGGCGTTGATTATGGTGTTAAAATGACTGCCCCACAGTATGGGAACTAGGGGAAATTGGGCTTGTAAGGCAGTCAACTGGGATTAAATTCAGGGTCGTCGACAATGGGGCCATATATATTCAGGAGAACCACCTCACGCTCCATCAATATGTCATGTAATAGAACATACACCACAGGGGGTCTATATGTGTAACCTTGTGAGTGTATCTAAGAGACTTATGCAGTAGGGTCATCACACTGTGGCTTTGAGTGGAATACGTAGTATAGTAGCGTTGTACGCCCCAGGACTTGGCAAACCGGTCACAACCCCCTGCCAGTGCATGTGTATCCTGTATAAATAGAACCCAGGCTTTGTGGCGTTCAACATACAGTTGCAGTTTACGCATCTTTACAGGGTTGCCTAACCCTCTGAAATTCCAGCTCATAAATACAAGTCCCTCATCTGCCATTTAGTTGGTAACAGTACGCTAACTTGAGCCTGGCCTGGGCCAGGAGACGTTATCTCTTCGTATTAACACACCAGGAATGAGGTTCATCTCGCTGCCTAAATCGCAAGTCAAGCAGCTTTTTGAACCTTTGTCCCCCCCCACTCCCGCCACCACCCCGAAACCCCTCTGAACCAGAGGAGTGAATCCCCAACTGCCATTCACACAACAGCAACAGCTGCAACTCTGCATAGAAGGCATAATTTAGTGCACATTTCAAACTACCAATAAACATTGCAGTAACCATGGGTGTTGCTTGTGGGAGACCCCACATCGCGGTGCGAGCAAGAATGCCCTGTTTCCATGGGGGGCCAAGTGAGGTCATAGTGCAGTATGTCAGGCCCATAGCGATTAACCAGGGAAGTGGTCCTCTAAGAACTTTGAAGCTTCCTCCAGGATGGTAAAGATGTAGATATTTTCAGTGTGTTCAACTCTGAGTTTGGCTGGATACAACATAGAGTACTTGACATTCAGCTCCTGGAGCCATTTTTTGGCAGCAAGAAAGTTTTTGCGTTCTCGCTGTACGCAACGGATAAATCGGGGTACAGGTGAATCCTGGCAGAGCCCAGCAACAGTTCACCCTTGGCTCTGGCTGCTTGCAGTAGCGCATCCCTGTCACGATAGTTGAGAACTCAGGCTATTATAGGCCAGGGAGGGGCACCGGGTCTAGGTTTCACAGCTAGGGATCAGTGGGCCCATTCAATTGCAAACTGTAGTGACAACTTGGGGCCATCTTGTAGGGAGAGATGGATACGTTCCACAAAGTCCTCCATGGGCCCCTCAATGTTGTCCTCTGATACCCCGGTTATGCGTAGGTTGTTGCGCTGTGATCTGAAATCCAAATCCTCGTTCTTTTTACTGACAGCCTGAACCTGCCTGGACAGCGTGGTGACTTCTGACCTGAGTGCCATCCTCAGCTGAGCCAACTCTAGTTTCCACTTCAGTGACACGAGAATCTGTCTTTTCCATGCAGGCCTTGACAGAGCTGATCGTCCCACTCATATCATCTAGTTTGGTGTGCAGTGTCGTGAAACCTTCACGCATGTACTCTATCATCTTCTGGAGTTCTGTAGGTTTACCTGATGTCATGGGGAGGCCATCGGCCTTGCTATGGGCTTCAGGGGGGGGGGGGGGGGGTGTTGCCTGGGCAAACATATTGTTTGAATTTTGTTTTCTGCCCACCCCTTTAGTCATGGCCGTACTGGGTTGTGTATGTAGCTCAGCAGGGCCCGTCAGCAGCATGGCGGGAGCAACCGGTAGGATGGATAATGCGGCAAGACCAGGTGCCAGGGTATAGAGTGAGTCCAGAGTATGAGGACGACCACACTGGCCCCACAGCCGAGGGGGGATGGTCTACGCCAGATGTGTAGAGGTTTTAATGGCCAGGGTATAGATGTGTGGATCACCCTATGCACTATGATCTCCCAGTGTCTCTCTCCTCAGCCCCCAGGTGCCCAACCAATAGTTGCCAGGTATTAGTTGCAGCAGTGTTCCAGGCACACCGGAGGCCAGTGCAGCACCGCCGTGGGTGTAATAAAAGCGTCGTACTGGCCAGTAGCAGGAATAGGGGGATAGTCCAGGTCCCTCCGAGCAGGGGTGCGAGAGGACTAGGGCATGTAGTTCACTCCTGCAAGTCAATGATAGGTGCTACTGTATCTCCTTCCCGACAGCACGGGACAATGCCAACACTGTTCCCCCTCGGGTCCGAGGGCCGCAAAAGTCACCAGTAGTAGGAGCCAGTCAAGGCTGGGCGATGGAGTCACGCCAGGTAGGGTAGTAGGACCCGGGTATGGTATATGGTGCAGGCTGTTTAGCTGGGGGTATGGGGCACCCCAATGTCAACCGCCCAGCAGGTCAGGTTAGCCGCTCCAGTGTGGCTGCGATTTCAGATGGAGCAGCAGGCAGCCAGAGTATAGCAGGGAGGATGAGGCAGTCCTGGTTCTTCGTTCAAGGAAGGTGCAAAGTCTCAAGATCGCGGCTCCACACACCGCTGCCCTCCTTGTTAGCCACTTTACAGACCAAGCTGCTTTGAGGCACCCTGCTTTCCCCGCTGCTCCTGTCAGAGCCAGGATATGATTCAGGCTTCAGGGGCAGGGAGCAGGCACGGCTCGGAGGATGTATGCGAGCACGGGTGGCAGCTCAGAACCAATTGTTTATGAGGCTTTGGTCGTGCCCTCAGGGCGCAATGGTCCATGCCGCTTTACGGTGCCCACTGTATGACATAAAAACAGGCTGCAGCAACCAAGAACGCAGGCAGCCGACGGGAGGATCGTTCAGGTCCCAGATTTGAGCTGTGAAAGGCTGAAGGTATTATCAGTCTGCAGCTTGGGATTTGCAGCGTTTCAGTGCGTCTCAAGATAGTTTTTGCATCGAGTGAAACCGCCAGGTCGCTGGAACTCGGAACTCACACGGCCATCTTGGTTCTTGCGCAACAGCGCCCCCCATTCTATGATCATTTTACTATATTGAAATCCATAAAAGTGCTGGTGCAATTTGCAACTTAGTTGTAAGGGGTTTCAGTTGTCATTCCAAGTAAAGTAATTCTTCAGGTTTTGACTGTCCTAAACCTAATACAGATTTTACAAATATACCTTTTAGTTTGGCTATTGGTTCCAGGAGAGTAATGGCACAAACATGTGTGGCATTTCTTGCTAACCCCCAAGTTTGCCTTATAAGCTCTTGTGGCACAACATGGCCGCCAAATTGGGGTAGGAAGCGCAGAATGGCTCCATTTGATTGAGAGGTGCACATGGCTACTCTGTCAAATACTTGTTCCGGTTGTTTTTGTAGATAAATCTCACCCCATATAGAGAAAATCATAAGTAAGGGCTAGCAATAACTTTTGATTAGGACATTGTGATAATTTTTTCAGAGCTCTTTGAAAGCACATAGCATACGATTTAGAAGAATGTATGGTTTATGAAATGTTCATATCCTTGTAACAATTACTGACGTCCCATAGGAGTCCTACATATTAGGACAACATCAGCGTAGGACGGACAGGGGATCCCCCTGCCCACCATAAGTGGGGTGTCCCCTTGTAATATTTTAAATTTGAATAGATGGCTTTTTAAGACATTTAAGCAAAGATTGAATAAAGGTGGAGCAATGACATAGGCTTGTTTTACCCCCTTCACTATTGTAAAACTGTTGGTGCAATTACTGGACTTCCCTCAAATGAGACATTCCCCATTCTCGGAGTATACCTGGATGATAATACCTAGAAAGTTAGTATTAACACCCATTTTGGTTACAATTTCCCATAATATGGAACTGTCAATTTTGACAAAGGCTTTAGACAAATCCTTGAAAGCCAAGTAGATATTAGATCTCCTGACCTCCTGGTATTATTCGACATCAGTGATAAATGCAAGGATTACCCAGTCGTCGTAAGACCTGCTCGTAACCCCAATTGCGTTTTACACAATATGTTCTTATCATCAACCCAATCCAGTAATTTCTCATGTAGGTACTTGCCCAGAACTTTGTGTGTGAAATAGCACAGCGTAATAGACCTACAACAGGCTGGGTTATTTCTATTTCACTTTTTAAAAATAAGGACAATAGACACAGATAACCAAGTAACTTGTAATTATTTGGTCAGTAATGCACTCTGATATAAATTAACAAGAAGAGTGGGGCATGGATCAGGCCAAAATGTACTAGTCACTTGGGAGCCCATCAGGACACAGGGCTTTGAGCAGACCCAATGGAGAAACATGTGTGATGAAATGACTTCTGCTCTGCAGAAGCATAAGGATGAGTAGTTGCTAACACATCAGCTCAGCCCTCAAACAAACAGTGATCCCAATTGTAAAGGTAAAACGTGTGCGGAGGGAAGGCTGTACTCTCAAGAGGGGTGTGAATGCGATTAAGTAGCAACCCAAACAGCAAATGACAACATTCTAAAATAAAGGGAATTTACAAATAAGGTTCTATAAACACACACATTACATGGCCACGTAGTGGCTATGTAGTTATGGTTAAGTTGCTGTTTCCATAGGAAGAGCACTTTTTGGGCGGCTTATAACTTCGCTCCCCCTGGATGAATCCTCACGAAACTTTGCAAAAGAAGTATATGACCCACTCTGAATTTATTTTGCAAAGTTTGGTGAGGTTTGGTTCAGGGGGGGCAAAGTTATAGGGGGGGTCCCAAAACTTATTTTTTTCCCATATACATAACGGGAAAAAACTTTGCTCACGCCTACAGCGCAAACCACTGGACGGATTTACACCAAATGTGCGGCAGGAGTGGCGGCTTGGCCCAAAAGCGTGCTTTTTTAAATTTGGTGTAAATCCGTCCAGTAGTTTAAAAAAAAATGACAAAAATGTAAGTGAAAAAAATTAGTGATATCTGTGTCCGCTTCGCGGACACACTTCCCTGTTCGCTCTGCGGACAGGACAGGGATTGGGCAAGCGGCTTGCATGATGTCCGCGGACATCTGACGTGCTACAGTGAAGCGTGCAGTGCATCTATTTTCAGAGACGCCCGCCATCTTTGTTTATCGCATGAGAGGCTTTGTCAACAGGAGAGGGATCTGCCGCCTGCACAGTGTAGACGTGGGCTGCGTCGGCTCTGCATCAGCCACGAGTGTACCTGTAGACAGTAATGTTTCTTTAAAGGTGGTGCAGAGCAGGCCCTCGTGTCTCTCTCTTGTTTCCCCCACCCCCCCGCTCATGCCCTATGCCTCTCTCTTGTTCCCCCCTCACCCTCCCGCTCATGGCCCATGTCTCTCTCTTGTTCCCCCCACCCCCCGCTCATGCCCCGTGTCTCCCTTCTTTTCCCCCCCACCCGCTGCTCATGCCCCTCGTCTCCCTCCTGTTCCCCTCCACCCCCCGCTCATGCCCCGTGTCTGCCTCCTGTTCCCCCCACCCCTGCTCATGGCCGGTGTCTCCCCTGTCCCCCACACCCCCCGCTCATGCCCCGTGTCTCCCCTGTTCCCCCCCACCCACGCTCAAGCCCTGTGTCTCCCCTGTTCCCCCCGCTCATGGCCCCTGTCTCCCTCCTTCCCCCCACCCCCTGCTCATGCCCTGTGTCTCCCTCCTTCCGCCCACCCCCTGCGCATGCCCTGTGTCTCCCCTGTTGCCCCCACCCCCGCTCATGCGCCATGTCTGCCTCCTTTTCCCCTCCACCCCCCACTCATGCCCTGTGTCTCCCTCCTTTTCCCCCACCCCCCGCTCATGCCCCGTGTCTCCCCTGTTCCCCCCACCCCCCGCTGATGCCCCATGTCTCCCCTGTTCCCCCCAGCCCCCGCTCATGCCCCATGTCTCCCCTGTTACCCCCCCACCCCCGCTCATGCCCTGTGTCTCCCTTCCGTTCCCCCCACCCCCTCGTTCATGGCCCGTGTCTCACTCCTTTTCCCCCCCACCCCCCGCTCATGGCTCGTGTCTCCCTCCTCCCCCCCACCCGCCGCTCATGCCCCGTGTCTCCCCTGTTGCCCCCACCCCCCACTCATGCCCCATGTCTCCCGTTACCTCCAACCCCCGCTCATGCCCTGTGTCTCCCTTCTGTTCACCCCACCCCCCACTCATGCCCCGTGTCTCCCTCCTTTTCCCCCACCCCCCGCTCATGCCCTGTGTCTCCCCTGTTCCCCCCCACCCCCTGCTCATGCCCCGTGTCTACCTCCGCTCCCCTACCCCCTGCTCATGCCCCATGTCTCCCTCCTTTTCCCCCCACCCCCGCCTCATGCCCCGTGTCTCCCTCCTTTCCCCCCCACCCCCCGCTCATGCCCCTTGTCCCCCTGTTCCCCCCACCCCCCGCTCATGCCCCGTGTCTACCTCCGTTCCCCACCACCCCTGCTCATGACCCGTGTCTCCCTATTGTTCCCCCCACCCCCCGCTCATGCCCCGTGTCGCTCCTGTTCCCCCCGCTCATGCCCCGTGTCTCCCTACTGTTCCCCCATCCCCCGCTCATGCCCATGTGTCTCCCCTGTTCCCTCCACCCCCCGCTCATGTCCCTTGTCTCTCCTGTTCCCCCCGCTAATGCCCCATGTCTCCCCTGTTACCTCCACCCCCCGCTCATGCCCCGTGTCTCCCTACTGTTCCCCCCACCCCCCACTCATGCCCCGTGTCTCCCTACTGTTCCCCCACCCCCACTCATGCCCCGTGTCTCCCTACTGTTCCCCCCACCCCCCACTCATGCCCCGTGTCTCCCGTGTTTCACCTCACCCCCGCTTAGGCCCTGTGTCGACCCTGTTCCCCCCCAACCCCCCGCTCATGCCCCGTGTCTCCCTAATTTTCCCCCCACCCCCCGCTCATGGCCCGTGTCTCCCTCCTTTTCCCCCCCATCCCCGCCTCATGCCCCGTGTCTCCCTCCTTTCCCCCCACCCCCTGCTCATGCCTACGTGTCTCCCCTGTTCCCCCCACCCCACGCTCATGCCCACGTGTCTCCCCTGTTCCCCCCACCCCCCACTCATGCCCCGTGTCTCCGTCCTTCCCCCCCACCCCCCGCTCATGCCCCTTGTCTCCCTCCTTTTCCCCCCCACCCCCGCTCATGCCCCTTGTCTCTCCTGTTCCCCCACCCCCCTCATGCCCACGTGTCTCCCCTGTCCCCCCCACCCCCGCTCATGCCCCGTGTCTACCCTGTTCCCCCCACCCCCGCTCAGGCCCTGTGTCTCCCTCCTTTGTACCCCCCCAAACGCCCGCTCATGACCCATGTCTCCCCTGTTCCCCCCACCCCCCGCTCATGCCCTGTGTCTCCCCTGTTCCCCCCCACCCCCCGCTCATGCCCACGTTTCTCCCCTGTTCCCGCCCACCCCCGCTCATGCCCCGTGCCTCCCTACTGTTCCCCCCACCCCCCGCTAATGGCCCGTGTCTCCCTCCTTTTCCCCCCCGCCTCATGCCCCGTGTCTCCCTCCTCCCCCCCACCCCCTGCTCATGCCTACGTGTCTCACCTGTTCTCCCACCCCCCGCTCATGCCCACGTGTCTCCCCAGTTCCCCCCCACCCCCCGCTCAGGCCCCGTGTCTCCGTCCTTTTCCCCCCCACCCCCCGCTCATGCCCCTTGTCTCCCTCCTTTTCCCCCCACCCCCGCTCATGCCCCTTGTCTCTCCTGTTCCCCCACCCCTGCTCATGCCCGTGTCTCCCTACTGTTCCCCCCATCCCCCGCTCATGGCCCGTGACTCCCCTTTTCCCCCCACCCCCCGCTCATGCCCCGTGTCGCTCCTGTTCCCCCGCTCATGCCCCGTGTCTCCCTACTGTTCCCCCATCCCCCGCTCATGCCCACGTGTCTCCCCTGTTCCCTCCACCCCCCGCTCATGTCCCTTGTCTCTCCTGTTACCCCCGCTAATGCCCCGTGTCTCCCCTGTTCCCTCCACCCCGCGCTCATGCCCCGTGTCTCCCTACTGTTCCCCCACGCCCCACTCATGCCCCGTGTCTCCCTACTGTTCCCCCCACCCCCCACTCATGCCCCGTGTCTCCCGTGTTTCACCTCACCCCCGCTCAGGCTCTGTGTCTCCCCAGTTGCCCCCCAACCCCCCGCTCATGCCCCGTGTCTCCCTAATGTTCCCCCCACCCCCGCTCATGGCCCGTGTCTCCCTCCTTTTCCCCCCCATCCCCGCCTCATGCCCCGTGTCTCCCTCCTTTTCCCCCCACCCCCTGCTCATGCCTACATGTCTCCCCTGTTCCCCCCACCCCACGCTCATGCCCACGTGTTTCCCCTGTTCCCCCCACCCCCCACTCATGCCCCGTGTCTCCGTCCTTTTCCCCCCCACCCCCGCTCATGCCCCTTGTCTCTCCTGTTCCCCCACCCCTCGCTCATGCCCACGTGTCTCCCTCCTTTTCCCCCCACCCTCCGCTCATGCCCCTTGTCTCTCCTATTCCCCCCACCCCCCCTCATGCCCACGTGTCTCCCCTGTCCCCCCCACCCCGCTCATGCCCCGTGTCTACCCTGTTCCCCCCACTCCCGCTCAGGCCCTGTGTCTCCCTCCTTTGTACCCCCCAAGCCCCCGCTCATGACCCGTGTCTCCCCTTTTCCCCCCACCCCCCGCTCATGCCCTGTGTCTCCCCAGTTCCCCCCCACCCCCCGCTCATGCCCCGTGTCTCTGTCCTTTTCCCTCCACCCCCCGCTCATGCCCCTTGTCTCCCTCCTTTTCCCCCCCACCCCCGCTCATGCCCCTTGTCTCTCCTGTTCCCACACCCCCCGCTCATGCCCACATGTCTCCCTCCTTTTCCCCCCACCCTCCGCTCATGCCCCATGTCTTCCTACTGTTCCCCCCATCCCCTGCTCATGCCCACGTGTCTCCCCTGTTCCCCCCACCCCCCGCCCCCCGCTCATGCCCCTTGTCTCTCCTGTTCCCCCCCGCTAATGCCCCGTGTCTCCTCTGTTCCCTCCACCCCCCGCTCATGCCCCGTGTCTCCCTACTGTTCCCCCCACCCCCAACTCATGCCCCGTGTCTCCCCTGTTCCCCCACCCCCTGCTCATGGCCCGTGTCTCCCGCCTTTCCGCCCCCATCCCCGCCTAATGCCCCGTGTCTCCCTCCTTTTCCCCCCACCCCCTGTTCATGCCTACGTGTCTCCCCTGTTCCCCCCACCCCATGCTCATGCCCACGTGTCTCCCCTGTTCCCCCCACCCCCCGCTCATGCCCCGTGTCTCCGTCCTTCCCCCCCACCCCAGCTCATGCCCCTTGTCTCCCTCCTTTTCCCCCCACCCCTGCTCATGCCCCTTGTTTCTCCTGTTCCCCCACCCCCACGTGTCTCCCTCCTTTTCCCCCCACCCTCCGCTCATGCCCCTTGTCTCTCCTGTTCCCCCCACCCCCCTCATGCCCACGTGTCTACCCTGTTCCCCCCACCCCCGCTCAGGCCCTGTGTCTCCCTCCTTTGTACCCCCCCAAACCCCCGCTCATGCCCACGTTTCTCCCCTGTTCCCCCCCACCCCCCGCTCATGCCCCGTGTCTCCCTACCGTTCCCCCCACCCCCGCTTATGGCCCGTGTCTCCCTCCTTTTCCCCCCCATCCCCGCCTCATGCCCTGTGTCTCCCTCCTTCCCCCCACACCCTGCTCATGCCTACGTGTCTCCCCTGTTCCCCCCACCCCCCGCTCATGCCCACGTGTCTCCCCAGTTCCCCCCCACCCCCGCTCATGCCCCGTGTCTCTGTCCTTTTCCCCCCCACCCCCCGCTCATGCCCCTTGTCTCCCTCCATTTCCCCCCCACCCCCGCTCATGCCCCTTGTCTCTCCTGTTCCCCCACCCCCCACTCATGCCCACGTGTCTCCCTCCTTTTCCCCCCACCCTCCGCTCATGCCGCTTGTCTCCCCTGTTCCCCCCAACCCCCCTCATGCCCACATGTCTCCCCTGTCCCCCCCACCCCGCTGATGCCCCGTGTCTACCCTGTTCCCCCCACCCCCGCTCAGGCCCTGTGTCTCCCTCATTTGTACCCCCCAAACCCCTGCTCATGCCCCGTGTCTCCCCTGTTCCCCCCACCTCCCTGCTCATGCCCACATTTCTCCCCTGTTCCCCCCCACCACTCGCTCATGCCCCGTGTCTCCCTACTGTACCCCCCACCCCCTGCTTATGGCCCATGTCTCCCTCTTTTCCCCCCATCCCCGCCTCATGCCCCGTGTCTCCCTCTTTTCTCCCATCCCCTGCTCATGCCCACGTGTCTCCCCTGTTCCCCCATCCCCCGCTCATGCCCACGTGCCTCCCCTGTCCACCCACCCCCTGCTCATGCCCCGTGTCTCCCTACTGTTCCCCCACCCCCCGCTCATGACCCGTGTCTCCCTCCTTTTCCCCCCACCCCCGCTCATGGCACTTGTCTCTCCTGTACCCCCACCCCCCGCTCATGCCCACGTGTCTCTCTCCTTTTCCCCCACCCTCCGTTCATGACCCTGGTCTCCCCTGTTCCCCCATCCCCCGCTCATGCCGATGTGTCTCCCCTGTCCACCCACCCCCTGCTCATGCCCCGTGTCTCCCTACTGTTCCCCCACCCCCGCTCATGCCCCGTGTCTCCCTCCTTCCCCCCCACCCCCCGCTCATGCCCCTTGTCTCTCCTGTTCCCCCACCCCCCACTCATGCCCACGTGTCTCCCTCCTTTTCCCCCCACCCTCCGCTCATGCCGCTTGTCTCCCCTGTTCCCCCCAACCCCCCTCATGCCCACATGTCTCCCCTGTCCCCCCCACCCCGCTGATGCCCCGTGTCTACCCTGTTCCCCCCACCCCCGCTCAGGCCCTGTGTCTCCCTCATTTGTACCCCCCAAACCCCTGCTCATGCCCCGTGTCTCCCCTGTTCCCCCCACCTCCCTGCTCATGCCCACATTTCTCCCCTGTTCCCCCCCACCACTCGCTCATGCCCCGTGTCTCCCTACTGTACCCCCCACCCCCTGCTTATGGCCCATGTCTCCCTCTTTTCCCCCCATCCCCGCCTCATGCCCCGTGTCTCCCTCTTTTCTCCCATCCCCTGCTCATGCCCACGTGTCTCCCCTGTTCCCCCATCCCCCGCTCATGCCCACGTGCCTCCCCTGTCCACCCACCCCCTGCTCATGCCCCGTGTCTCCCTACTGTTCCCCCACCCCCCGCTCATGACCCGTGTCTCCCTCCTTTTCCCCCCACCCCCGCTCATGGCACTTGTCTCTCCTGTACCCCCACCCCCCGCTCATGCCCACGTGTCTCTCTCCTTTTCCCCCACCCTCCGTTCATGACCCTGGTCTCCCCTGTTCCCCCATCCCCCGCTCATGCCGATGTGTCTCCCCTGTCCACCCACCCCCTGCTCATGCCCCGTGTCTCCCTACTGTTCCCCCACCCCCGCTCATGCCCCGTGTCTCCCTCCTTCCCCCCCACCCCCCGCTCATGCCCCGTGTCTCCCTCCTTTTCCCCCTCACCCCCCGCTCATGCCCTGTGTCTCCCTACTGATCCCCCCACTCATGGCCATAGTCTCCCTCCTTTTCCCCCCACCCCCCGCTCATGCCCCGTGTCTCTCCTGTTCCCCCACCCCCACTCATGCCCTGTGTCTCCCCTGTTCCCCCACCCCCCGCTCATGCCCAGTTTCTCCCTACTGTTCCCCCCAACCCCTGCTCGTGCCCACGTGTCTCCCCTGTTCCCCCCACCCCCGCTCATGCCCTGTGTCTCCTTCCTTTCCCCCAGACCTCCCGCTCATGCCCCGTGTCTCCCCTGTTCCCCCCCACCCCCTGCTCATGCCCCGTGTCTCTGTTGTTCCCCCCACCCCCGCTCATGCCCACGTGTCTCCCCTGTTCCCCCCACCCCCCGCTCATGCCCGTTTCTCCCTACTGTTCCCCCCACCCCCCGCTCATGGTCCGTGTCTCCCTCCTCCCCCACACCGCCTCCTCATGCCCCTTGTCTCCCTCCTTTTCCCCCCCACCCCCGCTCATGCCCCTTGTCTCTCCTGTTCCCCCACCCTCCGCTCATGCCCACGTGTCTCCCTCCTTCCCCCCACCCCCTAGTCATGCCCTGTGTCTCCCCTGTTGCCCCCCACCCCCCGCTCATGCCCCATGTCTCCCTCCTTTTCCCCCCACCCCCCACTCATGCCCCATGTCTCCCTCCTTTTCCCCCCACCCCCCGCTCACGCCCTGTGTCTCCCTCCTTTGTACCTCCCAAACCCCTGCTCATGACCCGTGTCTCCCCTGTTCCCCCCACCCCCCGCTCATGCCCTGTGTCTCCCCTATTCCCCCCCACCCCCCGCTCATGCCCACGTTTCTCCCCTGTTCCCGCCCACCCCCCGCTCATGCCCCGTGTCTCCCTACTGTTCCCCCCACCCCCCGCTCATGGCCCGTGTCTCCCTCCTTTTCCCCCCCAAACCCCTGCTCATGACCCGTGTCTCCCCTGTTCCCCCCACCCCCCGCTCATGCCCTGTGTCTCCCCTATTCCCCCCCACCCCCCCGCTCATGCCCACGTTTCTCCCCTGTTCCCGCCCACCCCCCGCTCATGCCCCGTGTCTCCCTACTGTTCCCCCCACCCTCCGCTCATGCCCTGTGTCTCCCTCCTTCCCCCACCCCCTGCTCATGCCTATGTGTCTCCCCTGTTCCCCCCACCCCCTCTCATGCCCACGTGTCTCCCCAGTTCCCCCCCACCCCCGCTCATGCCCCGTGTCTCCGTCCTTCCCCCCCCACCCCCCGCTCATGCCCCTCGTCTCCCTCCTTTTCCCCCGCACCCCCGCTCATGCCCCTTGTCTCTCCTGTTCCCCCACCCCCCGCTCATGCCCACGTGTCTCCCTCCTTTTCCCCCCACCCTCCGCTCATGCCGCTTGTCTCTCCTGTTCCCCCCAACCCCCCTCATGCCCACATGTCTCCCCTTTCCCCCCCCACTCCCGCTGATGCCCCGTGTATACCCTGTTCCCCCCACCCCCGCTCAGGCCCTGTGTCTCCCTCCTTTGTACCCCCCAAACCCCCGCTCATGCCCCATGTCTCCCCTGTTCCCCCCACCCCTCCGCTCATGCCCACATTTCTCCGTTGTTCCCCCCCACCCCCCGCTCATGCCCTGTGTCTCCCTACTGTACCCCCCACCCCCTGCTTATGGCCCGTGTCTCCCTCCTTTTCCCCCCATCCCCGCCTCATGCCCCGTGTCTCCCTCTTTTTCCCCCCATCCCCTGCTCATGCCCATGTTTCTCCCCTGTTCCCCATCCCCCGCTCATGCCCACGTGCCTCCCCTGTCCCCCCCCACCCCCTGCTCATGCCCCGTGTCTCCCTACTGTTCCCCCACCCCCCGCTCATGGCCCGTGTCTCCCTCCTTTTCCCCCCACCCCCGCTCATGCCACTTGTCTCTCCTGTTCCCCCACCCCCCGCTCATGCCCACCTGTCTCTCTCCTTTTCCCCCACCCTCCGTTCATGACCCTTGTCTCTCCTGTTCCCCCCACCCCCGCTCATGCCCATGTGTCTCCCCTGTCCCCCCCACCCCTGTTCATGCCCCGTGTCTACCTCCGTTCCCCCCACCCCTCGCTCATGCCCCGTGTCTCCCTCCTTTTCCCCCCCACCCACCCCCCGCTCATGCCCCGTGTCTCCCTCCTTTTCCCCCCACCCCCCGCTCATGCCCCGTGTCTATCCTGTTCCACCACCCCCCGCTCATGCCCTGTGTCTCCCCTGTTCCCCCACCCCCCGCTCATGCCCAGTTTCTCCCTACTGTTCCCCCCAACCCCCGCTCATGCCCACGTGTCTCCCCTGTTCCCCCCACCCCCTGCTCATGCCCCGTGTCTCCTTCCTTTCCCCCAGAGCCCCCGCTCATGCCCCGTGTCTCCCCTGTTCCCCCCCTGCTCATGCCCCATGTCTCCGTTGTTCCCCCCCACCCCCCGCTCATGCCCACGTGTCTCCCCTGTTCCCCCCACATCCCGCTCATGCCCTGTTTCTCCCTACTGTTCCCCCCACCCCCCGCTCATGGTCCGTGTCTCCCTCGTTTTCCCCACCTCCCCCGCTCATGCCCCTTGTCTATCCTGTTCCCCCCCACCCCACGCTCATGCCCCGTATCTACCTCCGTTCCCCCCACCCCCTGCTCATGCCCCGTGTCTCCCTCCTTTGTACACCTCAACTCCCCGCTCATGCCCCGTGTCTCCCCTGTTCCCCCAATCCCCCGCTCATACCCCGTGTCTCCCCCTTGTTCCCCCCATCCCCCGCTCATGACCCGTGGCTCTCTCTTGTTCCCCCCACCCCCTGTGCATGCCCCGTGTCTCCGTCCTTTTCCCCCCCACCCCCCACTTATGTCCCTTGTCGCTCCTGTTCCCCCACCCCCCACTCATGCCCCGTGTCTCCCTACTGTTCCCCCAACCCCTGCTCATGGCCCGTGTCTCACTCCTTTTCCCCCTCCATCCCCGCCTCATGCCCCCTGTCTCCCTCCTTTTCCCCCCACCCCCCGCTCATGCCCACCTGTCTCCCCTGTTCCCCCCCACCCCCCGCTCATGCCCCGTGTCTCCCTACTGTTCCCCCCACCCCCGCTCATAGCCTGTGTCTCCCTCCTTTTTCCCCCAACCCCCGCTCATGCCCCTTGTCTCTCCTGTTCCCCCACCCCCCGCTCATGCCCCGTGGCTCTCTCTTGTTCCCCCCACCCCCGCTCATGCCCTGTGTCTCTCCTGTTCCCCCATCCCCGCTCATGCCCACGTGTCGCCCTCCTTTTCCCCCCTCCCCCGCTCATGCCCCATGTCTTCACTGTTGCCCCCCACCCCCTGCTCATGCCCCGTGTCTCCCTCCTTTTCCCCCCACCCTCCGCTCATGCCCTGTGTCTCCCCTCTTCCCCACACCCCCCGCTCATGCACCATGTCTCCACTGGTCCCCCCACCTCCTGCTCATGCACCATGTCTCCCCTGTTACCCCCACCCCCCGCTCATGGTCCGTGTCTCCCTCCTTTTCCCCACCACCCCCGCTCATGCCCCTTGTCTCTCCTGTTCCCACCACCCCGCGCTCATGCCACGTCCCGTGTCTACCTCCGTTCCCCCCCACCCCTGCTCATGCCCCGTGTCTCCCTCCTTTGTACACCTCAACCCCCCGCTCATGCCCCGTGTCTCCCCTGTTCCCCCAACCCCCCGGTCATACCCTGTGTCTCCCCTGTTCCCCCATTCCTCCGCTCATGGGCCGTGGCTCTCTCTTGTTCCCCCCACCCCCCGCGCATGCCCCGTGTCTCCGTCCTTTTCCCCCCCACCCCCCGCTTATGCCCCTTGTCTCTCCTGTTCCCCCACCCCCCGCTCATGCTTCTCCCCTGTTCCCCCCCCACCCCCCGCTCATGCCCCGTGTCTCCCTACTGTTCCCCCCAACCCCCGCTCATGGCCCGTGTCTCACTCCTTTTCCCCCTCCATCCCCGCCTCATGCCCCGTGTCTCCCTCCTTTTCCCCCCACCCCCCGCTCATGCCCACGTGTCTCCCGTGTTCCCCCCCACCCCCGCTCATGCCCCGTGTCTCCCTACTGTTCCCTCCACCCCCGCTCATAGCCCGCGTCTCCCTCCTTTTCCCCCCCACCCCCGCTCATGCCCCTTGTCTCTCCTGTTCCCCCACCCCCCGCTCATGCCCCGTGGCTCTCTCTTGTTCCCCCCACCCCCGCTCATGCCCTGTGTCTCTCCTGTTCCCCCCACCCCCGCTCATGCCCACGTGTCGCCCTCCTTTTCCCCCCACCCCCGCTCATGCCCCGTGTCTTCACTGTTGCCCCCCCACCCCCTGCTCATGCCCCGTGTCTCCCTCCTTTTCCTCCCACCCTCCGCTCATGCCCTGTGTCTCCCCTATTCCCCACACCCCCCGCTCATGCACCATGTCTCCACTGGTCCCCCCACCTCCTGCTCATGCCCCATGTCTCCCCTTTTACCCCCCAACCCCCGCTCATGGTCCGTGTCTCCCTCCTTTTCCCCACCACCCCCGCTCATGCCCCTTGTCTCTCCTGTTCCCCCCCACCCCGCGCTCATGCCCCGTCCCGTGTCTACCTCCGTTCCCCCCCACCCCCTGCTCATGCCCCGTGTCTCTCTCCTTTGTACACCACAACCCCCCGCTCATGCCCTGTGTCTCCCCAGTTCCCCCAACCCCCCGCTCATACCCCGTGTCTCCCCTGTTCCCCCCATCCCCCGCTCATGGCCCGTGGCTCTCTCTTGTTCCCCCCAACCCCCGCGCATAGCCCCGTGTCTCCGTCCTTTTCCCCTCCACCCCCTGCTCATGCCCCTTGTCTCTCCTGTTCCCCCACCCCCCGCTCATGACCATGTTTCTCCCCTGTTACGCCCCACCCCCGCTCATGCCCCGTGTCTCCCTACTGTTCCCCGACCCCCTGCTCATGACCCGTGTATCACTCCTTTTCCCCCTCCATCCCCGCCTCATGCCCCGTGTCTCCCTCCTTTCCCCCCCTGCTCATGCCCACGTGTCTCCCCTGTTCCCCCCACCCCCTGCTCATGCCCCGTGTCTCCCTACTGTTCCCCCCACCCCCTGCTCATGCCCCGTGTCTCCCTACTGTTCCCCCCACCCCCCACTCATGGCCCGTGTCTCCCTACTGTTCCCCCCACCCCCCACTCATGGCCCGTGTCTCCCTCCTTCCCCCCCACCCCCGCTCATGCCCCTTGTCTATCCTGTTCCCCCACCTCCCGCTCATGCCCCGTGGCTCTCTCTTGTTCCCCCCACCCCCGCTCATGCCCTGTGTCTCTACTGTTCCCCCCACCCCCGCTCATGCCCACGTGTCGCCCTCCTTTTCCCTCCCCACCCCATCCCCGCTCATGCCCCGTGTCTTCACTGTTGCCCCCCACCCCCGCTCATGCTCTGTGTCTCCCTCCTTTTCCCCCCACCCTCCGCTCATGCCCCGTGTCTCCCCTGTTCCCCACACCCCCCGCTCATGCACCATGTCTCCCCTCTTCCCCCACCTCCCGCTCATGCCCCATGTCTCCCCTGTTACCCCCACCCCCTGCTCATGCCCTGTGTCTCCCTTCCGTTCCCCCCCACCCCCGCTAATGCCCCGTGTATTCCCTGTTACCCCCCCACCCCCTGCTCATGCCCTGTATCTCCCTTCCGTTCCCCCCACCCCCTGCTCATGCCCCGTGTCTCCCTCCTTTTCCCCCCCACCCCCCGCTCATGCCCCATGTCTCCCTCCTTTTCCCCCCACCCCCGCTCATGCCCCGTGTCTCCCCTGTTCCCCAAACCCCCCGCTCATGCCCCGTGTCTCCCCTGTTCCCCCCAGCCCCCGCTCATGCCCCATGTCTCCCCTGTTATCCCCCCACCCCCACTCATGCCCTGTGTCTCCCTTCCGTACCCCCCCACCCCCCGCTCATGCCCGGTGTCTACCTCCTTTTCCCCCCCGCCCCCCGCTCATGGCCCTTGTCTCCCTCCTTCCCCCCCACCCGCCGCTCATGCCCCGTGTCTCCCCTGTTGTCCCCCACCCCCGCTCATGGCCCGTGTCTCCCTCCTTTCCCCCCACCCCCGCTCATGCCCCTTGTCTCTCCTGTTCCCCCACCCCCCGCTCATGCCCCGTGGCTCTCTCTTGTTCCCCCCACCCCCGCTCATGCCCTGTGTCTCTACTGTTCCCCCCACCCCCGCTCATGCCCACGTGTCGCCCTCCTTTTCCCTCCCCACCCCACCCCTGCTCATGCCCCGTGTCTTCACTGTTGCCC
The DNA here is from genome assembly GCF_040938575.1 of Ambystoma mexicanum. Classification (NCBI taxonomy): domain Eukaryota; kingdom Metazoa; phylum Chordata; class Amphibia; order Caudata; family Ambystomatidae; genus Ambystoma; species Ambystoma mexicanum. The sequence continues at coordinate 422,726,711 of NC_090930.1, read as the reverse complement.
CCCACCCCCCACTCATGCTCTGTGTCTCCCTCCTTTTCCCCCCACCCTCCGCTCATGCCCCGTGTCTCCCCTGTTCCCCACACCCCCCGATCATGCACCATGTCTCCCCTCTTCCCCCACCTCCCGCTCATGCCCCATGTCTCCCGTTACCCCCACCCCCTGCTCATGCCCTGTATCTCCCTTCCGTTCCCCCCACCCCCTGCTCATGCCCCGTGTCTCCCTCCTTTCCCCCCCACCCCCCGCTCATGCCCCATGTCTCCCTCCTTTTCCCCCCACCCCCCACTCATGCCCCGTGTCTCCCTCCTTTTCCCACCACCCCCGCTCATGCCCCGTGTCTCCCCTGTTCCCCCCACCCCCCGCTCATGCCCCGTGTCTCCCCTGTTCCCCCCAGCCCCCGCTCATGCCCCATGTCTCCCCTGTTATCCCCCCACCCCCACTCATGCCCTGTGTCTCCCTTCCGTTCCCCCCCGCCCCCTGCTCATGCCCCATGTCTCACTCCTTTTCCCCCCACCCCCTGCTCATGGCCCGTGTCTCCCTCCTTCCCCCCACCCGCCGCTCATGCCCCGTGTCTCCCCTGTTGTCCCCCACCCCCGCTCATGGCCCGTGTCTCCCTCCTTTCCCCCCACCCCCGCTCATGCCCCTTGTCTCTCCTGTTCCCCCACCCCCCGCTCATGCACCGTGGCTCTCTCTTGTTCCCCCCACCCCCGCTCATTCCCTGTGTCTCTACTGTTCCCCCCACCCCCGCTCATGCCCCCGTGTCACCCTCCTTTTCCCTCCCCACCCCACCCCCGCTCATGCCCCGTGTCTTCACTGTTGCCCCCCACCCCCCGCTCATGCTCTGTGTCTCCCTCCTTTTCCCCCCACCCTCCGCTCATGCCCCGTGTCTCCCCTGTTCCCCACACCCCCCGCTCATGCACCATGTCTCCCCTCTTCCACCACCTCCCGCTCATGCCCCATGTCTCCCCTGTTACCCCCACCCCCTGCTCATGCCCTGTGTCTCCCTCCTTTTCCCCCCACCCTCCGCTCATGCCCCTTGTCTCTCCTGTTCCCCCCACCCCCCCTCATGCCCCGTGTCTACCCTGTTCCCCCCACTCCCGCTCAGGCCCTGTGTCTCCCTCCTTTGTACCCCCCAAGCCCCCGCTCATGACCCGTGTCTCCCCTTTTCCCCCCACCCCCCGCTCATGCCCTGTGTCTCCCCAGTTCCCCCCCACCCCCCGCTCATGCCCCGTGTCTCTGTCCTTTTCCCTCCACCCCCCGCTCATGCCCCTTGTCTCCCTCCTTTTCCCCCCCACCCCCGCTCATGCCCCTTGTCTCTCCTGTTCCCCCACCCCCCGCTCATGCCCACGTGTCTCCCTCCTTTTCCCCCCTCCCTCCGCTCATGCCCCATGTCTTCCTACTGTTCCCCCATCCCCTGCTCATGCCCACGTGTCTCCCCTGTTCCCCGCACCCCCCGCCCCCCGCTCATGCCCCTTGTCTCTCCTGTTCCCCCCGCTAATGCCCCGTGTCTCCTCTGTTCCCTCCACCCCCCGCTCATGCCCCGTGTCTCCCTACTGTTCCCCCCACCCCCAACTCATGCCCCGTGTCTCCCCTGTTCCCACACCCCCTGCTCATGGCCCGTGTCTCCCGCCTTTCCGCCCCCATCCCCGCCTAATGCCCCGTGTCTCCCTCCTTTTCCCCCCACCCCCTGTTCATGCCTACGTGTCTCCCCTGTTCCCCCCACCCCACGCTCATGCCCACGTGTCTCCCCTGTTCCCCCCACCCCCCGCTCATGCCCCGTGTCTCCATCCTTCCCCCCCACCCCCGCTCATGCCCCTTGTCTCCCTCCTTTTCCCCCCACCCCTGCTCATGCCCCTTGTTTCTCCTGTTCCCCCACCCCCACGTGTCTCCCTCCTTTTCCCCCCACCCTCCGCTCATGCCCCTTGTCTCTCCTGTTCCCCCCACCCCCCTCATGCCCACGTGTCTACCCTGTTCCCCCCACCCCCGCTCAGGCCCTGTGTCTCCCTCCTTTGTACCCCCCCAAACCCCCGCTCATGCCCAAGTTTCTCCCCTGTTCCCCCCCACCCCCGCTCATGCCCCGTGTCTCCCTACCGTTCCCCCCACCCCCCGCTCATGGCCCGTGTCTCCCTCCTTTTCCCCCCCATCCCCGCCTCATGCCCTGTGTCTCCCTCCTTCCCCCCACACCCCGCTCATGCCTACGTGTCTCCCCTGTTCCCCCCACCCCCCGCTCATGCCCACGTGTCTCCCCAGTTCCCCCCCACCCCCCGCTCATGCCCCGTGTCTCTGTCCTTTTCCCCCCCACCCCCCGCTCATGCCCCTTGTCTCCCTCCATTTCCCCCCCACCCCCGCTCATGCCCCTTGTCTCTCCTGTTCCCCCACCCCCCACTCATGCCCACGTGTCTCCCTCCTTTTCCCCCCACCCTCCGCTCATGCCGCTTGTCTCCCCTGTTCCCCCCAACCCCCCTCATGCCCACATGTCTCCCCTGTCCCCCCCACCCCCGCTGATGCCCCGTGTCTACCCTGTTCCCCCCACCCCCGCTCAGGCCCTGTGTCTCCCTCCTTTGTACCCCCCAAACCCCTGCTCATGCCCCGTGTCTCCCCTGTTCCCCCCACCCCCCTGCTCATGCCCACATTTCTCCCCTGTTCCCCCCCACCACTCGCTCATGCCCCGTGTCTCCCTACTGTACCCCCCACCCCCTGCTTATGGCCCATGTCTCCCTCTTTTCCCCCATCCCCGCCTCATGCCCCGTGTCTCCCTCTTTTCTCCCATCCCCTGCTCATGCCCACGTGTCTCCCCTGTTCCCCCATCCCCCGCTCATGCCCACGTGCCTCCCCTGTCCACCCACCCCCTGCTCATGCCCCGTGTCTCCCTACTGTTCCCCCACCCCCCGCTCATGACCCGTGTCTCCCTCCTTTTCCCCCCACCCCCGCTCATGGCACTTGTCTCTCCTGTACCCCCACCCCCCGCTCATGCCCACGTGTCTCTCTCCTTTTCCCCCACCCTCCGTTCATGACCCTGGTCTCCCCTGTTCCCCCATCCCCCGCTCATGCCGATGTGTCTCCCCTGTCCACCCACCCCCTGCTCATGCCCCGTGTCTCCCTACTGTTCCCCCACCCCCGCTCATGCCCCGTGTCTCCCTCCTTCCCCCCCACCCCCCGCTCATGCCCCGTGTCTCCCTCCTTTTCCCCCTCACCCCCCGCTCATGCCCTGTGTCTCCCTACTGATCCCCCCACTCATGGCCATAGTCTCCCTCCTTTTCCCCCCACCCCCCGCTCATGCCCCGTGTCTCTCCTGTTCCCCCACCCCCACTCATGCCCTGTGTCTCCCCTGTTCCCCCACCCCCCGCTCATGCCCAGTTTCTCCCTACTGTTCCCCCCAACCCCTGCTCGTGCCCACGTGTCTCCCCTGTTCCCCCCACCCCCCGCTCATGCCCTGTGTCTCCTTCCTTTCCCCCAGACCTCCCGCTCATGCCCCGTGTCTCCCCTGTTCCCCCCCACCCCCTGCTCATTCCCCGTGTCTCTGTTGTTCCCCCCCACCCCCCGCTCATGCCCACGTGTCTCCCCTGTTCCCCCCACCCCCCGCTCATGCCCGTTTCTCCCTACTGTTCCCCCCACCCCCCGCTCATGGTCCGTGTCTCCCTCCTCCCCCCCCCGCTCAAGCCCTGTGTCTCCCCTGTTCCCCCCCTGCTCATGGCCCCTGTCTCCCTCGTTCCCCCCCCTGCTCATGCCCTGTGTCTCCCTCCTTCCCCCCCACCCCCTAGTCATGCCCTGTGTCTCCCCTGTTGCCCCCCACCCCCCGCTCATGCCCCATGTCTCCCTCCTTTTCCCCCCACCCCCCACTCATGCCCCGTGTCTCCCTCCTTTTCCCCCCACCCCCGCTCATGCCCCGTGTCTCCCCTGTTCCCCCACCCCCGCTTATGCCCCATGTCTCCCCTGTTCCCCCCAGCCCCCGCTCATGCCCCATGTCTCCCCTGTTACCCCCCACCCCCGCTCATGCCCTGTGTCTCCCTTCTGTTCCCCCCCACCCCCGCTCATGCCACTTGTCTCTCCTGTTCCCCCACCCCCGCTCATGCCCACGTGTCTCCCCTGTTCCCCCCACGCCCCCGCTCATGCCCTGTTTCTCCCTACTGTTCCCCCCACCCCCCGCTCATGGTCCGTGTCTCCCTCCCTTTCCTCCCACCCCCCCGCTCAAGCCCTGTGTCTCCCCTGTTCCCCCCCCTGCTCATGGCCCCTGTCTCCCTCGTTCCCCCCACCCCCTGCTCATGGCCTGTGTCTCCCTCCTTCCCCCCCACCCCCTGCTCATGCCCTGTGTCTCCCCTGTTGCCCCCCACCCCCCGCTAATGCCCCATGTCTCCCTCCTTTTCCCCCCACCCCCCACTCATGCCCCATGTCTCCCTCCTTTCCCCCCACCCCCCGCTCATGCCCTGTGTCTCCCCTGTTCCCCCACCCCCCGCTCATGCCCAGTTTCTCCCTACTGTTCCCCCCAACCCCCGCTCATGCCCACGTGTCTCCACTGTTCCCCCCACCCCACGCTCATGCCCACGTGTCTCCCCTGTTCCCCCCACCCCCCACTCATGCCCCGTGTCTCCGTCCTTCCCCCCCACCCCCCGCTCATGCCCCTTGCTTCCCTCCTTTTACCCCCCACCCCCGCTCATGCCCCTTGTCTCTCCTGTTCCCCCACCCCCCGCTCATGCCCACATGTCTCCCTCCTTTTCCCCCCACCCTCCGCTCATGCTCCGTGTCTCCCTACTGTTCCCCCCATCCCCCGCTCATGCCCCTTGTCTCTCCTGTTCCCCCCGCTAATGCCCCATGTCTCCCCTGTTCCCTCCACCCCCCGCTCATGCCCCATGTCTCCCTACTGTTCCACCCACCCCCCACTCATGCCCCGTGTCTCCCCTGTTCCCCCACCCCCTGCTCATGCCCCGTGTCTCCCGTGTTTCACCTCACCCCCGCTCAGGCCCTGTGTCTCCCCTTTTCCCCCCCCAACCCCCCGCTCATGCCCCGTGTCTCCCTACTGTTCCCCCATCCCCCGCTCATGGCCCGTGTCTGCCGCCTTTTCCCCCCATCCCCGCCTCATGCCCCGTGTCTCCCTCCTTCCCCCCCCACCCCCTGCTCATGCCTACGTGTCTCCCCTGTTCCCCCCACCCCACGCTCATGCCCACGTGTCTCCCCTGTTCCCCCCCACCCTCCGCTCATGCCCCGTGTCTCCGTCCTCCCCCACACCGCCTCCTCATGCCCCTTGTCTCCCTCCTTTTCCCCCCCACCCCCGCTCATGCCCCTTGTCTCTCCTGTTCCCCCACCCTCCGCTCATGCCCACGTGTCTCCCTCCGTTTCCCCCCACCCTCCGCTCATGCCCCTTGTCTCTCCTGTTCCCCCCACCCCCCTCATGCCCACGTTTCTCCCCTGTCCCCCCCACCCCCGCTCATGCCCCGTGTCTACATTGTTCCCCCCACCCCCGCTCAGGCCCTGTGTCTCCCTCCTTTGTACCCCCCAAACCCCTGCTCATGACCCGTGTCTCCCCTGTTCCCCCCACCCCCCGCTCATGCCCTGTGTCTCCCCTATTCCCCCCCACCCCCCCGCTCATGCCCACGTTTCTCCCCTGTTCCCGCCCACCCCCCGCTCATGCCCCGTGTCTCCCTACTGTTCCCCCCACCCCCCGCTCATGGCCCGTGTCTCCCTCCTTTTCCCCCCCAAACCCCTGCTCATGACCCGTGTCTCCCCTGTTCCCCCCACCCCCCGCTCATGCCCTGTGTCTCCCCTATTCCCCCCCACCCCCCCGCTCATGCCCCCGTTTCTCCCCTGTTCCCGCCCACCCCCCGCTCATGCCCCGTGTCTCCCTACTGTTCCCCCCACCCCCCGCTCATGCCCTGTGTCTCCCTCCTTCCCCCACCCCCTGCTCATGCCTATGTGTCTCCCCTGTTCCCCCACCCCCTCTCATGCCCACGTGTCTCCCCAGTTCCCCCCCACCCCCGCTCATGCCCCGTGTCTCCGTCCTTCCCCCCCCACCCCCCGCTAATGCCCCATGTCTCCCTCCTTTTCCCCCCACCCCCCACTCATGCCCCATGTCTCCCTCCTTTCCCCCCCACCCCCCGCTCATGCCCTGTGTCTCCCCTGTTCCCCCACCCCCCGCTCATGCCCAGTTTCTCCCTACTGTTCCCCCCAACCCCCGCTCATGCCCACGTGTCTCCACTGTTCCCCCCACCCCACGCTCATGCCCACGTGTCTCCCCTGTTCCCCCCACCCCCCACTCATGCCCCGTGTCTCCGTCCTTCCCCCCCACCCCCCGCTCATGCCCCTTGCTTCCCTCCTTTTACCCCCCACCCCCGCTCATGCCCCTTGTCTCTCCTGTTCCCCCACCCCCCGCTCATGCCCACATGTCTCCCTCCTTTTCCCCCCACCCTCCGCTCATGCTCCGTGTCTCCCTACTGTTCCCCCCATCCCCCGCTCATGCCCCTTGTCTCTCCTGTTCCCCCCGCTAATGCCCCATGTCTCCCCTGTTCCCTCCACCCCCCGCTCATGCCCCATGTCTCCCTACTGTTCCACCCACCCCCCACTCATGCCCCGTGTCTCCCCTGTTCCCCCACCCCCTGCTCATGCCCCGTGTCTCCCGTGTTTCACCTCACCCCCGCTCAGGCCCTGTGTCTCCCCTTTTCCCCCCCATCCCCCGCTCATGGCCCGTGTCTGCCGCCTTTTCCCCCCATCCCCGCCTCATGCCCCGTGTCTCCCTCCTTCCCCCCCCACCCCCTGCTCATGCCTACGTGTCTCCCCTGTTCCCCCCACCCCACGCTCATGCCCACGTGTCTCCCCTGTTCCCCCCCACCCTCCGCTCATGCCCCGTGTCTCCGTCCTCCCCCACACCGCCTCCTCATGCCCCTTGTCTCCCTCCTTTTCCCCCCCACCCCCGCTCATGCCCCTTGTCTCTCCTGTTCCCCCACCCTCCGCTCATGCCCACGTGTCTCCCTCCGTTTCCCCCCACCCTCCGCTCATGCCCCTTGTCTCTCCTGTTCCCCCCACCCCCCTCATGCCCACGTTTCTCCCCTGTCCCCCCCACCCCCGCTCATGCCCCGTGTCTACATTGTTCCCCCCACCCCCGCTCAGGCCCTGTGTCTCCCTCCTTTGTACCCCCCAAACCCCTGCTCATGACCCGTGTCTCCCCTGTTCCCCCCACCCCCCGCTCATGCCCTGTGTCTCCCCTATTCCCCCCCACCCCCCCGCTCATGCCCACGTTTCTCCCCTGTTCCCGCCCACCCCCCGCTCATGCCCCGTGTCTCCCTACTGTTCCCCCCACCCCCCGCTCATGGCCCGTGTCTCCCTCCTTTTCCCCCCCAAACCCCTGCTCATGACCCGTGTCTCCCCTGTTCCCCCACCCCCCGCTCATGCCCTGTGTCTCCCCTATTCCCCCCCACCCCCCCGCTCATGCCCCCGTTTCTCCCCTGTTCCCGCCCACCCCCCGCTCATGCCCCGTGTCTCCCTACTGTTCCCCCCACCCCCCGCTCATGCCCTGTGTCTCCCTCCTTCCCCCACCCCCTGCTCATGCCTATGTGTCTCCCCTGTTCCCCCACCCCCTCTCATGCCCACGTGTCTCCCCAGTTCCCCCCCACCCCCGCTCATGCCCCGTGTCTCCGTCCTTCCCCCCCCCCCCCCGCTCATGCCCCTTGTCTCCCTCCTTTTCCCCCGCACCCCCGCTCATGCCCCTTGTCTCTCCTGTTCCCCCACCCCCCGCTCATGCCCACGTGTCTCCCTCCTTTTCCCCCCACCCTCCGCTCATGCCGCTTGTCTCTCCTGTTCCCCCCAACCCCCCTCATGCCCACATGTCTCCCCTGTCCCCCCCCACTCCCGCTGATGCCCCGTGTATACCCTGTTCCCCCCACCCCCGCTCAGGCCCTGTGTCTCCCTCCTTTGTACCCCCCAAACCCCCGCTCATGCCCCGTGTCTCCCCTGTTCCCCCCACCCCTCCGCTCATGCCCACATTTCTCCGTTGTTCCCCCCCACCCCCCGCTCATGCCCTGTGTCTCCCTACTGTACCCCCCACCCCCTGCTTATGGCCCGTGTCTCCCTCCTTTTCCCCCCATCCCCGCCTCATGCCCCGTGTCTCCCTCTTTTTCCCCCCATCCCCTGCTCATGCCCATGTTTCTCCCCTGTTCCCCCATCCCCCGCTCATGCCCACGTGCCTCCCCTGTCCCCCCCCACCCCCTGCTCATGCCCCGTGTCTCCCTACTGTTCCCCCACCCCCCGCTCATGGCCCGTGTCTCCCTCCTTTTCCCCCCACCCCCGCTCATGCCACTTGTCTCTCCTGTTCCCCCACCCCCCGCTCATGCCCACCTGTCTCTCTCCTTTTCCCCCACCCTCCGTTCATGACCCTTGTCTCTCCTGTTCCCCCCACCCCTGCTCATGCCCATGTGTCTCCCCTGTCCCCCCCACCCCTGCTCATGCCCCGTGTCTACCTCCGTTCCCCCCACCCCTCGCTCATGCCCCGTGTCTCCCTCCTTTTCCCCCCCACCCACCCCCCGCTCATGCCCCATGTCTCCCTCCTTTTCCCCCCACCCCCCGCTCATGCCCCGTGTCTATCCTGTTCCACCACCCCCCGCTCATGCCCTGTGTCTCCCCTGTTCCCCCACCCCCCGCTCATGCCCAGTTTCTCCCTACTGTTCCCCCCAACCCCCGCTCATGCCCACGTGTCTCCCCTGTTCCCCCCACCTCCTGCTCATGCCCCGTGTCTCCTTCCTTTCCCCCAGAGCCCCCGCTCATGCCCCGTGTCTCCCCTGTTCCCCCCCTGCTCATGCCCCATGTCTCCGTTGTTCCCCCCCACCCCCCGCTCATGCCCACGTGTCTCCCCTGTTCCCCCCACATCCCGCTCATGCCCCGTTTCTCCCTACTGTTCCCCCCACCCCCCGCTCATGGTCCGTGTCTCCCTCCTTTTCCCCACCTCCCCCGCTCATGCCCCTTGTCTATCCTGTTCCCCCCCACCCCACGCTCATGCCCCGTATCTACCTCCGTTCCCCCCACCCCCTGCTCATGCCCCGTGTCTCCCTCCTTTGTACACCTCAACTCCCCGCTCATGCCCCGTGTCTCCCCTGTTCCCCCAATCCCCCGCTCATACCCCGTGTCTCCCCCTTGTTCCCCCCATCCCCCGCTCTTGACCCGTGGCTCTCTCTTGTTCCCCCCACCCCCTGTGCATGCCCCGTGTCTCCGTCCTTTTCCCCCCCACCCCCCACTTATGCCCCTTGTCGCTCCTGTTCCCCCACCCCCCACTCATGCCCATGTTTCTCCTCTGTTCCCCCCCACCCCCCGCTCATGCCCCGTGTCTCCCTACTGTTCCCCCAACCCCTGCTCATGGCCCGTGTCTCACTCCTTTTCCCCCTCCATCCCCGCCTCATGCCCCCTGTCTCCCTCCTTTTCCCCCCCACCCCCCGCTCATGCCCACCTGTCTCCCCTGTTCCCCCCCACCCCCCGCTCATGCCCCGTGTCTCCCTACTGTTCCCCCCACCCCCGCTCATAGCCTGTGTCTCCCTCCTTTTTCCCCCAACCCCCGCTCATGCCCCTTGTCTCTCCTGTTCCCCCACCCCCCGCTCATGCCACGTGGCTCTCTCTTGTTCCCCCCACCCCCGCTCATGCCCTGTGTCTCTCCTGTTCCCCCCATCCCCGCTCATGCCCACGTGTCGCCCTCCTTTTCCCCCCTCCCCCGCTCATGCCCCATGTCTTCACTGTTGCCCCCCACCCCCTGCTCATGCCCCGTGTCTCCCTCCTTTTCCCCCCACCCTCCGCTCATGCCCTGTGTCTCCCCTCTTCCCCACACCCCCCGCTCATGCACCATGTCTCCACTGGTCCCCCCACCTCCTGCTCATGCACCATGTCTCCCCTGTTACCCCCACCCCCCGCTCATGGTCCGTGTCTCCCTCCTTTTCCCCACCACCCCCGCTCATGCCCCTTGTCTCTCCTGTTCCCACCACCCCGCGCTCATGCCCCGTCCCGTGTCTACCTCCGTTCCCCCCACCCCTGCTCATGCCCCGTGTCTCCCTCCTTTGTACACCTCAACCCCCCGCTCATGCCCCGTGTCTCCCCTGTTCCCCCAACCCCCCGGTCATACCCTGTGTCTCCCCTGTTCCCCCCATCCTCCGCTCATGGGCCGTGGCTCTCTCTTGTTCCCCCCACCCCCCGCGCATGCCCCGTGTCTCCGTCCTTTTCCCCCCCACCCCCGCTTATGCCCCTTGTCTCTCCTGTTCCCCCACCCCCCGCTCATGCTTCTCCCCTGTTCCCCCCCACCCCCCGCTCATGCCCCGTGTCTCCCTACTGTTCCCCCCAACCCCCGCTCATGGCCTGTGTCACACTCCTTTTCCCCCTCCATCCCCGCCTCATGCCCCGTGTCTCCCTCCTTTTCCCCCCACCCCCCGCTCATGCCCACGTGTCTCCCGTGTTCCCCCCCACCCCCGCTCATGCCCCGTGTCTCCCTACTGTTCCCTCCACCCCCGCTCATAGCCCGCGTCTCCCTCCTTTTCCCCCCCACCCCCGCTCATGCCCCTTGTCTCTCCTGTTCCCCCACCCCCGCTCATGCCCTGTGTCGCCCTCCTTTTCCCCCCACCCCCGCTCATGCCCCGTGTCTTCACTGTTGCCCCCCCACCCCCTGCTCATGCCCCGTGTCTCCCTCCTTTTCCTCCCACCCTCCGCTCATGCCCTGTGTCTCCCCTATTCCCCACACCCCCTGCTCATGCACCATGTCTCCACTGGTCCCCCCACCTCCTGCTCATGCCCCATGTCTCCCCTTTTACCCCCCAACCCCCGCTCATGGTCCGTGTCTCCCTCCTTTTCCCCACCACCCCCGCTCATGCCCCTTGTCTCTCCTGTTCCCCCCCACCCCGCGCTCATGCCCCGTCCCGTGTCTACCTCCGCTCCCCCCCACCCCCTGCTCATGCCCCGTGTCTCTCTCCTTTGTACACCACAACCCCCCGCTCATGCCCCGTGTCTCCCCTGTTCCCCCAACCCCCCGCTCATACCCCGTGTCTCCCCTGTTCCCCCCATCCCCCGCTCATGGCCCGTGGCTCTCTCTTGTTCCCCCCAACCCCCGCGCATAGCCCCGTGTCTCCGTCCTTTTCCCCTCCACCCTCTGCTCATGCCCCTTGTCTCTCCTATTCCCCCACCCCCCGCTCATGACCATGTTTCTCCCCTGTTATGCCCCACCCCCGCTCATGCCCCGTGTCTCCCTACTGTTCCCCGACCCCCTGCTCATGGCCCGTGTATCACTCCTTTTCCCCCTCCATCCCCGCCTCATGCCCCGTGTCTCCCTCCTTTCCCCCCCTGCTCATGCCCACGTGTCTCCCCTGTTCCCCCACCCCCTGCTCATGCCCCGTGTCTCCCTACTGTTCCCCCCACCCCCTGCTCATGCCCCGTGTCTCCCTACTGTTCCCCCCACCCCCCACTCATGGCCCGTGTCTCCCTACTGTTCCCCCCACCCCCCACTCATGGCCCGTGTCTCCCTCCTTCCCCCCCCACCCCCGCTCATGCCCCTTGTCTATCCTGTTCCCCCACCTCCCGCTCATGCCCCATGGCTCTCTCTTGTTCCCCCCACCCCCGCTCATGCCCTGTGTCTCTACTGTTCCCCCCACCCCCGCTCATGCCCACGTGTCGCCCTCCTTTTCCCTCCCCACCCCACCCCCGCTCATGCCCCGTGTCTTCACTGTTGCCCCCCACCCCCGCTCATGCTCTGTGTCTCCCTCCTTTTCCCCCCACCCTCCGCTCATGCCCCGTGTCTCCCCTGTTCCCCACACCCCCCGCTCATGCACCATGTCTCCCCTCTTCCCCCACCTCCCGCTCATGCCCCATGTCTCCCCTGTTACCCCCACCCCCTGCTCATGCCCTGTGTCTCCCTTCCGTTCCCCCCCACCCCCCGCTAATGCACCGTGTATTCCCTGTTACCCCCCACCCCCTGCTCATGCCCTGTATCTCCCTTCCGTTCCCCCCACCCCCTGCTCATGCCCCGTGTCTTCCTCCTTTTCCCCCCCACCCCCCGCTCATGCCCCATGTCTCCCTCCTTTTCCCCCCACCCCCGCTCATGCCCCGTGTCTCCCCTGTTCCCCAAACCCCCCGCTCATGCCCCGTGTCTCCCCTGTTCCCCCAAGCCCCCGCTCATGCCCCATGTCTCCCCTGTTATCCCCCCACCCCCACTCATGCCCTGTGTCTCCCTTCCGTACCCCCCCACCCCCCGCTCATGCCCGGTGTCTACCTCCATTTCCCCCCCGCCCCCCGCTCATGGCCCGTGTCTCCCTCCTTCCCCCCACCCGCCGCTCATGCCCCGTGTCTCCCCTGTTGTCCCCCACCCCCGCTCATGGCCCGTGTCTCCCTCCTTTCCCCCCCACCCCCGCTCATGCCCCTTGTCTCTCCTGTTCCCCCACCCCCTGCTCATGCCCCGTGGCTCTCTCTTGTTCCCCCCACCCCCGCTCATGCCCTGTGTCTCTACTGTTCCCCCCACCCCCGCTCATGCCCACGTGTCGCCCTCCTTTTCCCTCCCCACCCCACCCCTGCTCATGCCCCGTGTCTTCACTGTTGCCCCCCACCCCCCACTCATGCTCTGTGTCTCCCTCCTTTTCCCCCCACCCTCCGCTCATGCCCCGTGTCTCCCCTGTTCCCCACACCCCCGATCATGCACCATGTCTCCCCTCTTCCCCCACCTCCCGCTCATGCCCCATGTCTCCCCTGTTACCCCCACCCCCTGCTCATGCCCTGTATCTCCCTTCCGTTCCCCCCACCCCCTGCTCATGCCCCGTGTCTCCCTCGTTTCCCCCCCACCCCCCGCTCATGCCCCATGTCTCCCTCCTTTTCCCCCACCCCCCACTCATGCCCCGTGTCTCCCTCCTTTTCCCACCACCCCCGCTCATGCCCCGTGTCTCCCCTGTTCCCCCCACCCCCCGCTCATGCCCCGTGTCTCCCCTGTTCCCCCCAGCCCCCGCTCATGCCCCATGTCTCCCCTGTTATCCCCCCACCCCCACTCATGCCCTGTGTCTCCCTTCCGTTCCCCCCCGCCCCCTGCTCATGCCCCATGTCTCACTCCTTTTCCCCCCACCCCCTGCTCATGGCCCGTGTCTCCCTCCTTCCCCCCCACCCGCCGCTCATGCCCCGTGTCTCCCCTGTTGTCCCCCACCCCCGCTCATGGCCCGTGTCTCCCTCCTTTCCCCCCACCCCCGCTCATGCCCCTTGTCTCTCCTGTTCCCCCACCCCCCGCTCATGCACCGTGGCTCTCTCTTGTTCCCCCCACCCCCGCTCATTCCCTGTGTCTCTACTGTTCCCCCCACCCCCGCTCATGCCCCCGTGTCGCCCTCCTTTTCCCTCCCCACCCCACCCCCGCTCATGCCCCGTGTCTTCACTGTTGCCCCCCACCCCCCGCTCATGCTCTGTGTCTCCCTCCTTTTCCCCCCACCCTCCGCTCATGCCCCGTGTCTCCCCTGTTCCCCACACCCCCCGCTCATGCACCATGTCTCCCCTCTTCCCCCACCTCCCGCTCATGCCCCATGTCTCCCCTGTTACCCCCACCCCCTGCTCATGCCCTGTGTCTCCCTTCCGTTCCCCCCCACCCCCCGCTAATGCACCGTGTATTCCCTGTTACCCCCCACCCCCTGCTCATGCCCTGTATCTCCCTTCCGTTCCCCCCACCCCCTGCTCATGCCCCGTGTCTCCCTCCTTTTCCCCCCCACCCCCCGCCTCATGCCCCGTGTCTCCCTCCTTTCCCCCCCTGCTCATGCCCACGTGTCTCCCCTGTTCCCCCCACCCCCTGCTCATGCCCCGTGTCTCCCTACTGTTCCCCCCACCCCCTGCTCATGCCCCGTGTCTCCCTACTGTTCCCCCCACCCCCCACTCATGGCCCGTGTCTCCCTACTGTTCCCCCCACCCCCCACTCATGGCCCGTGTCTCCCTCCTTCCCCCCCCACCCCCGCTCATGCCCCTTGTCTATCCTGTTCCCCCACCTCCCGCTCATGCCCCATGGCTCTCTCTTGTTCCCCCCACCCCCGCTCATGCCCTGTGTCTCTACTGTTCCCCCCACCCCCGCTCATGCCCACGTGTCGCCCTCCTTTTCCCTCCCCACCCCACCCCCGCTCATGCCCCGTGTCTTCACTGTTGCCCCCCACCCCCGCTCATGCTCTGTGTCTCCCTCCTTTTCCCCCCACCCTCCGCTCATGCCCCGTGTCTCCCCTGTTCCCCACACCCCCCGCTCATGCACCATGTCTCCCCTCTTCCCCCACCTCCCGCTCATGCCCCATGTCTCCCCTGTTACCCCCACCCCCTGCTCATGCCCTGTGTCTCCCTTCCGTTCCCCCCACCCCCCGCTAATGCACCGTGTATTCCCTGTTACCCCCCACCCCCTGCTCATGCCCTGTATCTCCGTTCCGTTCCCCCCACCCCCTGCTCATGCCCCGTGTCTCCCTCCTTTTCCCCCCCACCCCCCGCTCATGCCCCATGTCTCCCTCCTTTTCCCCCCACCCCCGCTCATGCCCCGTGTCTCCCCTGTTCCCCAAACCCCCCGCTCATGCCCCGTGTCTCCCCTGTTCCCCCAAGCCCCCGCTCATGCCCCATGTCTCCCCTGTTATCCCCCCACCCCCACTCATGCCCTGTGTCTCCCTTCCGTACCCCCCCACCCCCCGCTCATGCCCGGTGTCTACCTCCATTTCCCCCCCGCCCCCCGCTCATGGCCCGTGTCTCCCTCCTTCCCCCCACCCGCCGCTCATGCCCCGTGTCTCCCCTGTTGTCCCCCACCCCCGCTCATGGCCCGTGTCTCCCTCCTTTCCCCCCCACCCCCGCTCATGCCCCTTGTCTCTCCTGTTCCCCCACCCCCCGCTCATGCCCCGTGGCTCTCTCTTGTTCCCCCCACCCCCGCTCATGCCCTGTGTCTCTACTGTTCCCCCCACCCCCGCTCATGCCCACGTGTCGCCCTCCTTTTCCCTCCCCACCCCACCCCTGCTCATGCCCCGTGTCTTCACTGTTGCCCCCCACCCCCCACTCATGCTCTGTGTCTCCCTCCTTTTCCCCCCACCCTCCGCTCATGCCCCGTGTCTCCCCTGTTCCCCACACCCCCCGATCATGCACCATGTCTCCCCTCTTCCCCCACCTCCCGCTCATGCCCCATGTCTCCCCTGTTACCCCCACCCCCTGCTCATGCCCTGTATCTCCCTTCCGTTCCCCCCACCCCCTGCTCATGCCCCGTGTCTCCCTCCTTTCCCCCCCACCCCCCGCTCATGCCCCATGTCTCCCTCCTTTTCCCCCCACCCCCCACTCATGCCCCGTGTCTCCCTCCTTTTCCCACCACCCCCGCTCATGCCCCGTGTCTCCCCTGTTCCCCCCACCCCCCGCTCATGCACCGTGTCTCCCCTGTTCCCCCCAGCCCCCGCTCATGCCCCATGTCTCCCCTGTTATCCCCCCACCCCCACTCATGCCCTGTGTCTCCCTTCCGTTCCCCCCCGCCCCCTGCTCATGCCCCATGTCTCACTCCTTTTCCCCCCACCCCCTGCTCATGGCCCGTGTCTCCCTCCTTCCCCCCCACCCGCCGCTCATGCCCCGTGTCTCCCCTGTTGTCCCCCACCCCCGCTCATGGCCCGTGTCTCCCTCCTTTCCCCCCACCCCCGCTCATGCCCCTTGTCTCTCCTGTTCCCCCACCCCCCGCTCATGCACCGTGGCTCTCTCTTGTTCCCCCCACCCCCGCTCATTCCCTGTGTCTCTACTGTTCCCCCCACCCCCGCTCATGCCCCCGTGTCGCCCTCCTTTTCCCTCCCCACCCCACCCCCGCTCATGCCCCGTGTCTTCACTGTTGCCCCCCACCCCCCGCTCATGCTCTGTGTCTCCCTCCTTTTCCCCCCACCCTCCGCTCATGCCCCGTGTCTCCCCTGTTCCCCACACCCCCCGCTCATGCACCATGTTTCCCCTCTTCCCCCACCTCCCGCTCATGCCCCATGTCTCCCCTGTTACCCCCACCCCCTGCTCATGCCCTGTGTCTCCCTTCTGTTCCCCCCCACCCCCCGCTCATGCCCCGTGTCTTCCCTGTTACCTTCCACCCCCTGCTCATGCCCTGTATCTCCCTTCTGTTCCCCCCACCCCCTGCTCATGCCCCGTGTCTCCCTCCTTCCCCCCCACCCCCCGCTCATGCCCCATGTCTCCCTACTTTTCCCCCCCACCCCCCACTCATGCCCCGTGTCTCCCTCCTTTTCCCACCACCCCCGCTCATGCCCCGTGTCTCCCCTGTTCCCCCCACCCCCCGCTCATGCCCCGTGTCTCCCCTGTTCCCCCAGCCCCCGCTCATGCCCCATGTCTCCCCTGTTATCCCCCCACCCCCACTCATGCCCTGTGTCTCCCTTCCGTTCCCCCCCACCCCCCGCTCATGCCCCGTGTCTCACTCCTTTTCCCCCCACCCCCCGCTCATGGCCCGTGTCTCCCTCCTTCCCCCCCACCCGCCGCTCATGCCCCGTGTCTCCCCTGTTGTCCCCCACCCCCGCTCATGGCCCGTGTCTCCCTCCTTTCCCCCCCACCCCCGCTCATGCCCCTTGTCTCTCCTGTTCCCCCACTCCCCGCTCATGCCCCGTGGCTCTCTCTTGTTCCCCACACCCCCGCTCATGCCCTGTGTCTCTACTGTTCCCCCCACCCCGCACATGCTCACGTGTCGCCCTCCTTTTCCCCCCACCCTCCGCTCATGCCCCGTGTCTCCCCTGTTCCCCACACCCCCCGCTCATGCACCATGTCTCCCCTCTTCCCCCCACCTCCTGCTCATGCCCCATGTCTCCCCTGTTACCCCCATCCCCTGCTCATGCCCTGTATCTCCCTTCCGTTTCCCCCCACCCCACGCTCATGCCCCGTGTCTTCCCTGTTACCCCCCACCCCCTGCTCATGCCCTGTATCTCCCTTCCGTTCCCCCCACCCCCTGCTCATGCCCCGTGTCTCCCTCCTTTCCCCCCCACCCCCTGCTCATGCCCCATGTCTCCCTCCTTTTCCCCCCCACCCCCCACTCATGCCCCGTGTCTCCCTCCTTTTCCCACCACCCCCGCTCATGCCCCGTGTCTCCCCTGTTCCCCCCACCCCCCGCTCATGCCCCGTGTCTCCCCTGTTCCCCCCAGCCCCCGCTCATGCCCCATGTCTCCCCTGTTATCCCCCCACCCCCACTCATGCCCTGTGTCTCCCTTCCGTTCCCCCCCACCCCCCGCTCATGCCCCGTGTCTCACTCCTTTTCCCCCCACCCCCCGCTCATGGCCCGTGTCTCCCTCCTTCCCCCCCACCCGCCGCTCATGCCCCGTGTCTCCCCTGTTGTCCCCCACCCCCGCTCATGGCCCGTGTCTCCCTCCTTTCCCCCCCACCCCCGCTCATGCCCCTTGTCTCTCCTGTTCCCCCACTCCCCGCTCATGCCCCGTGGCTCTCTCTTGTTCCCCACACCCCCGCTCATGCCCTGTGTCTCTACTGTTCCCCCCACCCCGCTCATGCACACGTGTTGCCCTCCTTTTCCCCCCACCCTGCACTCATGCCCCGTGTCTCCCCTGTTCCCCACACCCCCCGCTCATGCACCATGTCTCCCCTCTTCCCCCCACCTCCTGCTCATGCCCCATGTCTCCCGTTACCCCCACCCCCTGCTCATGCCCTGTGTCTCCCTTCCGTTTTCCCCCACCCCAAGCTCATGCCCCGTGTCTTCCCTATTACCCCCCACCCCCTGCTCATGCCCTGTATCTCCCTTCCGTTCCCCCCACCCCCTGCTCATGCCCCGTGTCTCCCTCCTTTCCCCCCCAGCCCCCGCTCATGCCCCATGTCTCCCTCCTTTTCCCCCCCACCCCACACTCATGCCCCGTGTCTCCCTCCTTTTCCCCCCACCCCCGCTCATGCCACGTGTCTCCCCTGTTCCCCCCACCCCCGCTCATGCCCGTGTCTCCCCTGTTCCCCCCAGCCCCCGCTCATGCCCCAAGTCTCCCCTGTTACCCCCCCACCCCCGCTCATGCCCTGTGTCTCCCTTCCGCTCCCCCCCACCCCCGCTGATGCCCCGTGTCTCACTCCTTTTCACCCACACCCCCGCTCATGGCCCGTGTCTCCCTCCTTTCCCCCCCCACCCGCCGCTCATGCCCCGTGTCTCCCCTGTTGCCCCCCACCCCCCGCTCATGCCCCGTGTCTCCCTCCTTCTCCCCCACCCTCCGCTCATTCCCCGTGTCTCCCCTGTTCCCCCCACCCCCGCTCATGCCCCATGTCTCCCTCCTTTTCCCCCCACCCACCGCTCATGCCCTGTGTCTCCCCTGTTCCCCCACCCCCTGCTCATGCCCCGTGTCTACCTCCGCTCTCCTACCCCCTGCTCATGCCCGTGTCTCCCTCCTTTTCCCCCCACCCCCGCCTCATGCCCCATGTCTCCCTCCTTTCCCCCACCCCCTGCTCATGCCCCTTGTCTGTCTCCCCTGTTCCCCCCACCCCCTCTCATGCCCACGTGTCTCCCCTGTTCCCCCCACCCCCTGCTCATGCCCCATTTCTCCCTACTGTTCCCCCCACCCCCCGCTCATGGTCCGTGTCTCCCTCCTTTTCCCCACCACCCACCGCTCATGCCCTGTGTCTCCCCTGTTCCGCCACCCCCTGCTCATGCCCCGTGTCTACCTCCGCTCTCCTACCCCCTGCTCATGCCCGTGTCTCCCTCCTTTTCCCCCCACCCCCGCCTCATGCCCCATGTCTCCCTCCTTTCCCCCACCCCCTGCTCATGCCCCTTGTCTGTCTCCCCTGTTCCCCCCACCCCCTCTCATGCCCACGTGTCTCCCCTGTTCCCCCCACCCCCTGCTCATGCCCCATTTCTCCCTACTGTTCCCCCCACCCCCCGCTCATGGTCCGTGTCTCCCTCCTTTTCCCCACCACCCCCGCTCATGCCCCTTGTCTCTCCTGTTCCCTCCACCCCGTGCTCAAGCCCCGTGTCTACCTCCGTTCCCCCCCACCCCTGCTCATGCCCCGTGTTTCCCTACTGTTCCCCCCACCCCCCGCTCATGCCCCGTGTCGCTACTGTTCCCCCGCTCATACCCCGTGTCTCCCTACTGTTCCCCCATCCCCCGCTAATGCCCAGTGTCTCCCCTGTTCCCTCCACCCCCCGCTCATGCCCCGTGTCTCCCTACTGTTCCACCCACCCCCCGTGTCTCCCTACTGTTCCCCCCACCCCCCACTCATGCCCCGTGTCTCCCGTGTTTCACCTCACCCCCGCTCAGGCCCTGTGTCTCCCCTGTTCCCCCCAACCCCCCGCTCATGCCCCGTGTCTCCCTAATGTTCCCCCCACCCCCCGCTCATGGCCCGTGTCTCCCTCTTTTTCCCCCCATCCCCGCCTCATGCCCCGTGTCTCCCTCCTTTTCCCCCCCACCCCCTGCTCATGCCTACGTGTCTCCCCTGTTCCCCCCACCCCCCACTCATACCCCGTGTCTCCCTCCTTCCCCCCCACCCCCGCTCATGCCCCTTGTCTCCCTCCTTTTCCCCCCCACCCCCGCTCATGCCCCCTATCTCTCCTGTTCCCCCACCCCCCGCTCATGCCCACGTGTCTCCCTCCTTTTCCCCCCACCCTCCGCTCATGCCCCTTGTCTCTCCTGTTCCCCCCACCCCCCCTCATGCCCACGTGTCTCCCCTGTCCCCCCCACCCCCGCTCATGCCCCGTGTCTACCCTGTTTCCCCCACCCCCGCTCATGCCCACGTTTCTCCCCTGTTCCCCCCCACCCCCCGCTCATGCCCCGTGTCTCCCTACTGTTCCCCCCACCCCCCGCTCATGGCCCGTGTCTCCCTCCTTTTCCCCCCCATCCCTGCCTCATGCCCCGTGTCTCCCTCTTCCCCCCCCACCCAATGCTCATGCCTACGTGTCTCCCATGTTCCCCCACCCCCCGCTCATGCCCACGTGTCTCCCCAGTTCCCCCCCACCCCCCGCTCATGCCCCGTGTCTCCGTCATTTCCCCCCCCACCCCGCCTCATGCTCCTCGTCTCTCCTGTTCCCCCACCCCCGCTCCTGCCCACGTGTCTCCCTCCTTTTCCCCCCACCCTCCGCTCATGCCCCGTATCTCCCTACTGTTCCCTCCATCCCCCGCTCATGCCCACGTGTTTCCAATGTTCCCCCCACCCCCGCCCCCCGCTCATGCCCCTTGTCTCTACTGTTCCCCCCGCTAATGCCCCGTGTCTCCGCTGTTCCCTCCACCCCCTGCTCATGCCCCGTGTCTCCCTACTGTTCCCCCCACTCATGCCCCGTGTCTCCCCTATTCCCCCCACCCCCTGCTTATGCCCCATGACTCCCGTGTTTCACCTCACCCCCGCTCAGGCCCTGTGTCTCCCCTTTTCCCCCCCAACCCCCCGCTCATGCCCCGTGTCTCCCTACTGTTCCCCCACCCCCCGCTCATGGCCCGTGTCTCCCGCCTTTTCCCCCCATCCCCGCCTCATGCCCCGTGTCTCCCTCCTTTCCCCCCCCACCCCCTGCTCATGCCTACATGTCTCCCCTGTTCCCCCCACCCCACGCTCATGCCCACGTGTCTCCCCTGTTCTCCCCCACCCCCCGCTCATGCCCTGTGTCTCCCTACTGTTCCCCCCACCCCCCGCTCATGCCCACGTGTCTCCCTCCTTTTCCCCCCACCCTCCGCTCATGCCCCTTGTCTCTCCTGTTCCCCCCACCCCCCCTCATGCCCCGTGTCTACCCTGTTTCCCCCACCCCCCGCTCATGCCCACGTTTCTCCCCTGTTCCCCCCACCCCC
Organism: Ambystoma mexicanum; assembly: GCF_040938575.1. Taxonomy (NCBI): domain Eukaryota; kingdom Metazoa; phylum Chordata; class Amphibia; order Caudata; family Ambystomatidae; genus Ambystoma; species Ambystoma mexicanum. Next base: position 422,706,021 of record NC_090930.1, on the reverse strand, counting down.
TGCTTATGCCCCATGACTCCCGTGTTTCACCTCACCCCCGCTCAGGCCCTGTGTCTCCCCTTTTCCCCCCCAACCCCCCGCTCATGCCCCTTGTCTCTACTGTTCCCCCCGCTAATGCCCCGTGTCTCCGCTGTTCCCTCCACCCCCTGCTCATGCCCCGTGTCTCCCTACTGTTCCCCCCACCCCCCACTCATGCCCCGTGTCTCCCCTATTCCCCCCACCCCCTGCTTATGCCCCATGACTCCCGTGTTTCACCTCACCCCCGCTCAGGCCCTGTGTCTCCCCTTTCCCCCCCAACCCCCCGCTCATGCCCCGTGTCTCCCTACTGTTCCCCCACCCCCCGCTCATGGCCCGTGTCTCCCGCCTTTTCCCCCCATCCCCGCCTCATGCCCCGTGTCTCCCTCCTTTTCCCCCCACCCCCTGCTCATGCCTACATGTCTCCCCTGTTCCCCCCACCCCACGCTCATGCCCACGTGTCTCCCCTGTTCCCCCCCACCCCCCGCTCATGCCCTGTGTCTCCCTACTGTTCCCCCCACCCCCCGCTCATGCCCCTTGTCTCCCTCCTTTTCCCCCCCACCCCCGCTCATGCCCCGTGTCTCCCTCCTTCCCCCCCACCCAATGCTCATGCCTACATGTCTCCCCTGTTCCCCCACCCCCCGCTCATGCCCACGTGTCTCCCCAGTTCCCCCCCACCCCCCGCTCATGCCCCGTGTCTACGTCCTTCTCCCCCACCCCCCGCTCATGCCCTTTGTCTCCCTCCTTTTCCCCCCCACCCCGCCTCATGCTCCTTGTCTCTCCTGTTCCCCCACCCCCCGCTCCTGCCCACATGTCTCCCTCCTTTTCCCCCCACCCTCCGCTCATGCCCCGTATCTCCCTACTGTTCCCCCCATCCCCCGCTCATGCCCACGTGTCTCCAATGTTCCCCCCACCCCCCGCCCCCCACTCATGCCCCTTGTCTCTACTGTTCCCCCCGCTAATCCCCCTTGTCTCCGCTGTTCCCTCCACCCCCTGCTCATGCCCCGTGTCTCCCTACTGTTCCCCCCACCCCCCACTCATGCCCCGTGTCTCCCCTGTTCCCCCCACCCCCTGCTCATGCCCCATGTCTCCCGTGTTTCACCTCACCCCTGCTCAGGCCCTGTGTCTCCCCTTTTCCCCCCCAACCCCCCGCTCATGCCCCGTGTCTCCCTACTGTTCCCCCACCCCCCGCTCATGGCCCGTGTCTCCCGCCTTTTCCCCCCCATCCCCGCCTCATGCCCCGTGTCTCCCTCCTTTTCCCCCCCACCCCCTGCTCATGCCTACATGTCTCCCCTGTTCCCCCTACCCCACGCTCATGCCCACGTGTCTCCCCTGTTCCCCCCACCCCCCCACTCATGCCCACGTTTCTCCCCTGTTCCCCCCCACCCCCTGCTCATGCCCTGTGTCTCCCCTGTTCCCCCCCCCACTCATGCCCACGTTTCTCCCCTGTTCCCCCCCACCCCCTGCTCATGCCCTGTGTCTCCCTACTGTTCCCCCCACCGCCCGCTCATGGCCCGTGTCTCCCTCCTTTTACCCCGCACCCCCGCTCATGCCCCTTGTCTCTCCTGTTCCCCCACCCCCTGCTCATGCCCACGTGTCTCCCTCCTTTTCTCCCCACCCTCCGCTCATGCCGCTTGTCTCTCCTGTTCCCCGCAACCCCCCTCATGCCCACACGTCTCCCCTGCCCCCCCCCACCCCCGCTGATGCCCCGTGTCTACCCTGTTCCCCCCACCCCCGCTCAGGCCCTGTGTCTCCCTCCTTTGTACCCCCCAAACACCTGCTCATGCCCCGTGTCTCCCCTGTTCCCCCCACCGCCCGCTCATGCCCACATTTCTCCCCTGTTCCCCCCCACCCCCCGCTCATGCCCTGAGTCTCCCTACTGTACCCCCCACCCCCTGCTTATGGCCCGTGTCTCCCTCCTTTTCCCCCATCGCCGCTTCATGCCCCATGTCTCCCTCTTTTTCCCCCATCCCCTGCTCATGCCCAAGTGTCTCCCCTGTTCCCCCCATCCCCCGCTCATGCCCACGTGCCTCCCCTGTCTCCCCCACCCCCTGCTCATGCCCCGTGTCTCCCTACTGGTCCCCCACCCCCCGCTCATGGCCCGTGTCTCCCTCCTTTTTCCCCCACCCCCGCTCATGCCAGTTGTCTCTCCTGTTCCCCCACCCCCCGCTCATGCCCACGTGTCTCTCTCCTTTTCCCCCACCCTCTGTTCATGACCCTTGTCTCTCCTGTTTCCCCCACCCCCATCATGCCCATGTGTCTCCCCTGTCCCCCCCACCCCCGCTCATGCCCCGTGTCTACCTCCGTTCCCCCCACCCCTCGCTCATGCCCCGTGTCTCCCTCCTTTTCCCCCCGACCCCCCGCTCATGCCCCGTGTCTCCCTCCTTTTCCCCCTCACCCCCCGCTCATGCCCTGTGTCTCCCTACTGATCCCCCCCAACCCCCACTCATGGCCATAGTCTCCCTCCTTTTCCCCCCACCCCCTGCTCATGCCCCGTGTCTCTCCTGTTCCCCCACCCCCGCTCATGCCCTGTGTCTCCCCTGTTCCCCCACACCCCGCTCATGCCCAGTTTCTCCCTACTGTTCCCCCCAACCCCCGCTCATGCCCCGTGTCTCCTTCCTTTCCCCCACACCCCCCGCTCATGCCCTGTGTCTCCCCTGTTCCCCCCACCCCACGCTCATGCCCACGTGTCTCCCCTGTTCCCCCCACCCCACGCTCATGCCCCGTGTCTCCTTCCTTTCCCCCACACCCCCCGCTCATGCCCTGTGTCTCCCCTGTTCCCCCCACCCCACGCTCATGCCCACGTGTCTCCCCTGTTCCCCCCACCCCACGCTCATGCCCCGTGTCTCCTTCCTTTCCCCCAGACCCCCCGCTCATGCCCTGTGTCTCCCCTGTTCCCCCCACCCCACGCTCATGCCCACGTGTCTCCCCTGTTCCCCCCACCCCACGCTCATGCCCCGTGTCTCCGTCCTCCCCCCTCCCACCCCCCGCTCATGCCCCTTGTCTCCCTACTTTTCCCCCCCACCCCCGCTCATGCCCCTTGTCTCTCCTGTTCCCCCACCCCCCGCTCATGCCCACATGTCTCCCCTGTCCCCCCCACCCCCGCTCATGCCCCGTGCATACCCTGTTCCCCCCACCCCTGCTCAGGCCCTGTGTCTCCCTCCTTTGTACCCCCCAAGCGCCCGCTCATGACCCGTGTCTCCCCTGTTCCCCCCACCCCCCGCTCATGCCCTGTGTCTCCCCTGTTCCCCCCTACCCCCTCGCTCATGCCCACGTTTCTCCCCTGTACCCCCCACCCCCTGCTCATGCCCTGTGTCTCCCTACTGTTCCCCCCACCGCCCGCTCATGGCCCGTGTCTCCCTCCTTTTCCCCCCCATACCCGCCTCATGCCCTGTGTCTCCCTCCTTCCCCCCACCCCCTGCTCATGCCTACGTGTCTCCCCTGTTCCCCCCACCCCCCGCTCATGCCCACGTGTCTCCCCAGTTCCCCCCCACCCCCCGCTCATGCCCCGTGTCTCCGTCCTTTTCCCCCCCACCCCCCGCTCCTGCCCCTTGTCTCCCTCCTTTTCCCCCGCACCCCCGCTCATGCCCCTTGTCTCTCCTGTTCCCCCACCCCCTGCTCATGCCCACGTGTCTCCCTCCTTTTCCCCCCACCCTCCGCTCATGCCGCTTTTCTCTCCTGTTCCCCCCAACCCCCCTCATGCCCACATGTCTCCCCTGTCCCCCCCCACCCCCGCTGATGCCCCGTGTCTACCCTGTTCCCCCCACCCCGCTCAGGCCCTGTGTCTCCCTCCTTTGTACCCCCCAAACCCCTGCTCATGCCCCGTGTCTACCCTGTTCCCCCCACCCCCCCCGCTCATGCCTACATTTCTCCCCTGTTCCCCCCTCCACCCCCCGCTCATGCCCCTTGTCTCCATACTGTACCCCCCACCCCCTGCTTATGGCCCGTGTCTCCCTCCTTTTCCCCCCATCCCCGCTTCATGCCCCGTGTCTCCCTCTTTTTCCCCCATTCCCTGCTCATGCCCACTTGTCTCCCCTGTTCCCCCATCCCCCGCTCATGCCCACGTGCCTCCCCTGTCCCCCCACCCCCTGCTCATGCCCCGTGTCTCCCTACTGGTCCCCCACCCCCCGCTCATGGCCCGTGTCTCCCTCCTTTTCCCCCCACCCCCGCTCATGCCACTTGTCTCTCCTGTTCCCCCACCCCACGCTCATGCCCACGTGTCTCTCTCCTTTTCCCCCACCCTCCGTTCATGACCCTTGTCTCTCCTGTTCCCCCCACCCCCGCTCATGCCCATGTGTCTCCCCTGTCCCCCCACCCCCGCTCATGCCCCGTGTCTACCTCCGTTCCCCCCACCCCTCGCTCATGCCCCGTGTCTCCCTCCTTTTCCCCCCCACCCCCCGCTCATGCCCCGTGTCTCCCTCCTTTTCCCCCTCACCCCCCGCTCATGCCCTGTGTCTCCCTACTGATCCCCCCACCCCCCACTCATGGCCATAGTCTCCCTCCTTTTCCCCCCACCCCCTGCTCATGCCCCGTGTCTCTCCTGTTCCCCACCCCCGCTCATGCCCTGTGTCTATCTGCTCCCCCACACCCCGCTCATGCCCAGTTTCTCCCTACTGTTCCCCCCAACCCCCGCTCATGCCCACGTGTCTCCCCTGTTCCCCCCACCCCCCGCTCATGCCCCGTGTCTCCTTCCTTTCCCCCAGACCCCCTGCTCATGCCCTGTGTCTCCCCTGTTCCCCCCCACCCCCTGCTCATGCCCCGTGTCTCTGTTGTTCCCCCCACCCCCCCGCTCATGCCCATGTGTCTCACCTGTCCCCCCCGCCCCCGCTCATGCCCCGTGTCTACCTCCGTTCCCCCCACCCCTCGCTCATGCCCCATGTCTCCCTCCTTTTCCCCCCCACCCCCTGCTCATGCCCCGTGTCTCCCTCCTTTTCCCCCTCACCCCCCGCTCATGCCCTGTGTCTCCCTACTGATCCCCCCACCCCACACTCATGGCCATAGTCTCCCTCCTTTTCCCCCCACCCCCTGCTCATCCCCCGTGTCCCTCCTGTTCCCCCACCCCCCGCTCATGCCCTGTGTCTCCCCTGTTCCCCACACCCCGCTCATGCCCAGTTTCTCCCTACTGTTCCCCCCAACCCCCGCTCATGCCCACGTGTCTCCCCTGTTCCCCCATCCCCCGCTCATGCCCCATGTCTCCCCTGTCCCCCCCACCCCCTGCTCATGCCCCGTGTCTCCGTTGTTCCCCCCACCCCCCGCTCATGCCCACGTGTCTCCCCTGTTCCCCCCACCCCCCGCTCATGCCCCGTTTCTCCCTACTGTTCCCTCCACCCCCCGCTCATGGTCCGTGTCTGCCTCCTTTTCCCCACCACCCCGCTCATGCCCCTTGTCTCTCCTGTTCCCCCCCACCCCGCGCTCATGGTCCGTCCCGTGTCTACCTCCGTTCCTCCCCACCCCCTGCTCATGCCCCGTGTCTCCCTCCTTTGTACACCTCAACCCCCCGCTCATGCCCCGTGTCTCCCCTGTTCCCCCAACCCCCCGCTCATACCCCGTGTCTCCCCTGTTCCCCCCATCCCCCGCTCATAGCCTGTGGCTCTCTCTTGTTCCCCCCATCCCCCGCGCATAGCCCCGTGTCTCCGTCCTTTTCCCTTCCACCCTCTGCTCATGCCCCTTGTCTCTCCTGTTCCCCCACCCCCCGCTCATGCCCATGTTTCTCCCGTTACCCCCCACCCCCCGCCTCATGCCCCGTGTCTCCCTCCTTTTCCCCCCTGCTCATGCCCCTTGTCTCCCTTGTTCCCCCCACCCCCCGCTCATGCCCATGTTTCTCCCCTGTTACCCCCCACCCCCCGCCTCATGCCCCGTGTCTCCCTCCTTTTCCCCCCTGCTTATGCCCCGTGTCTCCCTACTGTTCCCCCCACCCCCAGCTCATGGCCCGTGTCTCCCTCCTTTCCCCCCCACCCCCGCTCATGCCCCTTGTCTCTCCTGTTCCCCCACCCCCCGCTCATGCCCCGTGGCTCTCTCTTGTTCCTCCCACCCCCGCTCATGCCCCGTGGCTCTCTCTTGTTCCCCCCACCCCCGCTCATGCCCACGTGTCGCCCTCCTTTTCCCTCCCCACCGCCGCTCATGCCCGTGTCTTCACTGTTGCCCCCCACACCCCTGCTCATGCTCCGTGTCTCCCTCCTTTTCCCCCCACCCTCCGCTCATGCCCCGTGTCTCCCCTGTTCCCCACACCCCCCGCTCATGCACCATGTCTCCCCTCTTCCCCCCACCTTCCGCTCATGCCCCATGTCTCCCCTGTTACCCCCACCCCCTGCTCATGCCCTGTGTCTCCCTTCCGTTCCCCCCACCCCCCGCTCATGCCCCGTGTCTTCCCTGTTACCCCCCACCCCCTGCTCATGCCCTGTATCTCCCTTCCGTTCCCCCCACCCCCTGCTCATGCCCCGTGTCTCCCTCCTTTTCCCCCCCACCCCCCGCTCATGCCCCGTGTCTCCCTCCTTTTCCCCCCACCCCAGCTCATGCCCCGTGTCTCTCCTGTTCCCCCCACCCCCCGCTCATGCCCCGTGTCTACATCTGCTCCCCTACCCCCCACCCATGCCCGTGTCTCCCTCCTTTTCCCCCCCACCCCCGCCTCATGCCCCGTGTCTCCCTCCTTTTCCCCCCCGCCCCCCGCTCATGCCCCTTGTCACCCCTGTTCCCCCCACCCCCCGCTCATGGCCACATGTCTCCCCTGTTCCTCCCCACCCCCCACTCATGCCCTGTGTCTCCTTCCTTTCCCCCACCCCCCGCTCATGCCCCGTGTCTCCCCTGTTCCCCCACCCCCTGCTCATGCCCCGTGTCTCCCCTGTTCCCCCCCACCCCCGCTCAGGCCCAGTGTCTCCCTACTTGGTACACCTCAACCTCCCGCTCATGCCCCGTGTCTCCCCTCTTCCCCCAACCCCCCGCTCATGCCCCGTGTCTCCCCTGTTCCCCCATCCGCCGCTCATGGCCCGTGGCTCTCTCTTGTTCCCCCCACCCACCTCTCATGCCCTGTGTCTCTGTCCTTTTCTCCCCCCAGCCCCGCTCATGCCCCTTGTCTCTCCTGTTCCCCCCACCCCCTGCTCATGCCCACGTTTCTCCCCTGTTCCCCCACACCCCCCGTTCAGGCCCAGTGTCTCCCTACTTTGTACACCTCAACCTCCCGCTCATGCCCCGTGTCTCCCCTCTTCCCCCAACCCCCCGCTCATGCCCTGTGTCTCCGTCCTTTTCCCCCGCACCCCCGCTCATGCCCCTTGTCTCTCCTGTTCCCCCCACCCCCGCTCATGCCCACGTTTCTCCCCTGTTCCCCCCCGACCCCCCGCTCATGGCCCGTGTCTCACTCCTTTTCCCCCTTCATCCCTGCCTCATGCCCCGTGTCTCCCTCCTTTCCCCCTCACCCCCTGCTGATGCCCCTTGACTCCCCTGTTCCCCCACCCCCGCTCATGCCCACGTGTCTCCCCTGTTCCCCCACCCCCGCTCATGCCCCGTGTCTCTCCAGTTCCCCCACCCCCCGCTCATGCCCCGTGGCTCTCTCTTGTTCCCCCCACCCCCGCTCATGCCCCGTGTCTCTCTCCTGTTCCCCCACCCCCGCTCATGCTCACGTGTCTCCCTCCTTTCCCCCTCACCCCCTGCTCATGCCCCTTGACTCCCCTGTTCCCCCACCCCCGCTCATGCCCACGTGTCTCCCCTGTTCCCCCCACCCCCGCTCATGCCCCGTGTCTCCCTACTGTCCCCCCCGCTCATGGCCCATGTCTCCCTCCTTTTCCCCCCACCCCCGCTCATGCCCATTGTCTCTCCAGTTCCCCCACCCCCCGCTCATGCCCCGTGGCTCTCTCTTGTTCCCCCCACCCCCGCTCATGCCCCGTGTCTCTCTCCTGTTCCCCCACCCCCGCTCATGCTCACGTGTCTCCCTCCTTTTCTCCCCCACCCCCTGCTCATGCCCCGTGTCTTCACTGTTGCCCCCCACCCACTGCTCATGCCCCGTGTCTCCCTCCTTTTCCCCCCACCCTCCGCTCATGCCCCGTGTCTCCCCTATTCCCCCACCCCCCGCTCATGCCCCATGTCTCCCCTGTTCCCGCCGCCCCCCTCATGCCCCATGTCTCCCCTGTTACCCCCTACTCCCCGCTCATGCCCTGTGTCTCCCTTCCGTACCCCCCCACCCCTCACTCATGCCCCATGTCTCCCCTGTTACCCCCAACCCCCCCTCATGCCGTGTCTCCCTTCCGTTCCCCCCACCCCCGCTCATGCCCCGTGTCTACCTCCTTTTCCCCCTACCCCCGCTCATGCCCCGTGTCTCTCTCCTATTCCCCCCACCCCCCGCTCATGCCCCGTGTCTCCCCTGTTCCCCCCATCCCCCGCTCATGGCCCGTGGCTCTCTCTTGTTCCCCCCACCCCTTGCTCATGCCCTGTGTCTCCGTCCTTTTCCCCCCCACCCCCGCTCATGCCAACGTTTCTCCCCTGTTCCCCCCGACCCCCCGCTCATGGCCCGTGTCTCACTCGTTTTCCCCCTTCATCCCCGCCTCATGCCCTGTGTCTCCCTCCTTTCCCCCTCACCCCCTGCTCATGCCCCTTGTCTCCCCTGTTCCCCCACCCCCTGCTCATGCCCATGTGTCTCCCCTGTTCCCCCCACCCCTGCTCATGCCCCGTGTCTCCCTACTGTCCCCCCCGCTCATGGCCCATGTCTCCCTCCTTTTCCCCCCACCCCCGCTCATGCCCCTTGTCTCTCCAGTTCCCTCACCCCCCGCTCATGCCCCGTGGCTCTCTCTTGTTCCCCCACCCCCGCTCATGCCCCGTGTCTCTCTCCTGTTCCCCCACCCCCGCTCATGCACACGTGTCTCCCTCCTTTTCTTCCCCACCCCCCGCTCATGCCCCGTGTCTTGAATGTTGCCCCCCACCCACCGCTCATGCCCCGTGTCTCCGTCCTTTTCCCCCCACCCTCCGCTCATGCCCCGTGTCTCCCCTGTTCCCGCCGCCCCCCTCTCATGCCCCATGTCTCCCCTGTTACCCCCTACCCCCCGCTCATGCCCTGTGTCTCCCTTCTGTACCCCCCCAGCCCCCCTCATGCCGTGTCTCCCTTCCGTTCCCCCCACCCCCGCTCATGCCCCGTGTCTCCCTCCTTTTCCCCCCACCCCCCGCTCATGCCCTGTGTCTCCCCTGTTCCCCCCACCCCCTGCTCATGCCCCGTGTCTCCCTCCTTTTCCCCCCCCACCCCTGCCTCATACCCCGTGTCTCCCTCATTTTCCCCCCCACCGCACGCTCTTGCCCCTTGTCGCCCCTGTTCCCCCACCCCCCTCTCATGCCCACGTGTCTCTCCTGTTAACCCCCACCCCCCGCTCATGCCCCGTGTCTCCCTACTGTTCCCCCCACCCCCACGCTCATGGCCCGTGTCTCCCTCCTTTTCCCCACCACCCTCGCTCATGCCCCTTGTCTCTCCTGTTCCCCCCCACCCCCGCTCATGCCCAGGTGTCTCCTTCCTTTTCCCCGCCACCCCCGCTCATGCCCCTTGTCTCTCCTGTTTCCCCCACCCACCGCTCATGCCCACGTGTCTCCCCTGTTCCCCCCCACCCCGCGCTCATGCCCCGTGTCTACCTCCGATCCCCCCCACCCCCCGCTCATGCCCCGTGTCTCCCTCCTTTTCCCCCCACCCCTGCTCATGCCCCGTGTCTCCCTCCTTTTCCCACCCACCCCCTGCTCATGCCCCGTGTCTCCCTACGGTTCCCCCAACCCCCCGCTCATGGCCCGTGTCTCCCTCCTTTTCCCCCCACCCCCACTCATGCCCCATATCTCTCCTGTTCCCCCCACTCCCTGCTCATGCCCCTTGTCTCTCCTGTTCCCCCCACCCCCCGCTCATGCCCCGTGTCTCTCCTATTCACCCCGTTCATGCCCCGTGTCTCCCCTGTTACCCCCACCCCCCGCTCATGCCCCGTGTCTCCTTCCTTTTCCCCCACCCCCCGCTCATGCCACGTGTCTCCCCTGTTCCCTCCCACCCCCTGCTCATGCCCCGTGTCTCCCCTGTTTCCCCCCACCCTCCGCTCAGACCCCGTGTCTCCCTCCTTTGTACCCCCAAACCCCCGCTCATGCCCCGTGTCTCCCCTGTTCCCCCCACCCCCGCTCATACCCTGTGTCTCCCCTGTTCCCCCCCACCCCCGCTCAATCATGCCCCGTGGTTCTCTCTTGTGCCCCCCACCTCCTGCTCATGCCCCATGTCTCCCTCCTTTTCACCCCAACCCCCCTCTCATGCCCCTTGTCTCTCCTGTTCCCCCCACCCCCACTCATGCCCCTTGTCTCCCCTATTCCCCCCACCCCCCGCTCATGCCCACGTGTCTCCGCTGTTCCCCCCACCCCCCGCTCATGCCCCGTGTATCCCTACTGTTCCCCCCACCCCCTGCTCATGGCCCGTGTCTCCCTCCTTTCCCCCCACCCCCGCTCATGCCCCTTGTATCTCCTGTTCCCCCACCCCCCGCTCATGCCCACGTGTCTCCCGTGTTCCCCCCCCACCCCCCTCTCATGCCCCGTGTCTACCTCCGTTCCCCCCCACCCCCCGCTCATGCCCCGTGTCTCCTGTTAGGCGGAAACCTGTGCAGTTCCCTCTGGGACCACTGCAAAAGATTTAGGACTACAGGTGTTTGGCAGTAAACCCACTTGGTAGCAGTCTGTACCACACAGATTCACTTGGTAGCTGTGGCTGAGCAGTCAGAATTCCCTCAAGAAGAGTTAGGCAGTATGTGGAGTATACAATATAGGGCAATCTACACAGTAGAACGAGCAAACACGGAACAAGGCTTCGGTGTAAAGATATAAAGGTATTTATTTATAACGACACATCTATAGAAAACACTCTGTAGCACTAATATGGCAAACAACTTCAATCACAATACTATACGAAGAAAAAGATCAATCCCCCTAACAATAGTTCGACAAGTCTAGGTTTACCGGCATCACTTATTTGCAGACAGAGGTGTATGCTTTAACCTAGATGGCACTCTCGTATTCGTTAGGTCGGGAGAGAAAAATAAGGCAGGTTATGAAATCAACTCGGTACCAATGCTTTAAGGACAAATGCAAGGCAAGTAAGGCAGGGTCTACTGCAGATCACAAAGTTCAGAGGCCAGGCCCACTCAGAGAGAGGCAAGGCGATATGTCCCAAAAAGTGTCTCAGTGGAAATGCGCTTCGAGTCTTTATCGCAAATTGTTACGGAAAGTTTGGACCAGTTCAGAACAGAAAGTTAAAGAACGTTTGGAGGCGACCCAATGGAAAGGCGAGGATTAAGACACCTCACTCTATCCGGCAGAAAGGGAAGCCAGGTGGACACGGTACCTTGTTTGTGGAGAGACAGCTCCGGCGGGGGCAGTTGTTCCTGGTGGTGGATGCACGTCGGGTCTTTGCCAAGAGAAGAGATGATCTCGTCGTCGAAGGAAAGTTGAAGATCGTTCCACCACCAGGGAAGAGACCAGCCGCGGAGTGCTCCGTCTCAAGGCACCACCTTTTGGTCGTGGTACAGGGGTAGTGGCTATCCGGTTGCCGAGGTGCTCTTCACGGGCAATTCGACCACTGTGTCCTGGAGCGAAGAAAAAGCAAAGGTGACTGGTTGTTCCCACAAGTCAGGGGAAGAGACTCTCCGGCAGGGAGATCTCCTCTGTCGTCGGGAAGTGGTGAGTCGGTTCAGCAGGGCTCCACCGGAGGTGTCGTCGTTGCAGGTCGGCTCAGCTTTACCCTCGTCGGATTCTTAGGTCCTGTGGCAACTTCTGAAGATCCAGTCCCAAAAGCCCTGCTTTTATGCAGAAAACCCCCATTCATTCAGCCTAGCTGTCAATCAAAACACGCTAAGTGGTGAGCGGGGAGGCTCACCACTTGGGCCAATCACACCAGAGTGCGACCAGAGTTGCCAAGGCAACTCAGTCCAGGGTGCCTAAACCCCCTCCCACACCCCTGTGGTAACGCAGACAGAATGGCACCACTTTGGACGGTCTCTGTACAGAAGCCCGCCAAAAGTGGAACAAAGGGCTCAACCTTTGGTTTAGGAGTCACAGAGACGAACACAGACGCCATTTTAAAAACTGAGTTCTGGCAGAAAATACCATCCGATAAACTTATTTAAGATAAGTAAACCGGTGGTATGTTAGAGTTTAACGGGAAAAAGGTATTAATCTCCAACAATGGGAAGAATCCCATAGGGTTATATTCGGGGTCGAATATAACAAGTAGTTTCCACTGCCACCAGCCAAAACTCGACGAGGGGGGACGGGACAGTGCCCCCTCGAATAACAGACCCAGGAGTAATCGAATTACCCCTACTAGCACGTCCACAATAGGATGGTTTGTACTAGTTCTGTTAGTAAATTTAGGTCTAGTAAAGCCAATGGTGACCTTACATGCCCGGGGAGACAGTAGTCAGTCCCCGGGTATGGAGTCTATGATGGAGGTCTGCTAGGACGCCCCAGTGTTACGTCACGTAGGGTGCGGTGTAACACACATAGAAAAACATATGAGACCCTATGGAGTAAAAGACCCCATAGCCCATAGAACACATTGACATTCAAAGGAATTACACACATTCATGTCCAAGAGTGGGAGAAAAAGAGTCTCATTCTTGGCAGGATGGAAAAAACAAACTCCAGAAATCCAGCAAAGCTGCTGGGGGACTCACTAGGTTAGGAAATTCAGCCTAAGCAGAGAATTCTCCCTAACACTCGCCCCACCCCCAGACTAAGGGGCAGGAGGATTTAATCCACTCCTGGATGAATCTCATACCTCTAGCCGATGACATACATCCTAGAGAGACCATCAGCATTTTGGTGGTGACCCCCTGGCCTGTGCTCAATGGTGAAATCAAACACTTGCAGGCAGATCAACCATCTCAATAGTTTTGGGTTTTCCCCTTTCATTTGCATTAACCATCTCAAGGGTTGGTGGTCAGTCTGAATGACAAAAGTAGAACCATACAAGTACGGCCTAAACTTCTTCAGAGCCCACACGATAGCAAAGCACTCTCTTTTGATTGTTGCCCACCTTGTTTCAGGATCCTTCAGCTTGCGGCTGATGAAGCAAACGGGGTGCTCCCTACCTTTCCCATCCAGTTGACTGAGTACGGCACCTATTCCTACATTTGAAGCATCTGTCTGCACAATGAAGTGTTGGCGGTAATCAGGAGCTCTGAGTACTGGGGCTTGGCAAAGAGCCTTTTTCAGGTTTTCAAAAGCCTGATTGCACTCCTCGTTCCATCTAACCTTTTTAGGAAATTTGGGCGAGGAGATGACATTCAGTGGAGAAGCTATGGACCCATAGTTCTCTATGACATTCCTGTAATACCCAGTGAGGCCTAGGAAGGCTCTCACTTGGGTTTGAGTAGTAGGTGTTGTCCAATTTTGCACAGCTTCAATCTTACTGAGCAAAGGCCTTATTTCTCCACCTCCTACCTCATGTCCAAGATAGACTACCTTACTCTGTTCAATTTGGCATTTACTCGCCTTTATGGTCAGATTGGCTCGTCCAAGAGCCTGCAAAACATCTCTCAGGTGGGTTACATGTTCTTCCCAGGAATTGCTGAACACTGCTATGTCATCCAAGTATGCCATGCAGAAGTCCTCCATCCCATTCAGAACCTGGTTTACCATCCGTTGAAACGTAGCAGGTGCATTCTTCAATCCGAAAGGCATTACCTTAAACTGGTATAAGCCAACGGGGGTAGAAAATGCAGTTTTCTCCTTGGCATGGTCTGTCAGGGCTATTTGCCAATAACCTGACGTCAAGTCAAATGTGCTGTTGAACTTGGCGGCGCCAAGTTTATCCACCAACTCATCTGTTCTTGGCAAAGGGTGGCCATTAGTCTTGGTGACTGCATTAAGAGCTCTATAATCCACGCAGAATCTAAGCTCTTTAGATCCGGCCTTTGGTACTAACACAACTGGGCTAGACCATGGACTAGTAGAGGGCTCTATTACCCCGAGATCAAGCATCTTGCTGACCTCACCTTTGATGCGGGTTCGTAAGTTTTCTGACATTCGGTATCCTCTGCTTTTGACTGGCAGACAGTCACCAGTGAGTATGTCATGCTGGCCCCAAGGGGTCAAGCCTGGTGAAAGCGAGAACAGAGAGGCAAACTGATTCAACATAGATTTGCACTCTTCTTGTTGCTCGGGTGTCAGATTGGAGGAGAGATTTACTCCTTCAATTTTTTCATCTAAAGGTAAGCCTCTGAGGAGATCCGGAAGAGCTTCACTCTCTTCTTCTTCCTCGGATGATGCTAGAAGCAACGCTCCTACATCCGGTCTTGAGACATACGCTTTGAGTCGGTTGGTGTGGAAGACTGTCGGAGCCTCCTTGGGATTGCCCAAGTCCACCAGATAGTTGACCTCTCCGAGTTTACCCACCACTCTGAAGGGTCCCATCCATTTGTCTTGCAAGGCCCTCTGCCTTGTTGGGATCATAACAAGAACGAGCTGGTCTTGAGCGAACTCAACCATGTTAGCCTTTTGATCGTGCCAGTGCTTGACCAATGCTTGTCCAGCTTTCAAGTTATCGCTTGCTTCCGTCATCATGTGTGACATTCTCCTTCAGAGACCTATCACGTAGTCAGTCACTCTGACTGGCTTGGGGGAAGGAGCACTCTCCAACCCCTCCTTAATCAGGGCCAATGGACCTCTGACGGGATGACCATGGAGAAGTTCGAAGGGAGAATAATCTACTCCCTCCTGAGGGACTTCTCTATAAGCAAATAGAAGGCATGTGTCAGAGATTACTTCCTTAGGAAACCCGACCCTAGTAAAAATACCAAGGAGGGCCTTAGCCACAGCCGGAGCTGTAACAGTCCTCATAGGAATTGCCTCAGGATACCTAGTAGCATGGTCTACTACAACAAGTATAAACCTGTTGCCTGAGGAGGTTGGAGGATCAAGGGGACCAACAATGTCAATCCCTACTCTCTCAAACGGGACTCCCACAACTGGGAGAGGCACTAAAGGTGCCACATTTTTGGAGCCAACCTTACCAGAGGTCTGGCAGGTGTGGCAGCTCCTGCAGTGTCTTTCTACTTCGGCCCCCATCTTTGGCCAATAGAAGTAGAGAGAGAGCCTTTCCTTAGTCTTCTTGAAACTCAAGTGACCAGCCAAAGGAATCTCGTGGGCTAACTGCAAGAACTGTGGTCTGTTCTCTTGGGGTACTACAAGCCGCTTGTAGTCTCCAGGTGCAGACTTGGTCGGTTCACTGTTGAAGAGGCCATCTTCCCAGTGCAACCTGTATTTCCCAGGCTCTTGCCCTTCAGCCTGAGCTTCTGCCTGGTGGCGAAGACCTTCCAGAGTTGGACATTCTGTCTGTCCCTTACTGAAGTCTGCCCTGCTGGGTCCACCTTCTGCCAGTAAAGACTGCAGCTCAGGATGGTCAACAGGATCCAGATCTCCAATGAGTTCCTGGCCTTCCATTAGCTCTTCCTCAGAGTCTAATTCTACCACACAGGGTTGTATCGCCCTCTCAGCCTCAGCTGGAGGTGGAGTTACGGGTGTAACTTTGGACAACCGCGGGGAAGTCCTTGTTGGCTGCACTGAAATGCTGGCTGCTGGTTTCGGGGTAGAAGTCTTAGGTTTCCCTTTCGCTTCTGATTTCTTCGAGACAGCTGCCGACAATTCCAGTGGAGCAGGAGTGATTTCTTTCTTCATCATCTCCTGGAGAGTACCGCGCATGGTCCTCTCTCTTGCAGGTCTGGTTAGCTCCTGTAACCGTTCACTAGGAGGTCTGGGAGTATGCGATACAACTCCGAGAGTTTTCAAATTGTTACCCAACAGTACGCATCCTGGTACCTCACTCTGTATGCTAACAGGTATCTTCACAGTCATGTCATTACACTGGATGAGAATTGGTAATTGGGGAAGCATCTGCACAGGCCCTCCAGCTAACTTGGCGAGGCGTTTGGGTGCCTTAGCAACATCCTCAGCCTGATAAAATGATTTATCCACCACAGTTATGCTGGCCCCAGTGTCCCTAATGGCAGGAGTCTCCTGACCATTCACCTGGACACTGTCCTTATAATACTCTTTAGTATTCTCGGGGATAGAATTATAGACATCTAAATTCTGTTGTTCCCACAACCCCAGAGATACTAAAGAAACGCTGGCTGAGACTCCAATGGGTTCATCAGCTAGCAGTAGAAAGTTTCCACTTGCCATTTGGACTTCCTCCTCTGGAGCGAAGGCTAAGGAGACAAGCTGGACCCCTGAAGGTTTTACCCTTACATCTGGGATCTCCTTTCACGTGGTCAGTCGAGCCACAAACAAAGCATTTACCAAATGCTTTCTGGAATGGTGGCTTGTTCTGGCCTCCTTCCGATTTGGCACCAGAAGACACACTATTCTGCTGTGGTTTTCCTTGTGGCTTACCCTTCTGGTTTTGTTTGGGGCCCTCTTTGGAATTTGAGTTATTCGAATTCTCTTTTGAGTCTTTTTTAGGCTGTTTTCCCTCATCCTTTTTTTTATGAGTAGCCCTGTTGGCAACCCACAAGTCAGTAGCCTTAGCCAGTTTCCGGGAATCCGATTCCTTCGAATCAGCCAAGTGCTGTCTGAGCTCAGGAGAACAGGCATCATAAATCGACTCCAACATAAAAAGATTCTTCATACCCTCATAAGTGTTCACTTTGTAACCCTTAATCCATCCCTCTAAGTTTTTCAACCCTTCACTCACCCAGGTAGCCCAAGGGGTACCATCATGATTTTTGAGGGTTCTAAACCTCTTAAGATACTGGGAAGGGGTCTTCCCAAATCTAGCTATCAAAGCTAGTTTCACACTTTCGTACTCTTTCCTATCCTCCTCCCCCAACTCCATTACCACATCAGTCGCAACAGGGGGAAGCCTAGAGAACAGCCAGGTAAGCAACTCGTTACCTGTGATGTTCTGGAGCCCATGATTGTACTCAAACAAACTCAGCCAATCCAATACATCCAACTTTGGTTCATACATACCAATTAATTCGTTCGGCATCCGGGGTCTTTTGGGACTGGAGCTTCTAGAAGAGCCAGAGACAGAAGCAGTTTCGACAGACAACTTTTTCATTTCTAACTCATGCTTGAGCTCCATTTCTCAGAGCCTAAGAATTTGTTGCATTTCTTGGTGTTTCTGTTCAGTTTGAGCAGTAATCCTTCTGAATTCCAAGTCTATTTTCATTTTTTCTAGTTCAAGGACTTGAGGACTTAGTGTGGGACCTGTTATAGGCCCAGTAGGTACAGCTGGTAAGGCAGACAGAGGGGCAGGGGAGACAGTTTTGTTAGCCTCTCTTTCCTCTTCAGCCTCTTCATCACTATCACCAGAATTATGATTTAGATCAACACCATCACTGTTATCTACATCTGCTGGAGAAGTTGGTTCCTCTGAGCCAGTACCCAGACTTTGGTTTTCCAGCAATCTCGCTATCAGTTCTAACTTCTTGCCTCTTACAGAAAGATTCTCTTGCCTACATAGAGCTCGTAAACTCTCAGTATTTTCACCTGACAAGGACTCTTGACTGTAAGCTTCCATAGTAGACATGTTGCTTTTTAGCGCTAAGCTTTGTGGTTAGTTATCCTAAAGTGTCGAAAAGCACTCTAAACTGTATAATCGATACAAATCCCACCGCTGCCACCAGTGTTAGGCGGAAACCTGTGCAGTTCCCTCTGGGACTACTGCAAAAGATTTAGGACTACAGGTGTTTGGCAGTAAACCCACTTGGTACCACACAGATTCACTTGGTAGCTGTGGCTGAGCAGTCAGACTTCCCTCAAGAAGAGTTAGGCAGTATGTGGAGTATACAATATAGGGCAATCTACACAGTAGAACAAGCAAACACGGAACAAGGCTTCGGTGTAAAGATATAAAGGTATTTATTTATAACGACACATCTATAGAAAACACTCTAGCACTAATACGGCAAACAACTTCAATCACAATACTATACGAAGAAAAAGATCAATCCCCCTAACAATAGTTCGACAAGTCTAGGTTTACCGGCATCACTTATTTGCAGACAGAGGAGTATGCTTTAACCTAGATGGCACTCTAGTATTCGTTAGGTCGGGAGAGAAAAATAAGACGGGTTATGAAATCAACTCGGTACCAATGCTTTAAGGACAAATGCAAGGCAAGTAAGGCAGGGTCTACTGCAGATCACAAAGTTCAGAGGCCAGGCCCACTCGGAGAGAGGCAAGGCGATATGTCCCAAAAAGTGTCTCAGTGGAAATGCGCTTCGAGTCTTTATCGCAAATTGTTATGGAAAGTTTGGACCAGTTCAGAACAGAAAGTTAAAGAACGCTTGGAGGCGACCCAATGGAAAGGCGAGGATTAAGACACCTCACTCTATCCGGCAGAAAGGGAAGCCAGGCAGACACGGTACCTTGTTTGTGGAGAGACAGCTCTGGCGGGGGCAGTTGTTCCTGGTGGTGGATGCACGTCGGGTCTTTGCCAAGAGAAGAGATGATCTCGTCGTCGAAGGAAAGTTGAAGATCGTTGCACCACCAGGGAAGAGACCAGCCGCGGAGTGCTCCATCACAAGGCACCACCTTTTGGTCGCGGTACAGGGGTAGTGGCTATCCGGTTGCCGAGGTGCTCTGCACGGGCAATTCGAGCATTGCGTCCTGGAGCGAAGAAAAAGCAAAGGTGACTGGTTGTTCCCACCAGTCAGGGGAAGAGACTCTCCGGCAGGGAGATCTCCTCTGTCATCGGGAAGTGGTGAGTAGGTTCAGCAGGGCTCCACCGGAGGTGTCATCATTGCAGGTCGGCTCAGCTTTACCCTCGTCGGATTCTTAGGTCCTGTGGCGACTTCTGAAGATCCAGTCCCAAAAGCCCTGCTTTTATGCAGAAAACCCCCATTCATTCAGCCTAGCTGTCAATCAAAACACGCTAAGTGGTGAGCGGGGAGGCTCACCACTTGGGCCAATCACACCAGAGTGCGACCGGAGGTGGCAAGGCAACTCAGTCCAGGGTGCCTAAACCCCCTCCCACACCCCTGTGGTAACCCAGACAGAATGGCACCACTTTGGAGGGTCTCTGTACAGAAGCCCGCCAAAAGTGGAACAAAGGGCTCAAACTTTGGTTTAGGAGTCACAGAGACAAACACAGACGCCATTTTAAAAACCGAGTTCTGGCAGAAAATACCATCCGATAAACTTATTTAAGATAAGTAAACCGGTGGTATGTTAGAGTTTAACGGGAAAAAGGTATTAATCTCCAACAATGGGAAGAATCCCATAGGGTTATATTCGGGGTCGAATATAACAAGTAGTTTCCACTGCCACCAGCCAAAACTCGACGAAGGGGGACGGGACAGTGCCCCCTCGAATAACAGACCCAGGAGTAATCGAATTACCCCTTCTAGCACGTCCACAATAGGATGGTTTGTACTAGTTCTGTTAGTAAATTTAGGTCTAGTAGAGCCAATGATGACTTTACATGCCCGGGGAGACAGTAGTCAGTCCCCGGGTATGGAGTCTATGATGGAGGTCCGCTAGGACGCCCCAGTGTTACGGCACGTAGGGTGCGGTGTAACACACATAGAAAAACATATGAGACCCTATGGAGTAAAAGACCCCATAGCCCATAGAACACATTGACATTCAAAGGAATTACACACACTGATGTCCAAGAGTGGGAGAAAAAGAGTCTCACTCTTGCCAGGATGGAAAAAACAAACTCCAGAAATCCAGCAAAGCTGCTGGGGGACTCACTAGGCTAGGAAATTCAGCCTAAACAGAGAATTCTCCCTAACATCTCCCTCCTTTTCCCCCCACCCCCTGCTCATGCCCCGTGTCTCCCTCCTTTTCCCCCACCCTCCGCTCATGCCCCGTGTCTCCCTCCTCCCCCCCACCCCCTGCTCATGCCCCGTGTCTCCCTCCTTTTCCCCCCACCCCCCGCTCATGGCCCGTGTCTCCCTCCTTTTCCCGCCCACCCCCGGCTCATGTCCGTGCCTCCCTACTGTTCCCCCCACCCCCGCTCATGCCCCATGTCCCCCTCCTTTTCCCGCCCACCCCCGGCTCATGTCCGTGCCTCCCTACTGTTCCCCCCACCCCCGCTCATGCCCCGTGTCTCCCTACTGTTTCCCCACCCCCGCTCATGCCCCGTGTCTCCCTATTGTTCCCCCCAACCCCCACTCATGCCCACGTGTCTCCCCTGATCCCCCCACCCCCCGATCATGCCCCGTGGCTCCTTCCTTTCCCCCCTACCCCCCGCTCATGCCCCGTGTCTCCCCTGTTCCCCCACACCACCCGCTCATGACCCGTGTCTCCTTCCTTTTCCTCCCAACCCCCGCTCATGCCCCGTGTCTCCCCTGATCCCCCCACCCCCTGCTCATGCCCCGTGTCTCCCCTGTTCCCCCACCACCCCCCGCTCAGGCCTCGTGTCTCCCTCCTTTGTACCCCCCAACCCCCTGCTCATGCCCCGCGTCTCCCCTGTTCCCCCAACCCCCCGCTCATGCCCTGTGTCTCCCCTGTTCCCCCCCACCCCCCGCTCATGCCCCGTGGCTCTCTCTTGTTCCCCCATCCCCAGCTCATGCCACGTGTCTCCCACCTTTTCCCCCCACCCCCCGCTCATGCCCCTTGTCTCCCCTGTTCCCCCCACCCCCGCTCATGCCCACGTGTCTCCCCTGTTCCCCCCACCCCCACTCATGCCCACATGTCTCCCCTGCTCCCTCCCACCCCCCACTCATGCCCCGTGTCTCCCTACTGTTCCCACTACCCCCGCTCATGGCCCGTGTCTCCCTCCTTTTCCCCCTCACCCCCGCTCATGCCCCGTGTCTCCCCTGTTCCCCACACCCCCGCTCATGCCCCGTGTCTCCCCTGTTCCCCCCACCCCCCTGCTCTTGCCCCATGGCTCTCTCTTGTTCCCCCCACCCCCCGCTCATGCCCCGTGTCTCCCTCCTTTTCCCCCCCACCCCCCGCTCATGCCCCATGTCCCCCTCCTTTTCCCGCCCACCCCCGGCTCATGCCCATGTCTCCCTACTGTTCCCCCCACCCCCGCTCATGCCCCGTGTCTCCCTACTGTTTCCCCACCCCGCTCATGCCCCGTGTCTCCCTATTGTTCCCCCCAACCCCAACTCATGCCCACGTGTCTCCCCTGTTCCCCCCACCCCCCGCTCATGCCCCGTGGCTCCTTCCTTTCCCCCCCACCCCCCGCTCATGCCCCGTGTCTCCCCTGTTCCCCACACCACCCGCTCATGCCCCGTGTCTCCTTCCTTTTCCCCCCAACCCCTGCTCAGGCCCCGTGTCTCCCCTGATTCCCTCCACCCCCTGCTCATGCCCCGTGTCTCCCCTGTTCCCCCCCACCCCCCGCTCAGGCCTCGTGTCTCCCTCCTTTGTACCCCCCAACCCTCTGCTCATGCCCCGCGTCTCCCCTGTTCCCCCAACCCCCCGCTCATGCCCTGTGTCTCCCCTGTTCCCCCCACCCCCCGCTCATGCCCCATGGCTCTCTCTTGTTCCCCCCTCCCCCGCTCATGCCACGTGTCTCCCACCTTTTCCCCCCACCCCCGCTCATGCCCCTTGTCTCCCCTGTTCCCCCCACCCCCGCTCATGCCCACGTGTCTCCCCTGTTCCCCCCACCCCCGCTCATGCCCACGTGTCTCCCCTGTTCCCCCCACCCCCGCTCATGCCCACGTGTCTCCCCTGTTCCCCCCCACCCCCCACTCATGCCCCGTGTCTCCCTACTGTTCCCCCTACCCCCGCTCATGGCCCGTGTCTCCCTCCTTTTCCCCCCCACCCCCGCTCATGCCCCTTGTCTCTCCTGTTACCCCACCCCCCGCTCAGGCCCCATGTCTCCCTCCTTTGTACCCCCAAACTCCCGCTCATGCCCCGTGTCTCCCCTGTTCCCCACACCCCCGCTCATGCCCCGTGTCTCCCCTGTTCCCCCCAGCCCCCTGCTCTTGCCCCGTGGCTCTCTCTTTTTCCCTCCACCCCCCGCTCATGCCCCGTGTCTCCCTCCTTTTCCCCCCCACCCCCCGCTCATGCCCCTTGTCTCTCCTGTTCCCCCAACCCCCCGCTCATGCCCACGTTTCTCCCCTGTTCCCCCCCACCCCCCGCTCATGCCCCGTGTCTCCATACTGTTCCCCTCACCCCCCGCTCATGGCCCGTGTCTCCATCCTTGTCCCCCCCATCCCCACCTCATGCCCGTGTCTCCCTCCTTTTCCCCCCACCCGCTGCTCATGCCCCTTGTCTCCCCTGTTCCCCCCACCCCCACTCATGCCCACGTGTCTCCCCTGTTCCCTCCCCACCCCCTGCTCATGCCCCGTGGCTCGCTACTGTTCCCCCCACCCCCTGCTCATGGCCCGTTCCTCCCTCCTTTCCCCCCACCCCGCTCATGCCCCTTGTTTCTCCTGTTCCCCCACCCCCCGCTCATGCCCACGTGTCTCCCTCCTTTTCCCCCGACCCTCCTCTCATGCCCCTTGTCTCTCCTGTTCCCCCCACCCCCCGCTTATGCCCACGTGTCTCCCCTGTTCCCCCCACCCCCCGCTCATGCCCAGGTGTCTCCTTCCTTTTGCCCCCACCCCCCGCTCATGCCCCTTGTCTCTCCTGTTCCCCCCACCCACCGCTCATGCCCACGTGTCTCCCCTGTTCCCCCCACCCTGCGCTCATGCCCCGTGTCTACCTCCGTTCCCCCCAACCCCCGCTCATGCCCCGTGTCTCCATCCTTTTCCCCCCCACCTCCCGCTCATGCCCCGTGTCTCCCTCCTTTAATGCTCATGCCCTGTGTCTCCCTACTGTTCCCCCCACCCCCGCTCATGGCCCGTGTCTCCCTCCTTTTCCCCCCCACCCCCACTCATGCCCCGTATCTCCCCTGTTCCCCCCACTCCCCACTCATGCCCCTTGTCTCTCCTGTTCCCCCCACCCCCCGCTCATGCCCCGTGTCTCTCCTGTTCCCCCGCTCATGCCCCATGTCTCCCCTGTTCCCCCACCCCTGTGTCTCCCTACTGTTACTCCCAACCCCCGCTCATGCCCACATGTCTCCCCTGTTCCCCCCACCCCCCGCTCATGCCCCGTGTCTCCTTCCTTTCCCCCCCACCCCCCGCTCATGCCACGTGTCTCCCCATTCCCTCCCACCCCCTGCTCATGCCCCGTGTCTCCCCTGTTCCCCCCCACCCCCCGCTCAGGCCCTGTGTCTCCCTCCTTTGTACCACCAAACTCCCGCTCATGCCCCGTGTCTCCCCTGTTCCCCCCACCCCCGCTCATGCCCTGTGTTTCCCCTGTTCCTCCCCCACCCCCCGCTCATGCCCCATGTCGCCCTCCTTTCCCCCCCACCCCCTGCTCATGCCCGTGTCTCCCCTGTTCCCCCCAACCCCGCTCATGCCCTGTGTCTCCACTGTTCCCCCCCGCCCCCCGATCATGCCACTTGTCTCTCCTGTTCCTCCCACCCCCCGCTCATGCCCACGTTTCTCCCCTGTTCCCCCCCACCCCCCGCTCATGGTCCGTGTCTCCCTCCTTGTCCCCCCCATCCCCGCCTCATGCCCCGTGTCTCCCTCCTTTTCCCCCCACCCGCTGCTCAAGCCGCTTGTCTCCCCTGTTCCCCCCACCCCACGCTCCTGCCCACGTGTCTCCCCTGTTCCCCCCACCCCCCGCTCATGGCCCCTGTCTCCCTCTTTCCCCCCACCCCCTGCTCATGCCCTGTGTCTCCCTCCTTCCCCCCCACCCCCTGCTCATGCCCTGTGTCTCCCCTGTTGCCCCCCACCCCCTGCTCATGCCCCATGTCTCCCTCCTTTCCCCCCCACCCCCCACTCATGCCCCGTGTCTCCCTCCTTTTCCCCCCACCCCCCGCTCATGCCCCGTGTATCCCCTGTTCCCCCCGCTCATGCCCCGTGTCTCCCCTGTTCCCCCAGCCCCCGCTCATGCCCCATGTCTCCCCTGTTACCCCCCCACCCCCGCTCATGCCCTGTGTCTCCCTTACGTTCCCCCCCACCCCCCGCTCATGGCCCGTGTCTCACTCCTTCCCCCCCCGCTCATGGCCCGTGTCCCCCTCCTCCCCCCCACCCGCCGCTCATGCCCCGTGTCTCCCCTGTTGCCCCCCACCCCCCGCTCATGCCTCGTGTCTCCCTCCTTCTCCCCCCACCCTCCACTCATGCCCCGTGTCTCCCCTGTTCCCACCACGCCCGCTCATGCCCCATGTCTCCCGTTACCCCCAACCCCCGCTCATGCCCTGTGTCTCCCTTCTGTTCACCCCACCCCCCACTCATGGCCCGTGTCTCCCTCCTTTTCCCCCCACCCCCCGCTCATGCCCTGTGTCTCCCCTGTTCCCCCCCACCCCCTGCTCATGCCCCGTGTCTACCTCCGCTCCCCTACCCCCTGCTCATGCCCCATGTCTCCCTCCTTTTCCCCCCACCCTGCCTCATGCCCCGTGTCTCCCTCCTTTCCCCCCCACCCCACGCTCATGCCCCTTGTCTCCCCTGTTCCCCCCACCCCCCGCTCATGCCCACGTGTCTCCCCTGTTCCCCCCACCCCCCACTCATGCCCCGTTTCTCCCTACTGTTCCCCCCACCCCCCGCTCATGGTCCGTGTCTCCCTCCTTTTCCCCACCACCCCCGCTCATGCCTCTTGTCTCTCCTGTTGCCCCCCACCCCGCGCTCATGCCTCGTGTCTAACTCCGTTCCCCCCCACCCCTGCTTATGCCCCGTGTCTCCCTACTGTTCCCCCATCCCCTGCTCATGGCCCGTGACTCCCCTTTTCCCCCCACCCCCGCTCATGCCCCGTGTCGCTCCTGTTCCCCCCGCTCATGCCCCGTGTCTCCCTACTGTTCCCCCCATCCCCCGCTCATGCCCACATGTCTCCCCTGTTCCCTCCACCCCCGCTCATGCCCCGTGTCTCCCTACTGTTCCCCCCAACCCCCACTCATGCCCCATGTCTCCCTACTGTTCCCCCCACCCCCCACTCATGCCCCGTGTCTCCCTACTGTTCCCCCCACCCCCACTCATGCCCCGTGTCTCCCGTGTTTCACCTCACCCCAGCTCAGGCCCTGTGTCGACCCTGTTCCCCCCAACCCCCCGCTCATGGCCCGTGTCTCCCTCCTTTTCCCCCCATCCCCGCCTCATGCCCCGTGTCTACCTCCTTTCCCCCCCCCACCCCCTGCTCATGCCTACGTGTCTCCCCTGTTCCCCCACCCCACGCTCATGCCCACGTGTCTCCCCTGTTCCCCCCACCCCCCACTCATGCCCTGTGTCTCCGTCCTTCTCCCCCACCCCCCGCTCATGCCCCTTGTCTCCCTCCTTTTCCCCCCACCCCCGCTCATGCCCCTTGTCTCTCCTGTTCCCCCACCCCCCCTCATGCCCACGTGTCTCCCCTGTCCCCCCCACCCCCGCTCATGCCCCGTGTCTACCCTGTTCCCCCCACCCCCTCTCAGGCCCTGTGTCTCCCTCCTTTGTATACCCCCCAAACGCCCGCTCATGACCCATGTCTCCCCTGTTCCCCCCACCCCCCACTCATGCCCCGTGTCTCCCATGTTTCACCTCACCCCCGCTCAGGCCCTGTGTCTCCCCTGTTGCCCCCCAACCCCCCGCTCATGCCCCGTGTCTCCCTCCTTTTCCCCCCCATCCCCGCCTCATGCCCCGTGTCTCCCTCCTTTTCCCCCCCACCCCCTGCTCATGCCTACGTGTCTCCCCTGTTCCCCCACCCCACGCTCATGCCCACGTGTCTCCCCTGTTCCCCCCACCCCCACTCATGCCCCGTGTCTCCGTCCTTCCCCCCCACCCCTGCTCATGCCCCTTGTCTCCCTCCTTCTCCCCCACCCCCTGCTCATGCCCTGTGTCTCCCCTGTTGCCCCCCACCCCCCGCTCATGCCCCATGTCTCCCTCCTTTCCCCCCCACCCCCCACTCATGCCCCGTGTCTCCCTCCTTTTCCCCCCACCCCCCGCTCATGCCCCGTGTCTCCCCTGTTCCCCCCATCCCCCGCTCATGCCCCGTGTCTCCCCTGTTCCCCCAGCCCCCGCTCATGCCCCATGTCTCCCCTGTTACCTCCCCACCCCCAGCTCATGGCCCGTGTATCACTCCTTTTCCCCCCCACCCTCCGCTCATGGCCCGTGTCTCCCTCCTCCCCCCACCCGCCGCTCATGCCCCGTGTCTCCCCTGTTGCCCCCCACCCCCCGCTCATGCCCCGTGTCTCCCCCCTTCTCCCCCCACCCTCCACTCATGCCCCGTGTCTCCCCTGTTCCCACCACGCCCGCTCATGCCCCATGTCTCCCGTTACCTCCAACCCCCACTCATGCCCTGTGTCTCCCTCCTTTTCCCCCCACCCCTCGCTCATGCCCTGTGTCTCCCCTGTTCCCCCCCACCCCCTGCTCATGCCCCGTGTCTACCTCCACTCCCCTACCCCCTGCTCATGCCCCATGTCTCCCTCCTTTTCCACCCACCCCCGCCTCATGCCCCGTGTCTCCCTCCTTTCCCCCCCACCCCCCGCTCATGCCCCTCGTCTCCCCTGTTCCCCCCACCCCCCGCTCATGCCCACGTGTCTCCCCTGTTCCCCCCACCCCCCACTCATGCCCCGTTTCTCCCTACTGTTCCCCCCACCCCCCGCTCATGGTCCGTGTCTCCCTCCTTTTCCCCACCACCCCCGCTCATGCCCCTTGTCTCTCCTGTTCCCCCCCACCCCGAGCTCATGCCCCGTGTCTACCTCCGTTCCCCCCCACCCCTGCTCATGCCCCGTGTCTCCATACTGTTCCCCCCATCCCCTGCTCATGGCCCGTGACTCCCCTTTTCCCCCCACCCCCCGCTCATGCCCCGTGTCGCTCCTGTTCCCCCCGCTCATGCCCCGTGTCTCCCTACTGTTCCCCCCATCCCCCGCTCATGCCCACGTGTCTCCCCTGTTCCCTCCACCCCCCGCTCATGTCCCTTGTCTCTCCTGTTCCCCCGCTAATGCCCCATGTCTCCCCTGTTTCCTCCACCCCCCGCTCATGCCCCGTGTCTCCCTACTGTTCCCCCCAACCCCCACTCATGCCCCGTGTCTCCCTACTGTTCCCCCCACCCCCCACTCATGCCCCGTGCCTCCCTACTGTTCCCCCCACCCCCCACTCATGCCCCGTGTCTCCCGTGTTTCACCTCACCCCAGCTCAGGCCCTGTGTCGACCCTGTTCTCCCCCAACCCCCCGCTCATGCCCCGGGTCTCCCTAATGTTCCCCCCACCCCCCGCTCATGGCCCGTGTCTCCCTCCTTTTCCCCCCCATCCCCGCCTCATGCCCCGTGTCTACCTCCTTTTCCCCCCCACCCCCTGCTCATGCCTGCGTGTCTCCCCTGTTCCCCCCCACCCCACGCTCATGCCCACGTGTCTACCCTGTCCCCCCCACCCCCGCTCAGGCCCTGTGTCTCCCTCCTTTGTACCGCCCAAACGCCCGCTCATGACCCATGTCTCCCCTGTTCCCCCCACCCCCCGCTCATGCCCGGTGTCTCCCCTGTTCCCCCCCACCCCCCCGCTCATGCCCACATTTCTCCCCTGTTCCCCCCCTGACCCCCGCTCATGCCCCATGTCTCCCTACTGTTCCCCCCACCCCCGCTCATGGCCCGTGTCTCCCTCCTTTTCCCCCCCATCCCCGCCTCATGCCCCGTGTCTCCCTCCTTCCCCCCCACCCCCTGCTCATGCCTACGTGTCTCACCTGTTCCCCCATCCCCCGCTCATGCCCACGTATCTCCCCAGTTCCCCCCCACCCCCGTGTCTCCGTCCTTTTCCCCCCCACCCCCCGCTCATGCCCCTTGTCTCCCTCCTTTTCCCCCCACCCCCGCTCATGCCCCTTGTCTCTCCTGTTCCCCCACCCCTGCTCATGCCCCGTGTCTCCCTACTGTTCCCCCAATCCCCCGCTCATGGCCCGTGACTCCCTACTGTTCCCCCCACCCCCCGCTCATGCCCCGTGTCTCCCTACTGTTCCCCCCATTCCCCGCTCATGCCCACATGTCTCCCCTGTTCCCTCCACCCCCCGCTCATGTCCCTTGTCTCTCCTGTTACCCCCCGCTAATGCCCCGTGTCTCCCCTGTTCCCTCCACCCCGCGCTCATGCCCCGTGTCTCCCTACTGTTCCCCCCACCCCCCACTCATGCCCCGTGTTTCCCTACTGTTCCCCCCACCCCCCACTCATGCCCCGTGTCTCCCATGTTTCACCTCACCCCCTGCTCATGGCCCGTGTCTCCCTCCTTTTCCCCCCCATCCCCGCCTCATTCCCCGTGTCTCCCTCCTTTTCCCCCCCACCCCCTGCTCATGCCTACGTGTCTCCCCTGTTCCCCCCACCCCACGCTCATGCCCACGTGTCTCCCCTGTTCCCCCCACCCCCCACTCATGCCGCGTGTCTCCGTCCTTCCCCCCCACCCCCGCTCATGCCCTTGTATCCCTCCTTTTCCCCCCCACCCCCGCTCATGCCCCTTGTCTCTCCTGTTCCCCCACCCCCGCTCATGCCCACGTGTCTCCCTCCTTTTCCCCCCACCCTCCACTCATGCCCCTTGTCTCTCGTGTTCACCCCACCCCCCCTCATGCCCACGTGTCTCCCCTGTCCCCCCCCACCCCCGCTCATGTCCCGTGTCTACCCTGTTCCCCCCACCCCCGCTCAGGCCCTGTGTCTCCCTCATTTGTACTCCCCCAAGCCCCCGCTCATGACCCGTGTCTCCCCTGTTCCCCCCGACCCCCCGCTCATGCCCTGTGTCTCCCCTGTTTCCCCCCACCCCCCGCTCATGCCCACGTTTCTCCCCTGTTCCCCCCCACCCCCGCTCATGCCCTGTGTCTCCCTACTGTTCCCCCCACCCCCCGCTCATGGCTCGTGTCTCCCTCCTTTTCCCCCCCATCCCCGCCTCATGCCCCGTGTCTTCCTCCTTCCCCCCCACCCCCTGCTCATGCCTACGTGTCTCCCCTGTTCCCCCACCCCCCGCTCATGCCCACGTGTCTCCCCAGTTCCCCCCACCCCCTGCTCATGCCCCGTGTCTCCCTCCTTTTCCCCCCCACCCCCGCTCATGCCCCTTGTCTCTCCTGTTCCCCCACCCCCCGCTCATGCCCACGTGTCTCCCTCCTTTTCCCCCCACCCTCCGCTCATGCCCCGTGTCTCCCTACTGTTCCCCCCATCCCCCGCTCATGCCCACGTGTCTCCCCTGTTCCCCCCACCCCCCGCTCATGCCCCTTGTCTCTCCTGTTCCCCCCCGCTAATGCCCCGTGTCTCCTCTGTTCCCTCCACCCCCCGCTCATGCCCCGTGTCTCCCTACTGTTCTCCCCACCCCCAACTCATGCCGCGTGTCTCCCCTGTTCCCCCCACCCCCTGCTCATGCCCCGTGTCTCCCGTGTTTCACCTCACCACCCGCTCATGCCCCGTGTCTCCGTACTGTTCCCCCCACCCCCCGCTCATGGGCCGTGTCTCCCGCCTTTCCGCCCCCATCCCCGCCTCTCCCTCCTTTTCCCCCCATCCCCGCCTCATGCCCCGAGTCTCCGTCCTTCCCCCCCACCCCCCGCTCATGCCCCTTGTCTCCCTCCTTTTACCCCCCACCCCCGCTCATGCCCCTTGTCTCTCCTGTTCCCCAACCCCCATGTGTCTCCCTCCTTTTCCCCACACCCTCCGCTCATGCCCCTTGTCTCTCCTGTTCCCCCCACCCCCCTCATGCCCACGTGTCTACCCTGTTCCCCCCACCCCCGCTCAGGTCCTGTGTCTCCCTCCTTTGTACGCCCCCAAACCCCTGCTCATGACCCGTGTCTCCCCTGTTCCCCCCACCCCCTGCTCATGCCCTGTGTCTCCCCTGTTCCCCCCACCCCCGCTCATGCCCACGTGTCTCCCCAGTTCCCCTCCACCCCCCGCTCATGCCCCGTGTCTCCGTCCTTTCCCCCCACCCCCTGCTCATGCCCCTTGTCTCCCTCCATTTCCCCCCCACCCCCGCTCATGCCCCTTGTCTCTCCTGTTCCCCCACCCCCCACTCATGCCCACGTGTCTCCCTCCTTTTCCCCCCACCCTCTGCTCATGCCCCTTGTCTCCCTCCATTTCCCCCCCACCCCCGCTCATGCCCCTTGTCTCTCCTGTTCCCCCACCCCCACGTGTCTCCCTCCTTTTCCCTCCACCCTCCGCTCATGCTGCTTGTCTCCCCTGTCCCCCTCACCCCCGCTGATGCCCCGTGTCTACCCTGTTCCTCCCACCCCCGCTCAGGCCCTTTGTCTCCCTCCTTTGTACCCCCCAAACCCCCACTCATGCCCCGTGTCTCCCCTGTTCCCCCCACCCCCCCGCTGATGCCCACATTTCTCCCCTGTTCCCCCCCACCCCCCGCTCATGCCCCGTGTCTCCCTACTGTACCCCCCACCCCCTGCTTATGGCCCATGTCTCCCTCCTTTTCCCCCCATCCCCGCCTCATGCCCCGTGTCTCCCTCTTTTTCCCCCATCCCCTGCTCATGCCCACGTGTCTCCCCTGTTCCCCCATCCCCCGCTCATGCCCACGTGCCTCTCCTGTCCCCCCACCCCCTGCTCATGCCCCGTGTCTCCCTACTGTTCCCCCACCCCCCGCTCATGGCCCGTGTCTCCCTCCTTTTCCCCCCACCCTCCGTTCATGACCCTTGTCTCTCCTGTTCCCCCCAACCCCGCTCATGCCCATGTGTCTCCCCTGTCCCCCCCACCCCCGCTCATGCCCCGTGTCTCTCCTGTTCCCCCACCCCCGCTCATGCCCTGTGTCTCCCCTGTTCCCCCACCCCCCGCTCATGCCCAGTTTCTCCCTACTGTTCCCCCCAACCCCCGCTCATGCCCATGTGTCTCCCCTGTTCCCCCCACCCCCGCTCATGCCCCGTGTCTCCTTCCTTTCCCCCAGACCCCCTGCTCATGCCCCGTGTCTCCCCTGCTCATGCCCCGTGTCTCTGTTGTTCCCCCCCACCCCCCGCTCATGCCCATGTGTCTCCCCTGTTCCCCCCACCCCCGCTCATGCCCCGTTTCTCCCTACTGTTCCCCCCACCCCCCGCTCATGGTCCGTGTCTCCCTCCTTTTCCCCACCACCCCCGCTCATGCCCCGTGTCTCCCCTGTTCCCCCCCACCCCCCCGCTCAAGCCGTGTCTCCCCTGTTCCCCCCCTGCTCATGGCCCCCGTCTCCCTCATTCCCCCCACCCCCTGCTCATGCCCTGTGTCTCCCTCCTTCCCCCCACCCCCTGCTCATGCCCTGTGTCTCCCCTGTTGCCCCCCACCCCCCGCTCAAGCCCCATGTCTCCCTCCTTTTCCCCCACCCCCCACTCATGCCCCATGTCTCCCTCCTTTTCCCCCCACCCCCCGCTCATGCCCCGTGTCTTCCCTGTTCCCCCCCACCCCCCGCTCATGCCCCGTGTCTCCCCTGTTCACCCCAGCCCCCGCTCATGCCCCATGTCTCCCCTGTTACCCCCCCACCCCCGCTCATGCCCTGTGTCTCCCTTCCTTTCCCCCCCACCACCCGCTCATGCCCCGTGTCTCACTCCTTTTCTCCCCCACCCCCCGCTCATGGCCCGTGAGCTCCCCTGTTCCCCCCACCCCACGCTCATGCCCACGTGTCTCCCCTGTTCCCCCCCAACCCCCGCACATGCCCCGTGTCTCCGTCCTCCCCTCCACCCCCCGCTCATGCCCCTTGTCTCCCTCCTTCCCCCCCCACCCCCGCTCATGCCCCTTGTCTCTCCTGTTCCCCCACCCCCCGCTCATGCCGACGTGTCTCCCTCCGTTTCCCCCCACCCTCTGCTCATGCCCCTTGTCTCTCCTGTTCCCCCCACTCCCCCTCATGCCCAGGTGTCTCCCCTGTCCCCCCCACCCCCGCTCATGCCCCGTGTCTTCCCTGTTCCCCCCACCCCCGCTCAGGCCCTGTGTCTCCCTCCTTTGTACCCCCCCAAACCCCTGCTCATGACCCGTGTCTCCCCTGTTCCCCCCACCCCCCGCTCATGCCCTGTGTCTCCCCTATTCCCCCCTGCTCATGCCCACGTTTCTCCTCTGTTCCCCCCCACCCCCCACTCATGCCCCGTGTCTCCCTACTGTTCCCCCCACCCCCCGCTCATGGCCTGAGTCTCCCTCCTTTCCCCCCCATCCCCACCTCATGCCCTGTGTCTCCCTCCTTCCCCCCACCCCCTGCTCATGCCTACGTGTCTCCACTGTTCCCCCCACCCCCGCTCATGCCCACGTGTCTCCCCAGTTCCCCCCCACCCCGCGCTCATGCCCCGTGTCTCCGTCCTTTTCCCCCCACCCCCTGCTCATGCCCCTTTTCTCCCTCCTTTTCCCCCGCACCCCCGCTCATGCCCCTTGTCTCTCCTGTTCCCCCACCCCCGCTCATGCCCACGTGTCTCCCTCCTTTTCCCCCCACCCTCCGCTCATGCCGCTTGTCTCTCCTGTTCCCCCCAACCCCCCTCATGCCCACATGTCTCCCCTGTCCCCCCCACTCCCGCTGATGCCCCGTGTATACCCTGTTCCCCCCACCCCCGCTCAGGCCCTGTGTCTCCCTCCTTTGTACCCCCCCAAACCCCTGCTCATGCCCCGTGTCTCCCCTGTTCCCCCCACCCCCCGCTCATGCCCACATTTCTCCCCTGTTCCCCCCCACCCCCCGCTCATGCCCTGTGTCTCCCTACTGTACCCCCACCCCATGCTTATGGCCCGTGTCTCCCTCCTTTTCCCCCCATCCCCGCCTCATGCCCCGTGTCTCCCTCTTTTTCCCCATCCCCTGCTCATGCCCACGTGTCTCCCCTGTTCTCCCCATCCCCTGCTCATGCCCACGTGCCTCCCCTGTCCCCCCCACCCCCTGCTCATGCCCCGTGTCTCCCTACTGTTCCCCCACCCCCCGCTCATGGCCCGTGTCTCCTTCCTTTTCCCCCCACCCCCGCTCATGCCACTTGTCTCTCCTGTTCCCCCACCCCCCACTCATGCCCACGTGTCTCTCTCCTTTTCCCCCACCCTCCGTTCATGACCCTTGTCTCTCCTGTTCCCCCCACCCCCGCTCATGCCCATGTGTCTCCCCTGGCCCCCTCACCCCCGCTCATGCCCCATGTCTACCTCTGTTCCCCCCACCCCTCGCTCATGCCCCGTGTCTCCCTCGTTTTCCCCCCACCCCCCGCTCATGCCCCGTGTCTCCCTCCTTTTCCCCCTCACCCCCCGCTTATGCCCTGTGTCTCCCTACTGATCCCCCCACCTCCCACTCATGGCCATAGTCTCCCTCCTTTTCCCCCCACCCCCCGCTCATGCCCCGTGTCTATCCTGTTCCACCACCCCCCGCTCATGCCCTGTGTCTCCCCTGTTCCCCCACCCCCCGCTCATGCCCAGTTTCTCCCTACTGTTCCCCCCAACCCCCGCTCATGCCCACGTGTCTCCCCTGTTCCCCCCACCCCCTGCTCATGCCCCGTGTCTCCTTCCTTTCCCCCAGAGCCCCCGCTCATGCCCCGTGTCTCCCCTGTTCCCCCCCACCCCCTGCTCATGCCCCATGTCTCCGTTGTTCCCCCCCACCCCCCGCTCATGCCCACATGTCTCCCCTGTTCCCCCCACCCCCCGCTCATGCCCCGTTTCTCCCTACTGTTCCCCCCACCCCCCGCTCATGGTCCGTGTCTCCCTCCTTTTCCCCACCACCCCCGCTCATGCCCCTTGTCTATCCTGTTCCCCCCAACCCGCGCTCATGCCCCGTGTCTACCTCCGTTCCCCCCCCACCCCCTGCTCATGCCCCGTGTCTCCCTCCTTTGTACACCTCAACCCCCCGCTCATGCCCCGTGTCTCCCCTGTTCCCCCAATCCCCCGCTCATACCCCGTGTCTCCCCCTTGTTCCCCCATCCCCCGCTCATGACCCGTGGCTCTCTCTTGTTCCCCCCACCCCCCGCGCATGCCCCGTGTCTCTGTCCTTTCCCCCCCACCCCCTGCTTATGCCCCTTGTCTCTCCTGTTCCCCCATCCCCCCGCTCATGCCCCGTGCCTCCCTACTGTTCCCCCAACCCCCGCTCATGGCCCGTGTCTCACTCCTTTTCCCCCTCCATCCCCGCCTCATGCCCCGTGTCTCCCTCCTTTCCCCCCCACCCCCGCTCATGCCCACCTGTCTCCCCTGTTCCCCCCCACCCCCCGCTCAAGCCCCGTGTCTCCCTACTGTTCCCCCCACCCCCGCTCATAGCCTGTGTCTCCCTCCTTTTCCCCCCCACCCCTGCTCATGCCCCTTGTCTCTCCTGTTCTCCCACCCCCGCTCATGCCCCGTGGCTCTCTCTTGTTCCCCCACCCCCGCTCATGCCCTGTGTCTCTCCTGTTCCCCCCACCCCCGCTCATGCCCACGTGTCGCCCTCCTTTTCCCCCCACCCCCGCTCATGCCCCATGTCTTCACTGTTGCCCCCCACCCCCTGCTCATGCCCTGTGTCTCCCTCCTTTTCCCCCCACCCTCCGCTCATGCCCTGTGTCTCCCCTGTTCCCCACACCCCCCGCTCATGCCCCATATCTCCCCTGGTCCCCCCACCTCCCGCTCATGCCCCATGTCTCCCCTGTTACCCCCACCCCCCGCTCATGCCCCTTGTCTCTCCTGTTCCCACCACCCCGCGCTCATGCCCCG
The DNA here is from genome assembly GCF_040938575.1 of Ambystoma mexicanum. NCBI lineage: Eukaryota > Metazoa > Chordata > Amphibia > Caudata > Ambystomatidae > Ambystoma > Ambystoma mexicanum. The sequence continues at coordinate 422,671,565 of NC_090930.1, read as the reverse complement.
TCCCGTGTCTACCTCCGTTCCCCCCCACCCCTGCTCATGCCTCGTGTCTCCCTCCTTTGTACACCTCAACCCCCCGCTCATGCCCCGTGTCTCCCTTGTTCCCCCAACCCCCGGTCATACCCTGTTCCCCCCATCCCCCGCTCATGGGCCGTGGCTCTCTCTTGTTCCCCCCACCCCCCGCGCATGCCCTGTGTCTCTGTCCTTTTCCCCCCACCCCCCGCTTATGCCCCTTGTCTCTCCTGTTCCCCCACCCCCCGCTCATGCCCATGTTTCTCCCCTGTTCCCCCCCACCCCCCGCTCATGCCCCGTGTCACCCTACTGTTCCCCCCAACCCCCGCTCATGGCCCGTGTCTCACTCCTTTTCCCCCTCCATCCCCGCCTCATGCCCCGTGTGTCCCTCCTTTCCCCCGCACCCCCCGCTCATGCCCACGTGTCTCCCGTGTTCCCCCCCACCCCCCGCTCATGCCCCGTGTCTCCCTACTGTTCCCCCCACCCCCCGCTCATAGCCCGTGTCTCCCTCCTTTACTCCCCCACCCTCGCTCATGCCCCTTGTCTCTCCTGTTCCCCCACCCCCCGTTCATGCCCCGTGGCACTCTCTTGTTCCCCCCACCCCCGCTCATGTCCTGTGTCTCTCATGTTCCCCCCACCCCCGCTCATGCCCACGTGTCACCCTCCTTTTTTTTTTTTTTTTTTTTATTGTTGTATTATTAGTTTACATAAAACCTTATACAACATATGCCACAAGCGAAAAATAGGAAAAAGAAAGCACATTATTACCTTTTATACTACAAATACATAGGCATGTATGAACACACTGACACAAGAAATGGTTATCGTATTATACCAAAGAAGAAACACAACATGAAATTTCATCTAAAACATCAAAGACATCATCATTATACAATTTTCTTTTTGAAAGAAAAAAAATTTCATATAAAATTCTTTAAAAAAAAAATGTAATCCCTTCCCAACCCTAAAAACAGATTACATAATAGTAAAACGCTTGTTAATATCCTTACCCGTTAGTATCCTATATTATACCTACACAGACAATTCTCTATTTCTGGCTTCCAATTCCTCCATTATATTTTGGAGCAATGAGTTCAATGCCAGAATCAGAGAAATATTGGCACCCCACATACAGCGACTCCAGAACAAATTTTTCGACATTTCTAAGTCCTCATCAAATCTATTGGTGAGAAATAGAGCTCGTTTCGACCCAAAATGGGCACATGTTAAGACGAGGTGCTTGAGAGTTTCTAGCATGTCAGTTTCTCCGCAGAAACGACATGTAAGTAAAGTATAATTGGGCACCTTTCCTTTGTGTATACAATAATGAATTCTTTCTAGGGTCGGCATCTGATTGAGTCTGAAACGCATAAATGTGGTTCTCGCCCTGTAGCAGGGGAATCTGAGTAAGTAAATAGGGATACATTCTCTTGCATGTATAAATTTGGCATATTCTTTATAAGTAGCATAAGACTCTATTTTATTGACTGTATCCACCCAATCCGCCTTAAATAACAATTTCTTAACCAGGCCGGGTCGTTGCACCAAATCATCTAAACTAGAGCCCAAAATGGATAGCAGAGAGTTCATTCTATCACTAAATCCCTTAATTGATAGAACTGACCCAGATATAATCACCCTATTCAACAACTCATAAAGGGTGTTCCTAGGAGGATCGTTCATTTTTCTAAAAAAAGAAAGCTGTCTCCACAAATATCTGGCTTTAAGTGAGACCAGACATAATTCGTGCCGGATAATGGCATTCGGGATTGCCAATGAAAGGCCAAATGCTTCCTTCCATAGTTTTCCCTGAACCACATTTAAGTAGGAACTCATATCCTTGGTACAAATATCCAGACCATATAAAAGAACTGGCTCACATTTGGCAAGATAAAAGCGTCTAATGGGTAGGAGAGAAAATTTACATACTCGAACCCTTAAAAATTTCATTTGAGTTTTTAATTTAGATGCTTTTTCTGCGAGACCCAATTTCCACCTCTTTAGACTAGAGTTGTTAGAGAAATTATAGCCCAAATATGTTATAGCCTGCACTTGTTCCACAGGGTTGTCCCCCATCTTCCAAGCATAAGTTTTAACAACTCTCTTTTTAGAGATTACAATTATTCGAGATTTAGATGCATTGGGGGAAAGATTATTCATCATAGCATATTGGTAGAAAATATCCATCCTTCTACGGAGACCCCGTGGGGTTCGATCGAAAAGAATGAAATCATCCGCAAAGGCCATCCACTCAATAACCAAACTTCCCATCCTAACGGGAGCGATGGAAGGACCATGCCACATATCCTCCACATCGCTGACGTACAGGTTGAAGAGCGTGGGTGCAAGTGAACAGCCCTGCTTAACCCCCACCTCCGTCTCAATAGGATCAGAAAGGGAACCTTCATGGGATTAGCGCACCCTGACAGAGGTGTTTCTATGTAATAGAGCCAAGAGTTGGACAGTCTTGCGTGGAAAATTCATTGTTAACATTTTGGACCACAATCTTTCTCTAATGACCCCGTCAAAGGCATTAGAGAGATCCAAGGAAGCCATATAGACTTCACCCATTTTAGTTTGATGGACTGTGTCTCTTAAGTGAGCCAAAATATTTCCATTCAAGTCTGTGCCCAAACCTTCTCTAAAGCCAACCTGAAATTTACTGAAGCAGACATTCCTTCTAACAAATGTATTGATATCCCTTAAAAGAAGAATGCCAAAGACCTTACTAGCTGCATCTAAAAGGGCTATAGGTCTATAATTCCGCGGATTAAGGACGTCCCCTTTTTTAAATATAGGGACAATAATACTCTGGGACCAGGTTCTAGGAATAGTATGGTTTTTGAAAATATCATCAAATATTGGTTTGAGCAAATCGGCCCATATTTCAGGGGATGTCTTAATGACGAACGGTGGTATACCATCCGGGCCCGGTGCTCTAGAAGGTTTAAGTTTGTTAATGGCCCATTTGATGTCCTCTAAATCCCACCCACAGTCTTCCACCACGGGGGGACCTAAATCTAGGTCCTGTACTCTTGTGAGGTCAACAGGTAAAGCAAACTTTTGCTTATAAAAAGCACTCCACACTTCTGCTTGGATCGGGCAATCAAGTTTGTCTTTTGCAGGCAAAAGCATAGAATTAATAGTTGCCCAAAATTTGACATCTCTGCCCTTACAGACATTGTGCATCATCAATTGGTGTTCTTCATGATATTGATCCATTCTTAGTGATTTAATCAGATTCTTATGTTTCAATATAATTTTTTTCTTTTTAAGCTGAAATTCAGGGAAGGGAATGGGCATTTTCTTCAAAGCTTTGATTTCACTGTATTTGTTACGCTTGGAGGTTTGGATTCTGGGGTCACCCACCCTCGTCCTAGGTTTTATGGCCTCCCTATCACTGGTGCTACCAATTTTATAGACACATGACAATATAATATTGTAATAGAGTCCTCCCCGATCTAAATCTTCACCACTAGTAATTTGAGGCGACCTTCTGGAAAGGAGACCCAAAACCAGGTTATTAAATTTCATAATCGTTTTCTTATTCCATACAACCCTTCTCCCATTATTTCCAGCCTTTAGACCACATAGCAAGGGATTAATATAATTACCCATGTTTGCGATGGAAAGAGAAAAACATAAGGGAATATGATCACCCAATTCCACCTCCATGAGTATCAACTTTCCACAAGCTTGCTTCCAGCTATTTGAAACATAAAAAAAATCGATTCTAGACTTATTACTTCCTCTTTTCCAGGTGAATTTCGGTAGGTCCCAATCCCAAGCATGATCTAAAAGACCCAGGTCCCAATGATCGAGATAATTATCCCACCGTATACCTCTTTTAATATGTGGAGGGAACAATCTGGGAATCACCCCTCTTTCATTTAGGGAGGAGCCTTCGGCACAAGCCGAGTTGAAATCCCCTCCCAAGATAATGCGATTGCCAAACCCTTTCTCGAGCCATCCTCCCAGAATCATATTCAGAGTATCTTCCACTTCATCCATCGCCACTTTTAATGGGTTCCAATACAGATTCAGCAAGAGAATCGGTTCAGCCATATGCACTGAAGTGAGAGTGATGCCCAAAAGCCACTCACTCCTAAAGATCACCTCCCCATACAATCCCAGATTACGATCAATAGCAATGATCAGACCACCACTAGGTCTCCCCAAAGGTCCACGCGATGCTAAAGAAGAAAAAGTATAAAAACCTTCTATATGTATATCAGACAACATCATGGTTTCCTGAAAAAAATAGATACGGGGGCGCACATAGTTATCCCTTTTATTCAAAAACATATCAAGGTGAGCTCCCCCGCATGAATTCCAGGAAATCACATCTATATTAGAACTGTTAGGAGCGCTCACTATCTTGTCTAAATGTCTCCAAGGTTTTAAGTGCTGGCTGTAACCATGACCAATCCTGGCCACTGTTTAGAAGGCTGGAAATTAGAGCCAACCCATGGCCCAAATTTTCTAATTTATTATTACCTGATTGTGAGGTTTGTTGAATTTGGTTCTTATCTGTTTCCTTATATTGAAGAAACTTATCAACCTCTTTGTCATTTGCTAGAGTAGTTAGATCAAAACCCAAAGAGTTGAGATTCTTTTCTTGAGCACGTACCATATCTGCTACCATCGCTGAATGAAAACAACTTACCATACGATGGTTATTATGGTTGGGTAGAGAGATGGAATCTATATCATCGGTTGTTATTGCTCGTAATAAGGGAATCTTTTTAAACAGATTTAAAAGGTAAGTTCTATTTAAGAAAACCTGCGAATCTGTATCATTATTGTTGATCCAACCCAGTATCTTCCCTGTACCGATCTTTACAGGCGGCTCGACCAGACTCGATTGCTTCATTGTATGGTCAATGCTAGTTTTAAACACATCCTTTCCTAGGGATTCTTGGGTTTTGGGTAGGTATGTATCTTGGAGATTATCTCTCGTATTATTACTAGTAAAGTCAGTCCCCTTCTCAACTAACATCGTTGATCCTTGTAAGGGGGAGGTATTAGGAGATGCTACAGCTAGAATTTCCTGGGAAGTGGTAGGGTGCCCAATTTGTTGTGTACCTACGGATGTTCTAGCATGTTTGGTACTAATTATTTTACCGAAAGCTGTCATCTTTGTTTATTTAGTTTGTATGCGTTCTAGACCAACTTTTAGTATATTATTCTCCTCCCTATTTGGGTCAGTATTAATTTCCCCCCTGGACAGGGAGTCTTTAATACTAGGTTCCCCCCAAACCTGCCCATCTTCTTTATTTGATACCTTGTGATTCCCCCTGTCATCAGGCTCTTCCTGAGACGGAATATTTCTAATACCTTTAAGATTCGCATTTCTGCCTTTAATTTTTGTATTAGGCATATTTTTGCTTTTCATAGGCATCATAGACTGCTTTTTTGTCTTTTTTCGTCTACCGACAGGGGATTGGGGCATCTCATTTATATCGTAGCTAATAACTGGAGCAGGTATGTCATTATTCATGTTAGAACCTATTTCTAATACCTGAACGGCTAATTGTTCCTCTCTGTAATTTGTCTTTTGTTTACGTTTTTGTCCTTTTTTTGAAGAATTATGTTGGGAGATTATTGACCCCTCACTACTAATGTTGAAACATTCCTCCTCTTTTCTCGTTTCTCTCACCTGCATCTGAGCGCTGGACTTTTCACTGTCCTGTTCCCGAATGAGCCCTTCTGATGCCATAGTTATGGCGTCCAGAAGGACCGAAGGACTATCTGGACAGCATTGTTCCTTCCCATGGTTTTCGTTATTGATTTTATGATCTCCTAATCCTCGGGAGGCTCGATCCTCTACCACCATATTTGACGTGGTGGGGCGATCTCCTGTCAGCATAACTTCCAACAGAGTAGTAATCTTAGCGTCCATGGTCATTAACCTGAAATCTAATTCCTCTCTGTATTTTTCAGATAGACTCTTTTCTTTAGTAGTCTGTTCGTTAAGGTTCTTAACCTCCACTATACCCTCTAAGAAAGCCAGACGAGTCACCAATTGGTTGAAGGCCGCTTGTTGTCCTACCAATGAGCACCCGATCATCTCTTGGGATTCGCCTAGGGTTTTCAAGGCCAAGTTCAAACTAATGTGAAGATTGGACAAAAGTGGTATCAGATGTTCTCCTTTCTCCTCCCTTCTCAGACCTGGAGACTCCTGTTTATCAACGACTACCCCAAGATTTTCCAATATAGTTTGCTGAAGATCGATAGCTTTATCTACAGTTATGGGCAAGTCATTCCTTTCCATATCTGTTTGGGTATGCCTAGTCATACAGTGTAAGGATGGTATATGTGTCTTCATGATCGGTCTAATAGGGGATAGATATTTACCCTCTTGTTGTTTCCACATTGAAGGCGTGTTTCTATTTAGTGGGAGTGTATCAAGTGTCGCACCCTCTGATAAGCTCCTCAGCCCCTTGTCTTTGGACAAAAATCTACCCACTGGTATCTCTAAATCAACTATTTCTTTCATCAGATGACCTGTAGCATCTGCCGTAGTAAAAAAAGAATCATCCAAATCACTCTCTCCAATGGGCTGGTTGAGATTATACTTAGAGCAGATGGGGGTCTCTTTAGATTGGTCTCTCCCACCCGCCGGCTTAAAGCTCCCCGACTGAGGAGAATCGAGGTACTTCTGCACCTTATCATTATTATCCTTCCCAAAAATAAATGTTGCCGACGAAATATGAGTGAATTGCAGAGTTCCACCGGGTTGTTTCCCCTTCCATATCAGAGACTCCAAGCATTGTTTATCTCCTGCCTGTAATTTCCCAGTAATGATCCTCTTGTGAAGAGGGGTGGACGCATGATACCTGACTACCCTTTTAGTATCAATTCGACTTTGTTGAAGACATTCCTCATCTGTGAGTTCCTGTCTAAAGTCTGGTATGTCCCTATTTGCCCCCATATCCTCTATGTCTGGTATGTCCACATTAGCTTCAGTCAACGTTACAACATTCAAAATTGTAGGATCTATGATGGGATGTCCCTTCGGGCTCCCTTCCGCTCTAATATTTGTATTTTCATTGATATTCTCAACCAGTGAAATCGAGGCAGCCATATTTTCAATGTGGTCAATATTATTAAGCACCTCACGTTGAGTCAGAGAGCCTAATTGGTCTTCTGCTATCTTAATAGCTTGACTCTCAGCAGTTTCAAACCCGCTTCTGAGTGCGGGCATATTATAAAAAAGAAAGGAAACCAGAAAAGGGGAAGTATTAAGAGATATTTAGAGAAGAGAAAATGAACACCATGAGGTAAGAACAGCTCGTAGCCTCTAAAGTGCGAGACAACCAGAGAAATTTTTTTTTTTTTTTTGTGTTATAAAAAAGGTTGGGAGCAGGACTAATATAGAACCAAGACCTTCTATACTGTAGTAGTACCAAAAGGAATGTATTTACGTTAAAACCGGAGGGAAAAACAGCTCGCAACCTCTGATATAAATCTGTTTACGTCAGCTTAAAAATATCTAATATATCCACAATAGGGAAATGAGTTTGAAATAAACACTCAGTTGCAGGGTTGGGAACGCCCGGCGGCTAATGGAGCTGCCAGAGTCCGACTCTCCACCCCGTTCCCTGGTAGCTTAAGATGGACGCCGACCGCAGTACTCACAGCCGAACAGCCAAACAGCGGCTCCAGCCCTTACTGCCTCCAGGGCTTAACGCCGCAAGGACGGTGATGCCGGCAATATGAGGAGTGAGGAGATCACGTGATCCGTCACGTGATGATGGTAGGCCCCGCCCCCTCCAGGAAGCGGCCAGGCAGCAAGAGCAGCGCTCGCAGTGCTGCGTTCGTCAGAAAGTAATTAGTTAGAGGAGCCGACGTGCACAGTACCAAGCACTCCTTCCAAATGAGTAAGAACACCTCCTTTTCCCCCCACCCCCGCTCATGCCCCGTGTCTTCACTGTTGCCCCCACCCCCTGCCCTGTATCTCCCTCCTTTTCCTCCCTCCCTCCGCTCATGCCCTGTGACTCCCCTCTTCCCCACACCCCTCGCTCATGGTCCGTGTCTCCCTCCTTTTCCCCACCACCCCCGCTCATGCCCCTTGTCTCTCCTGTTCCCCCCACCCCGTGCTCATGCCCCGTCCCGTGTCTACCTCCGTTCCCCCCACCCCCTGCTCATGCCCCGTTACTCCCTCCTTTGTACACCTCAACCCCCCGCTCATGCCCCGTGTCTCCCCTGTTTCCCCAACCCCCCGCTCATGCCCCGTGTCTCCCCTGTTCCCCCCACCCCCCGCGCATAGCCCTGTGTCTCCGTCCTTTTCCCCTCCACCCCCTGCTCATGCCCCATGTCTCCCCTGTTACCCCCACCCCCTGCTCATCCCGTGTCTCCCTTCCATTCCCCCCACCTCCCGCTCGTGCCCCGTGTCTTCCCTGTTACCCCCACCCCCTGCTCATGCCCTGTATCCCCCTTCCGTTCCCCCCACCCCCCGCGCATGCCCCATGTCTCCCTCCTTTTCCCCCCACCCCCCACTCATGCCCCGTGTCTCCCTCCTTTTCCCCCCACCCCCCGCTCATGCCCCGTGTCTCCCCTGTTCCCCCCAGCCCCCGCTCATGCCCCATGTCTCCCCTGTTACCCCCCCACCCCCACCCATGCCCTGTGTCTCCCTTCCGTTCCCCCCACCCCCCGCTCATGCCCCGTGTCTCACTCCTTTCCCCCCCCCGCTCATGGCCCGTGTCTCCCTCCTTTCCCCCCCACCCCCGCTCATGCCCCTTGTCTCTCCTGTTCCCCCACCCCCCGCTCATGCCCCGTGGCTCTCTCTTGTTCCCCACACCCCTGCTCATGCCCTGTGTCTCTACTGTTCCCCCCTCCCCGCTCATGCTCACGTGTCGCCCTCCTTTTCCCCCCACCCCGCTCATGCTCACGTGTCTCACTCCTTTCCCCCTCCATCCCCGCCTCATGCCCCGTGTCTCCCTCCTTTCCCCCCTGCTCATGCCCCTTGTCTCCCCTGTTCCCCCACCCCCCGCTCATGCCCACGTGTCTCCCCTGTTCCCCCCACCCTCTGCTCATGCCCCGTGTCTCCCTACTGTTCCCCCCACCCCCCGCTCATGGCCCGTGTCTCCCTCCTTTCCCCCCCACCCCCGCTCATGCTCCTTGTCTCTCCTGTTCCCCCACCCCCCGCTCATGCCCCGTGGCTCTCTCTTGTTCTCCCCACCCCCGCTCATGCCCTGTGTCTCTACTGTTCCCCCACCCCCCGCTCATGCCCCGTGGCTCTCTCTTGTTCCCCACACCCCTGCTCATGCCCTGTGTCTCTACTGTTCCCCCCTCCCCGCTCATGCTCACGTGTCGCCCTCCTTTTCCCCCCACCCCGCTCATGCTCACGTGTCTCACTCCTTTCCCCCTCCATCCCCGCCTCATGCCCCGTGTCTCCCTCCTTTCCCCCCTGCTCATGCCCCTTGTCTCCCCTGTTCCCCCACCCCCCGCTCATGCCCACGTGTCTCCCCTGTTCCCCCCACCCTCTGCTCATGCCCCGTGTCTCCCTACTGTTCCCCCCACCCCCCGCTCATGGCCCGTGTCTCCCTCCTTTCCCCCCCACCCCCGCTCATGCTCCTTGTCTCTCCTGTTCCCCCACCCCCCGCTCATGCCCCGTGGCTCTCTCTTGTTCTCCCCACCCCCGCTCATGCCCTGTGTCTCTACTGTTCCCCCACCCCCGCTCATGCCCCGTGTCTCCCTCCATTTCCCCCCACCCTCTGCTCATGCCCCGTGTCTCCCCTGCTCCCCACACCCCCCGCTCATGCACCATGTCTCCCCTCTTCCCCCACCTCCCGCTCATGCCCCATGTCTCCCCTGTTACCGCCACCCCCTGCTCATGCCCTGTGTCTCCCTTCCGTTCCCCCCCACCCCCGCTCATGCCCCGTGTCTTCCCTGTTAACCCCCACTCCCTGCCCTGTATCTCCCTTCCGTTCCCCATACCCCCTGCTCATGCCCCGTGTCTCCCTCCTTTTCCCCCCACCCCCCGCTCATGCCCCATGTCTCCCTCCTTTTCCCCCCCACCCCCCACTCATGCCCCGTGTCTCCCTCCTTTTCCCCCCACCACCGCTCATGCCCCGTGTCTCCCCTGTTCCCCCACCCCCCGCTCATGCCCCGTGGCTCTCCTGTTCCCCCACCCCCCGCTCATGCCCCGTGGCTCTCTCTTGTTCCCCACACCCCCGCTCATGCCCTGTGTCTCTACTGTTCCCCCCACCCCGCTCATGCTCACGTGTCGCCCTCCTTTTCCCCCCACCCTCCGCTCATGCCCCGTGTCTCCCCTGTTCCCCACACCCCCCGCTCATGCACCATGTCTCCCCTCTTCCCCCCACCTCCTGCTCATGCCCCATGTCTCCCCTGTTACCCCCACCCCCTGCTCATGCCCTGTGTCTCCCTTCCGTTTCCCCCCACCCCCTGCTAATGCCCCGTGTCTTCCCTGTTACCCCCCACCCCCTGCTCATGCCCTGTATCTCCCTTCCGTTCCCCCCACCCCCTGCTCATGCCCCGTGTCTCCCTCCTTTTCCCCCCGATCCCCCGCTCATGCCCCATGTCTCCCTCCTTTTCCCCCCACCCCCCACTCATGCCCCGTGGCTCCCTCCTTTTCCCCCCACCCCCGCTCATGCCCCGTGTCTCCCCTGTTCCCCCCACCCCCCGCTCATGCCCCGTCTCCCCTGTTCCCCCCAGCCCCCGCTCATGCCCCATGTCTCCCCTGTTACCCCCCCACCCCCGCTCATGCCCTGTGTCTCCCTTCCGTTCCCCCCTACCCCCCGCTCATGCCCCGTGTCTCACTCCTTTTCCCCCCCACCCCTGCTCATGGCCCGTGTCTCCCTCCTTTCCCCCCCACCCGCCGCTCATGCCCCGTGTCTCCCCTGTTGCCCCCCACCCCCTGCTCATGCCCCATGTCTCCCTCCTTCTCCCCCACCCTCCGCTCATGCCCCGTGTCTGCCCTGTTCCCCGCACCCCCGCTCATGCCCCATGTCTCCCGTTACCCCCAACCCCCGCTCATGCCCTGTGTCTCCCTTCTGTTCACCCCACCCCCCACTCATGCCCCGTGTCTCCCTCCTTTTCCCCCCACCCCCCGCTCATGCCCTGTGTCTCCCCTGTTCCCCCCACCCCCTGCTCATGCCCCGTGTCTACCTCCGCTCCCCTACCCCCTGCTCATGCCCCGTGTCTCCCTCCTTTTCCCCCCACCCCCGCCTCATGCCCCGTGTCTCCCTCCTTTCCTCCCACCCCCTGCTCATGCCCCTTGTCTGTCTCCCCTGTTCCCCCACCCCCCGCTCATGCCCACGTGTCTCCCCTGTTCCCCCCACCCCCGCTCATGCCCCATTTCTCCCTACTGTTCCCCCCAGCCCCCGCTCATGGTCCGTGTCTCTCTCCTTTTCCCCACCACCCCCGCTCATGCCCCTTGTCTCTCCTGTTCCCTCCACCCCGTGCTCATGCCCCGTGTCTACCTCCGTTCCCTCCCACCCCTGCTCATGCCCCGTGTTTCCCTACTGTTCCCGCCATCCCCCGCTCATGGCTCGTGACTCCCCTTTTCCCCCCACCCCCCGCTCATGCCCCGTGTCGCTCCTGTTCCCCCCGCTCATGCCCCGTGTCTCCCTACTGTTCCCCCCATCCCCCGCTCATGCCCACGTGTCTCCCCTGTTCCCTCCACCCCCCGCTCATGTCCCTTGTCTCTCCTGTTCCCCCCCCGCTAATGCCCAGTGTCTCCCCTGTTCCCTCCACCCCCCGCTCATGCCCCGTGTCTCCCTACTGTTCCACCCACCCCCCACTCATGCCCGTGTCTACCTACTGTTCCCCCCACCCCCCACTCATGCCCCATGTCTCCCGTGTTTCACCTCACCCCCGCTCAGGCCCTGTGTCTCCCCTGTTCCCCCCGAACCCCCCGCTCATGCCCCGTGTCTCCCTAATGTTCCCCCCACCCCCCGCTCATGGCCCGTGTCTCCCTCCTTTTCCCCCCCACCCCCACCTCATGCCCCATGTCTCCCTCCTTTTCCCCCCACCCCCTGCTCATGCCTACGTGTCTCCCCTGTTCCCCCCACCCGCCACTCATGCCCCGTGTCTCCGTCCTTCCCTCCCACCCCCCGCTCATGCCCCTTGTCTCCCTCCTTTTCCCCCCGACCCCCGCTCATGCCCCTTGTCTCTCCTGTTCCCCCACCCCCCGCTCATGCCCACGTGTCTCCCTCCTTTTCCCCCCACCCTCCGCTCATGCCCCTTGTCTCTCCTGTTCCCCCCACTCCCCCTCATGCCCACGTGTCTCCCCTGTCCCCCCCACCCCAGCTCATGCCCCGTGTCTACCCTGTTTCCCCCAAGCTCATGCCCACATGTCTCCCCTGTTCCCCCCACCCCCCACTCATGCCCCGTGTCTCTGTCCTACCCCCCACCCCCCGCTCATGCCCCTTGTCTCCCTCCTTTTCCCCCCCACCCCCGCTCATGCCCCTTGTCTCTCCTGTTCCCTCCACCCCGTGCTCATGCCCCGTGTCTACCTCCGTTCCCCCCCACCCCTGCTCATGCCCCGTGTTTCCCTACTGTTCCCCCATCCCCCGCTCATGGCCCGTGACTCCCCTTTTCCCCCCACCACCGCTCATGCCCCGTGTCTCCCCTGTTCCCCCCGCTCATGCCCCGTGTCTCCCTACTGTTCCCCCATGCCCCGCTCATGCCCACGTGTCTCCCCTGTTCCCTCCACCCCCCGCTCATGTCCCTTGTCTCTCCTGTTCCCCCCGCTAATGCCCAGTGTCTCCCCTGTTCCCTCCACCCCCCGCTCATGCCCCGTGTCTCCCTACTGTTCCACCCACCCCCCACTCATGCCCCGTGTCTCCCTACTGTTCCCCCACCCCCCACTCATGCCCCATGTCTCCCGTGTTTGACCTCACCCCCGCTCAGGCCCTGTGTCTCCCCTGTTCCACCCCAACCCCCCGCTCATGCCCCGTGTCTCCCTAATGTTCCCCCCACCCCCCGCTCATGGCCCGTGTCTCCCTCCTTTTCCCCCCCACCCCCGCCTCATGCCCCGTGTCTCCCTCCTTTTCCCCCCCACCCCCTGCTCATGCCTACGTGTCTCCCCTGTTCCCCCCACCCCCCACTCATGCCCCATGTCTCCGTCCTTCCCCCCCACCCCCGCTCATGCCCCTTGTCTCTCCTGTTTCCCCACCCCCCGCTCATGCCCACGTGTCTCCCTCCTTTTCCCCCCACCCTCCGCTCATGCCCCTTGTCTCTCCTGTTCCCCCCACCTCCCACTCATGCCCCGTGTCTCCGTCCTACCCCCCCACCCCCCGCTCATGCCCCTTGTCTCCCTCCTTTTTCCCCCCACCCCCGCTCATGCCCCTTGTCTCTCCTGTTCCCCCACCCCCCGCTCATGCCCACGTGTCTCCCTCCTGTTCCCCCCACCCCTCCTCATGCCCACGTGTCTCCCCTGTTCCCCCACCCCCCGCTCATGCCCACGTGTCTCCCCAGTTCCCCCCCACCCCCCGCTCATGCCCCGTGTCTCTGTCCTTCTCCCCCCCACCCCCCGCGCTCATGCCCCTTGTCTCCCTCCTTTTCCCCCCCACCCCGGCTCATGCCCCTTGTCTCTCCTGTTCCCCCACCCCCCGCTCATGCCCACGTGTCTCCCTCCTTTTCCCCCCACCCTCCGCTCATGCCCCGTATCTCCCTACTGTTCCCCCATCCCCCGCTCAGGCCCACATGTCTCCCCTGTTCCCCCCACCCCCGCTCATGCCCCTTGTCTCTCCTGTTCCCCCCGCTAATGCCCCGTGTCTCCCCTGTTCCCTCCACCCCCCGCTCATGCCCCGTGTCTCCCTACTGTTCCCCCCACCCCCCACTCATGCCCCGTGTCGCCACTGTTCCCCCCACCCCCTGCTCATGCCCCGTGTCTCCCCTCACCCCCGCTCAGGCCCTGTGTCTCCCCTGTTCCCCCCCAACCCCCCGCTCATGCCCCGTGTCTCCCTACTGTTCCCCCCACCCCGCGCTCATGGCCCGTGTCTCCCGCCTTTTCCCCCCCATCCCCGCCTCATGCCCCGTGTCTCCCTCCTTTTCCCCCCCACCCCCTGCTCATGCCTACGTGTCTCCCCTGTTCCCCCCCACCCCACGCTCATGCCCACGTGTCTCCCCTGTCCCCCCCACCCCCCGCTCATGCCCCGTGTCTCCGTCCTCCCCCCTCCCACCCCCCGCTCATGCCCCTTGTCTCCCTACTTTTCCCCCCACCCCCGCTCATGCCCCTTGTCTCTCCTGTTCCCCCACCCCCCGCTCATGCCCACGTGTCTCCCCCACCTCCACTCATGCCCCGTGTCTACCCTGTTCCCCCCATCCCTGCTCAGGCCCTGTGTCTCCCTCCTTTGTACCCCCCAACCCCCGCTCATGACCCGTGTCTCCCCTGTTCCCCCCACCCCCCGCTCATGCCCTGTGTCTCCCCTGTTCCCCCCCACCCCCCGCTCATGCCCACGTTTCTCCCCTGTTCCCCCCCACCCCCTGCTCATGCCCTGTGTCTCCCTACTGTTCCCCCCACCCCCCGCTCATGGCCCGTGTCTCCCTCCTTTCCCTCCCCATACCCGCCTCATGCCCTGTGTCTCCCTCCTTCCCTCCACCCCCTGCTCATGCCTACGTGTCTCCCCTGTTCCCCCCACCCCCGGCTCATGCCCACGTGTCTCCCCAGTTCCCCCCCACCCCCCGCTCAAGCCCCGTGTCTCCGTCCTTTTCCCCCCCACCCCCCACTCCTGCCCCTTGTCTCCCTCCTTTTCCCCCCCACCCCCGCTCATGCCCCTTGTCTCTCTCCTTTTCCCCCCCACCCCCGCTCATGCCCCTTGTCTCTCCTGTTCCCCCACCCCCTGCTCATGCCCACGTGTCTCCCTCCTTTTCCCCCCACCCTCCGCTCATGCCTCTTGTCTCACCTGTTCCCCCCAAACCCCCTCATGCCCACATGTCTCCCCTGTCCCCCCCACCCCCGCTGATGCCCCGTGTCTACCCTGTTCCCCCCACCCCCCTGCTCATGCCCACATTTCTCCCGTTCCCCCCCACCCCCGCTCATGCCCCATGTCTCCCTAATGTACCCCCCACCCCCTGCTTATGGCCTGTGTCTCCCTCCTTTGTACCCCCCAAACCCCCACTCATGCCCCGTGTCTCCCCTGTTCCCCCCACCCCCCTGCTCATGCCCACATTTCTCCCCTGTTCCCCCCCACCCCCGCTCATGCCCCATGTCTCCCTACTGTACCCCCCACCCCCTGCTTATGGCCCGTGTCTCCCTCCTTTTCCCCCATCCCCTGCTCATGCCCACGTGTCTCCCCTGTTCCCCCCATCCCCCGCTCATGCCCACGTGCCTCGCACGTGCCTCCCCTGTCCCCCCCACCCCCTGCTGATGCCCCGTGTCTCCCTACTGGTCCCCCACGCCCCGCTCATGGCCCGTGTCTCCCTCCTTTTCCCCCCACCCCCGCTCATGCCACTTGTCTCTCCTGTTCACCCACCCCCCGCTCATGCCCACGTGTCTCTCTCCTTTTCCCCCACCCTCCGTTCATGAACCTTGTCTCTCCTGTTCCCCCCACCCCCGCTCATGCCCCGTGTCTACCTCTGTTCCCCACACCCCTCGCTCATGCCCCGTGTCTCCCTCCTTTTCCCCCCACCTCCCGCTCATGCCCCGTGTCTCCCTCCTTTTCCCCCTCACCCCCCGCTCATGCCCCGTGTCTCTCCTGTTCCCCCACCCCCCGCTCATGCCCTGTGTCTCCCCTGTTCCCCCACACCCCGCTCATGCCCAGTTTCTCCCTACTGTTCCCCCCAACCCCCGCTCATGCCCACGTGTCTCCCCTGTTCCCCCCACCCCCCGCTCATGCCACGTGTCTCCTTCCTTTCCCCCAGACCCCCCGCTCATGCCCCGTGTCTCCCCTGTTCCCCCCACCCCCTGCTCATGCCCCGTGTCTCCGTTGTTCCCCCCCACCCCCGCTCATGCCCATGTGTCTCCCCTGTCCCCCCCACCCCCGCTCATGCCCCGTGTCTCCCTCCTTCCCTCCACCCCCCGCTCATGCCTACGTGTCTCCCCTGTTCCCCCCACCCCCCGCTCATGCCCACGTGTCTCCCCAGTTCCCCCCCACCCCCCGCTCATGCCCCGTGTCTCCGTCCTTTTCCCCCCCACCCCCAACTCCTGCCCCTTGTCTCCCTCCTTTTCCCCCCCACCCCCGCTCATGCCCCTTGTCTCTCTCCTTTTCCCCCCCACCCCCGCTCATGCCCCTTGTCTCTCCTGTTCCCCCACCCCCTGCTCATGCCCACGTGTCTCCCTCCTTTTCCCCCCACCCTCCGCTCATGCCGCTTGTCTCACCTGTTCCCCCCAAACCCCCTCATGCCCACATGTCTCCCCTGTCCCCCCCCCACCCCCGCTGAAGCCCCGTGTCTACCCTGTTCCCCCCACCCCCGCTCAGGCCCTGTGTCTCCCTCCTTTGTACCCCCCAAACCCCTGCTCATGCCCTGTGTCTCCCCTGTTCCCCCCACCCCCCCGCTCATGCCCACATTTCTCCCCTGTTCCCCCCACCCCCGCTCATGCCCCATGTCTCCCTACTGTACCCCCCACCCCCTGCTTATGGCCCGTGTCTCCCTCCTTTTCCCCCATCCCCTGCTCATGCCCACGTGTCTCCCCTGTTCCCCCCATCCCCCGCTCATGCCCACGTGCCTCCCCTGTCCCCCCCTACCCCCTGCTCAGGCCCCGTGTCTCCCTACTGGTCCCCCACCCCCTGCTCATGGCCCGTGTCTCCCTCCTTTTCCCCCCACCCCCGCTCATGCCACTTGTCTCTCCTGGTCCCCCACCCCCCGCTCATGCCCACGTGTCTCTCTCCTTTTCCCCCACCCTCCGTTAATGACCCTTGTCTCTCCTGTTCCCCCCACCCCTGCTCATGCCCCGTGTCTACCTCCGTTCCCCACACCCCTCGCTCATGCCCCGTGTCTCCCTCCTTTTCCCCCCCACCCCCCGCTCATGCCCCGTGTCTCCCTCCTTTTCCCCCTCACCCCCCGCTCATGCCCTGTGTCTCCCTACTGATCACCCCACCCCACACTCATGGCCATAGTCTCCCTCCTTTTCCCCCACCCCCTGCTCATGCCCCGTGTCTCTCCTGTTCCCCCACCCCCCGCTCATGCCCTGTGTCTCCCCTGTTCCCCCACACCCCGCTCATGCCCAGTTTCTCCCTACTGTTCCCCCCAACCCCCGCTCATGCCCACGTGTCTCCCGTGTTCCCCCCACCCCCTGCTCATGCCCCGTGTCTCCTTCCTTTCCCCCAGAACCCCCGCTCATGCCCCGTGTCTCCCCTGTTCCCCCCACCCCCTGCTCATGCCCCGTGTCTCTGTTGTTCCCCCCCACCCCCCGCTCATGCCCATGTGTCTCCCCTGTCCCCCCACCCCTGCTCATGCCCCGTGTCTACCTCCGTTCCCCCCACCCCTCGCTCATGCCCCGTGTCTCACTCCTTTTCCCCCCATCCCCCGCTCATGCCCGTGTTTCCCTCCTTTTCCCCCTCACCCCCCGCTCATGCCCTGTGTCTCCCTACTGATCCCCCCACCCCCCACTCATGGCCATAGTCTCCCTCCTTTTTTTCCCCCCACCCCCTGCTCATGCCCCGTGTCTCTCCTGTTCCCCCACCCCCCGCTCATGCCCCGTGTCTCCACTATTCCCCCACACCCCGCTCATGCCCAGTTTCTCCCTACTGTTCCCCCCAACCCCAGCTCATGCCCACGTGTCTCCCCTGTTCCCCCCACCCCCCGCTCATGCCCCGTGTCTCCTTCCTTTCCCCCAGGCCCCCCGCTCATGCCCCGTGTCTCCCCTGTTCCCCCCCACCCCCTGCTCATGCCCCGTGTCTCCGTTGTTCCCCCCCACCCCCCGCTCATGCCCACGTGTCTCCCCTGTTCCCCCCACCCCCCGCTCATGCCCCGTTTCTCCCTACTGTTCCCCCCACCCCCCGCTCATGGTCCGTGTCTCCCTCCTTTTCCCCACCACCCCCGCTCATGCCACTTGTCTATCCTTTTCCCCCCCACCCCGCGCTCATGCCCCGTGTCTACCTCCATTCCCCCCCACCCCCTGCTCATGCCCCGTGTCTCCCTCCTTTGTACACCTCAACCCCCCGCTCATGCCCTGTGTCTCCCCTGTTCCCCCAATCCCCCGCTCATACCCCGTGTCTCCCCTGTTCCCCCATCCCCCGCTCATGACCCGTGGCTCTCTCTTGTTCCCCCCACCCCCCGCGCATGCCCCGTGTCTCCGTCCTTTTCCCCCCCACCCCCCGCTTATGCCCCTTGTCTCTCCTGTTCCCCACCCCCCGCTCATGCCCATGTTTCTCCCCTGTTCCCCCCACCCCCCGCTCATGGCCCGTGTCTCACTCCTTTTCCCTCTTCATCCCCGCCTCATGCCCCGTGTCTCCCTCCTTTCCCCCTCACCCCCTGCTCATGCCCCTTGTCTCCCCTGTTCCCCCACCCCGCGCGCTCATGCCCACGTGTCTCCCCTGTTCCCCCCACCCCCGCCCATGCCCCGTGTCTCCCTACTGTCCCCCCCCGCTCATGGCCCATGTCTCCCTCCTTTTCCCCCCACCCCCGCTCATGCCCCTTGTCTCTCCAGTTCCCCCACCCCCCGCTCATGCCCCGTGGCTCTCTCTTGTTCCCCCCACCCCCGCTCATGCCCCGTGTCTCTCTCCTGTTCCCCCACCCCCGCTCATGCCCACGTGTCTCCCTCCTTTTCTCCCCCACCCCCCGCTCATGCCCCGTGTCTTCACTGTTGCCCCCCACCCACCGCTCATGCCCCGTGTCTCCCTCCTTTTCCCCCCACCCTCCGCTCATGCCCCGTGTCTCCCCTGTTCCCCCACCCCCCGCTCATGCCCCATGTCTCCATGTCTCCCCTGTTCCCGCCGCCCCCCTCTCATGCCCCATGTCTCCCCTGTTACCCCCTACCCTCCGCTCATGCCCTGTGTCTCCCTTCCGTACCCCCCAACCCCCCACAATGCCACGTGTCTCCCTCCTTTTCCCACCCACCCCCTGCTCATGCCCCGTGTCTCCCTACGGTTCCCCCAACCCCCCACTCATGGCCCATGTCTCCCTCCTTTTCCCCCCACCCCCACTCATGCCCCATATCTCTCCTGTTCCCCCCACTCCCTGCTCATGCCCCTTGTCTCTCCTGTTCCCCCCACCCCCCGCTCATGCCCCGTGTATCTCCTGTTCACCCCGCTCATGCCCCATGTCTCCCCTGTTCCCCCCACCCGTGTCTCCCTACTGTTACCCCCAACCCCCGCTCATGCCCAAGTGTCTCCCCTGTTCCCCCCACCCCCCGCCCATGCCCCGTGTCTCCTTCCTTTCCCCCCACCCCTCGCTCATGCCATGTGTCTCCCCTGTTCCCTCCCACCCCCTGCTCATGCCCCGTGTCTCCCCTGTTTCCCCCCCACCCTCCGCTCAGACCCCGTGTCTCCCTCCTTTGTACCCCCAAACTCCCGCTCATGCCCCGTGTCTCCCCTGTTCCCCCACCCCCGCTCATACCCTGTGTCTCCCCTGTTCCCCCCCACCCCCTGCTCAATCATGCCCCGTGGCTCTCTCTTGTGCCCCCCACCTCCCGCTCATGCCCATGTCTCCCTCCTTTTCACCCCCACCCCCCTCTCATGCCCCTTGTTTCTCCTGTTCCCCCCACCCCCGCTCATGCCCCTTGTCTCCCCTATTCCCCCCACCCCCCCCTCATGCCCACGTGTCTCCCCTGTTCCCCCCACCCCCCGCTCATGTCCCGTGTCTCCCTACTGTTCCCCCCACCCCCTGCTCATGGCCCGTGTCTCCCTCCTTTCCCCCCACCCCCGCTCATGCCCCTTGTCTCTCCTGTTCCCCCACCCCCGCTCATGCCCACGTGTCTCCCGTGTTCCCCCCACCCCCGCTCATGCCCCGTGTCTACCTCCGTTCCCCCCCACCCCCCGCTCATGCCCCGTGTCTCCTGTTAGGCGGAAACCTGTGCAGTTCCCTCTGGGACCACTGCAAAAGATTTAGGACTACAGGTGTTTGGCAGAAAACCCACTTGGTAGCAGTCTGTACCACACAGATTCACTTGGTAGCTTGTCTGAGCAGTCAGACTTCCCTCAAGAAGAGTTAGGCAGTATGTGGAGTATACAATATAGGGCAATCTACACAGTAGAACGAGCAAACACGGAACAAGGCTTCGGTGTAAAGATATAAAGGTATTTATTTATAACGACACATCTATAGAAAACACTCTAGCGCTAATACGGCAAACAACTTCAATCACAATACTATACGAAGAAAAAGATCAATCCCCCTAACAATAGTTCGACAAGTCTAGGTTTACCGGCATCACTTATTTGCAGACAGAGGTGTATGCTTTAACCTAGATGGCACTTTCGTATTCGTTAGGTCGGGAGAGAAAAATAAGGCAGGTTATGAAATCAACTCGGTACCAATACTTTAAGGACAAATGCAAGACAAGTAAGGCAGGGTCTACTGCAGATCACAAAGTTCAGAGGCCAGGCCCACTCGGAGAGAGGCAAGGCGATATGTCCCAAAAAGTGTCTCAGTGGAAATGCGCTTCGAGTCTTTATCGCAAATTGTTACGGAAAGTTTGGACCAGTTCAGAACAGAAAGTTAAAGAACGCTTGGAGGCGACCCAATGGAAAGGCGAGGATTAAGACACCTCACTCTATCCGGCAGAAAGGGAAGCCAGGCGGACACGGTACCTTGTTTGTGGAGAGACAGCTCCGGCGGGGGCAGTTGTTCCTGGTGGTGGATGCACGTCGGGTCTTTGCCAAGAGAAGAGATGATCTCGTCATCGAAGGAAAGTTGAAGATCGTTGCACCACCAGGGAAGAGACCAGCCGCGGAGTGCTCCGTCTCAAGGCACCACCTTTTGGTCGCGGTACAGGGGTAGTGGCTATCCGGTTGCCGAGGTGCTCTGCACGGGCAATTCGACCACTGCGTCCTGGAGCGAAGAAAAAGCAAAGGTGACTGGTTGTTCCCACAAGTCAGGGGAAGAGACTCTCCGGCAGGGAGATCTCCTCTGTCGTCGGGAAGTGGTGAGTCGGTTCAGCAGGGCTCCACCGGAGGTGTCATCGTTGCAGGTCGGCTCAGCTTTACCCTCGTCGGATTCTTAGGTCCTGTGGAGACTTCTGAAGATCCAGTCCCAAAAGCCCTGCTTTTATGCAGAAAACCCCCATTCATTCAGCCTAGCTGTCAATCAAAACACGCTAAGTGGTGAGCGGGGAGGCTCACCACTTGGGCCAATCACACCAGAGTGCGACCGGAGTTGCCAAGGCAACTCAGTCCAGGGTGCCTAAACCCCCTCCCACACCCCTGGGGTAACCCAGACAGAATGGCACCACTTTGGACGGTCTCTGTACAGAAGCCCGCCAAAAGTGGAACATAGGGCTCAACCTTTGGTTTAGGAGTCACAGAGACGAACACAGATGCCATTTTAAAAACCGAGTTCTGGCAGAAAATACCATCCGATAAACTTATTTAAGATAAGTAAACCGGTGGTATGTTAGAGTTTAACGGGAAAAAGGTATTAATCTCCAACAATGGGAAGAATCCCATAGGGTTATATTCGGGGTCGAATATAACAAGTAGTTTCCATTGCCACCAGCCAAAACTCGACGAGGGGGGACGGGACAGTGCCCCCTCGAATAACAGACCCAGGAGTAATCAAATTACCCCTACTAGCACGTCCACAATAGGATGGTTTGTACTAGTTCTGTTAGTAAATTTAGGTCTAGTAAAGCCAATGGTGACCTTACATGCCCGGAGAGACAGTATGGAGTCTATGATGGAGGTCCGCTAGGACGCCCCAGTGTTACGGCACGTAGGGTGCGGTGTAACACACATAGAAAAACATATGAGACCCTATGGAGTAAAAGACCCCATAGCCCATAGAACACATTGACATTCAAAGGAATTACACACATTCATGTCCAAGAGTGGGAGAAAAAGAGTCTCATTCTTGGCAGGATGGAAAAAACAAACTCCAGAAATCCAGCAAAGCTGCTGGGGGACTCACTAGGTTAGGAAATTCAGCCTAAACAGAGAATTCTCCCTAACACTCGCCCCCCACCCCCCAGACTAAGGGACAGGAGGATTTAATCCACTCCTGGATGAATCTCATACCTCTAGTCGATGACATACATCCTAGAGAGACCATCAGCATTTTGGTGGTGACACCCTGGCCTGTGCTCAATGGTGAAATCAAACCCTTGCAGGCAGATCAACCATCTCAATAGTTTTGGGTTTTCCCCTTTCATTTGCATTAACCATCTCAAGGGTTGGTGGTCAGTCTGAATGACAAAAGTAGAACCATACAAGTACGGCCTAAACTTCTTCAGAGCCCACACGATAGCAAAGCACTCTCTTTTGATTGTTGCCCACCTTGTTTCAGGATCCTTCAGCTTGTGGCTGATGAAGCAAACGGGGTGCTCCCTACCTTTCCCATCCAGTTGACTGAGTACGGCACCTATTCCTACATTTGAAGCATCTCTCTGCACAATGAAGTGTTGGCGGTAATCAGGAGCTCTGAGTACTGGGGCTTGGCAAAGAGCCTTTTTCAGGTTTTCAAAAGCCTGATTGCACTCCTCGTTCCATCTAACCTTTTTAGGAAATTTGGGCGAGGAGATGACATTCAGTGGAGAAGCTATGGACCCATAGTTCTCTATGACATTCCTGTAATACCCAGTGAGGCCTAGGAAGGCTCTCACTTGGGTTTGAGTAGTAGGTGTTGTCCAATTTTGCGCAGCTTCAATCTTACTGAGCAAAGGCCTTATTTCTCCACCTCCTACCTCATGTCCAAGATAGACTACCTTACTCTGTCCAATTTGGCATTTACTCGCCTTTATGGTCAGATTGGCTCGTCCAAGAGCCTGCAAAACATCTCTCAGGTGGGTTACATGTTCTTCCCAGGAATTGCTGAACACTGCTATGTCATCCAAGTATGCCATGCAGAAGTCCTCCATCCCATTCAGAACCTGGTTTACATCCGTTGAAACGTAGCAGGTGCATTCTTCAATCCGAAAGGCATTACCTTAAACTGGTATAAGCCAACGGGGGTAGAAAATGCAGTTTTCTCCTTGGCATGGTCTGTCAGGGCTATTTGCCAATAGCCTGACGTCAAGTCAAATGTGCTGAGGAACTTGGCGGCGCCAAGTCTATCCACCAACTCATCTGTTCTTGGCAAAGGGTGGCCATTAGTCTTGGTGACTGCATTAAGAGCTCTATAATCCACGCAGAATCTAAGCTCTTTAGATCCGGCCTTTGGTACTAACACAACTGGGCTAGACCATGGACTAGTAGAGGGCTCTATTACCCCGAGATCAAGCATCTTGCTGACCTCACCTTTGATGCGGGTTCGTACGTTTTCTGACATTCGGTATCCTCTGCTTTTGACTGGCAGACAGTCACCAGTGAGTATGTCATGCTGGCCCCAAGGGGTCAAGCCTGGTGAAAGCGAGAACAGAGAGGCAAACTGATTCAACATAGATTTGCACTCTTCTTGTTGCTCGGGTGTCAGATTGGAGGAGAGATTTACTCCTTCAATTTTTTCATCTAAAGGTAAGCCTCTGAGGAGATCCGGAAGAGCTTCACTCTCTTCTTCTTCCTCGGATGATGCTAGAAGCAACGCTCCTACATCCGGTCTTGAGACATACGCTTTGAGTCGGTTGGTGTGGAAGACTGTCGGAGCCTCCTTGGGATTGCCCAAGTCCACCAGATAGTTGACCTCTCCGAGTTTACCCACCACTCTGAAGGGTCCCATCCATTTGTCTTGCAAGGCCCTCTGCCTTGTTGGGATCATAACAAGAACGAGCTGGTCTTGAGCGAACTCAACCATGTTAGCCTTTTGATTGTGCCAGTGCTTGACCAATGCTTGTCCAGCTTTCAAGTTATCGCTTGCTTCCGTCATCATGTGTGACATTCTCCTTCGGAGACCTATCACGTAGTCAGTCACTCTGACTGGCTTGGGGGAAGGAGCACTCTCCAACCCCTCCTTAATCAGGGCCAATGGACCTCTGACGGGATGACCATAGAGAAGTTCGAAGGGAGAATAATCTACTCCCTCCTGAGGGACTTCTCTATAAGCAAATAGAAGGCATGTGTCAGAGATTACTTCCTTAGGAAACCCGACCCTAGTAAAAATACCAAGGAGGGCCTTAGCCACAGCCGGAGCTGTAACAGTCCTCATAGGAATTGCCTCAGGATACCTAGTAGCATGGTCTACTACAACAAGTATAAACCTGTTGCCTGAGGAGGTTGGAGGATCAAGGGGACCAACAATGTCAATCCCTACTCTCTCAAACGGGACTCCCACAACTGGGAGAGGCACTAAAGGTGCCACATTTTTGGGGCCAACCTTACCAGAGGTCTGGCAGGTGTGGCAGCTCCTGCAGTGTCTTTCTACTTCGGCCCCCATCTTTGGCCAATAGAAGTAGAGAGAGCGCCTTTCCTTAGTCTTCTTGAAACTCAAGTGACCAGCCAAAGGAATCTCGTGGGCTAACTGCAAGAACTGTGGTCTGTTCTCTTGGGGTACTACAAGCCGCTTGTAGTCTCGAGGTGCAGACTCGGTCGGTTCACTGTAGAAGAGGCCATCTTCCCAGTGCAACCTGTATTTCCCAGGCTCTTGCCCTTCAGCCTGAGCTTCTGCCTGGTGGCGAAGACCTTCCAGAGTTGGACATTCTCTCTGTCCCTTACTGAAGTCTGCCCTGCTGGGTCAACCTTCTGCCAGTAAAGACTGCAGCTCAGGATGGTCAACAGGATACAGATCTCCAATGAGTTCCTGGCCTTCCATTAGCTCTTCCTCAGAGTCTAATTCTACCACACAGGGTTGTACCTCCCTCTCAGCCTCAGCTGGAGGTGGAGTTACAGGTGTAACTTTGGACAACCGCGGGGAAGTCCTTGTTGGCTGCACTGAAATGCTGGCTGCTGGTTTCGGGGTAGAAGTCTTAGGTTTCCCTTTCGCTTCTGATTTCTTCGAGACAGCTGCCGACAATTCCAGTGGAGCAGGAGTGATTTCTTTCTTCATCATCTCCTGGAGAGTACCGCGCATGGTCCTCTCTCTTGCAGGTCTGGTTAGCTCCTGTAACCGTTTACTAGGAGGTCTGGAAGTATGGGATACAACTCCGAGAGTTTTCAAATCGTTACCCAACAGTACGCATCCTGGTACCTCACTCTGTATGCTGACAGGTATCTTCACAGTCATGTCATTACACTGGATGAGAATTGGTAATTGGGGAAGCATCTGCACAGGCCCTCCAGCTAACTTGGTGAGGCATTTGGGTGCCTTAGCAACATCCTCAGCCTGATCAAATGATTTATCCACCACAGTTATGCTGGCCCCAGTGTCCCTAATGGCAGGAGTCTCCTGACCATTCACCTGGACACTGTCCTTATAATACTCTTTAGTATTCTCGGGGATAGAATTATAGACATCTAAATTCTGTTGTTCCCACAACCCCAGAGATACTAAAGAAACGCTGGCTGAGACTCCAATGGGTTCATCAGCTAGCAGTAGAAAGTTTCAACTTGCCATTTGGACTTCCTCCTCTGGAGCGAAGGCTAAGGAGACAAGCTGGACCCCTGAAGGTTTACCCTTACATCTGGGATCTCCTTTCACGTGGTCAGTTGAGCCACAAACAAAGCATTTACCGAATGCTTTCTGGAATGGTGGCTTGTTCTGGCCTCCTTCCGGTTTGGCACCAAAAGACACACTATTCTGCTGCGGTTTTCCTTGTGGCTTACCCTTCTGGTTTTGTTTGGGGCCCTCTTTGGAATTTGAGTTATTCGAATTCTCTTTTGAGTCTTTTTTAGGCTGTTTCCCTCATCCTTTTTCTGAGTTGCCCCAGAATCCTTATGAGTAGCCCTATTGGCAACCCACAAGTCAGTAGCCTTAGCCAGTTTCCGGGAATCCGATTCCTTCGAATCAGCCAAGTGCTGTCTGAGCTCAGGAGAACAGGCATCATAAATCGACTCCAACATAAAAAGATTCTTCATACCCTCATAAGTGTTCACTTTGTAACCCTTAATCCATCCCTCTAAGTTTTTCAACCCTTCACTCACCCAGGTAGCCCAAGGGGTACCATCATGCTTTTTGAGGGTTCTAAACCTCTTAAGATACTGGGAAGGGGTCTTCCCAAATTTAGCTATCAAAGCTAGTTTCACACTTTCGTACTCTTTCCTATCCTCCTCCCCCAACTCCATTACCACATCAGTCGCAACAGGGGGAAGCCTAGAGAACAGCCATGTAAGCAACTTGTTACCTGTGATGTTCTGGAGCCCATGATTGTACTCAAACAAACTCAGCCAATCCAATACATCCAACTTCGGTTCATACATACCAATTAATTTGTTCGGCATCCGGGGTCTTTTGGGACTGGAGCTTCTAGAAGAGCCAGAGACAGAAGCAGTTTCGACAGACAACTTTTTCATTTCTAACTCATGCTTGAGCGCCATTTCTAAGAGCCTAAGAATTTGTTGCATTTCTTGGTGTTTCTGTTCAGTTTGAGCAGTAATCCTTCTGAATTCCAAGTCTATTTTCATTTTTTCTAGTTCAAGGACTTGAGGACTTAGTGTTGGACCTGTTATAGGCCCAGTAGGTACAGCTGGTAAGGCAGACAGAGGGGCAGGGGAGACAGTTTCGTTAGCCTCTCTTTCCTCTTCAGCCTCTTCATCACTATCACCAGAATTATGATTTAGATCAACACCATCACTGTTATCTACATCTGCTGGAGAAGTTGGTTCCTCTGAGCCAGTACCCAGACTTTGGTTTTCCAGCAATCTCGCTATCAGTTCTAACTTCTTCCCTCTTACAGAAAGATTCTCTTGCCTACAGAGAGCTCGTAAACTCTCAGTATTTTCACCTGACAAGGACTCTTGACTGTAAGCTTCCATATCAGACATGTTTTTGAAAGTTGCTTTTTAGTGCTAAGCTTTGTGGTTAGTTATCCTAAAGTGTCGAAAAGCACTCTAAACTGTATACTCGATACAAATCCCACCGCTGCCACCAGTGTTAGGCGGAAACCTGTGCAGTTCCCTCTGGGACTACTGCAAAAGATTTAGGACTACAGGTGTTTGGCAGTAAACCCACTTGGTAGCAGTCTGTACCACACCGATTCACTTGGTAGCTGTGGCTGAGCAGTCAGACTTCCCTCAAGAAGAGTTAGGCAGTATGTGGAGTATACAATATAGGGCAATCTACACGGTAGAACAAGCAAACATGGAACAAGGCTTCGGTGTAAAGATATAAAGGTATTTATTTATAACAACACATCTATAGAAAACACTCTAGCACTAATACGGCAAACAACTTCAATCACAATACTATACGAAGAAAAAGATCAATCCCCCTAACAATAGTTCGACAAGTCTAGGTTTACCGGCATCACTTATTTGCAGACAGAGGTGTAAGCTTTAACCTAGATGGCACTCTAGTATTCGTTAGGTCGGGAGAGAAAAATAAGGCGGGTTATGAAATCAACTCGGTACCAATGCTTTAAGGACAAATGCAAGGCAAGTAAGGCAGGGTCTACTGCAGATCACAAAGTTCAGAGGCCAGGCCCACTCGGAGAGAGGCAAGGCGATATGTCCCAAAAAGTGTCTCAGTGGAAATGCGCTTCGAGTCTTTATCGCAAATTGTTATGGAAAGTTTGGACCAGTTCAGAACAGAAAGTTAAAGAACGCTTGGAGGCGACGCAATGGAAAGGCGAGGATTAAGACACCTCACTCTATCCGGCAGAAAGGGAAGCCAGGCGGACACGGTACCTTGTTTGTGGAGAGACAGCTCTGGCGGGGGCAGTTGTTCCGGGTGGTGGATGCACGTTGGGTCTTTGCCAAGAGAAGAGATGATCTCGTCGTCGAAGGAAAGTTGAAGATCGTTGCACCACCAGGGAAGAGACCAGCCGCGGAGTGCTCCATCACAAGGCACCACCTTTTGGTCGCAGTACAGGGGTAGTGGCTATCCGGTTGCCGAGGTGCTCTGCACGGGCAATTCGAGCACTGCGTCCTGGAGCGAAGAAAAAGCAAAGGTGACTGGTTGTTCCCACCAGTCAGGGGAAGAGACTCTCCGGCAGGGAGATCTCCTCTGTCATCGGGAAGTGGTGAGTCGGTTCAGCAGGGCTCCACCGGAGGTGTCGTCGTTGCAGGTCGGCTCAGCTTTACCCTCGTCGGATTCTTAGGTCCTGTGGCAACTTCTGAAGATCCAGTCCCAAAAGCCCTGCTTTTATGCAGAAAACCCCCATTCATTCAGCCTAGCTGTCAATAAAAACACGCTAAGTGGTGAGCGGGGAGGCTCACCACTTGGGCCAATCACACCAGAGTGCGACCGGAGGTGGCAAGGCAACTCAGTCCAGGGTGCCTAAACCCCCTCCCACACCCCTATGGTAACCCAGACAGAATGGCACCACTTTGGAGGGTCTCTGTACAGAAGCCTGCCAAAAGTGGAACAAAGGGCTCAAACTTTGGTTTAGGAGTCACAGAGACAAACACAGACGCCATTTTAAAAACCGAGTTCTGGCAGAAAATACCATCCGATAAACTTATTTAAGATAAGTAAACCGGTGGTATGTTAGAGTTTAACGGGAAAAAGGTATTAATCTCCAACAATGGGAAGAATCCCATAGGGTTATATTCGGGGTCGAATATAACAAGTAGTTTCCACTGCCACCAGCCAAAACTCGACGAGGGGGGACGGGACAGTGCCCCCTCGAATAACAGACCCAGGAGTAATCGAATTACCCCTTCTGGCATGTCCACAATAGGATGGGTTGTACTAGTTCTGTTAGTAAATTTAGGTCTAGTAGAGCCAATGATGACTTTACATGCCCGGGGAGACAGTAGTCAGTCCCCGGGTATGGAGTCTATGATGGAGGTCCGCTAGGACGCCCCAGTGTTACGGCACGTAGGGTGCGGTGTAACACACACAGAAAAACATATGAGACCCTATGGAGTAAAAGACCCCATAGCCCATAGAACACATTGACATTCAAAGGAATTACACACATTCATATCCAAGAGTGGGAGAAAAAGAGTCTCACTCTTGGCAGGATGGAAAAAACAAACTCCAGAAATCCAGCAAAGCTGCTGGGGGACTCACTAGGCTAGGAAATTCAGCCTAAACAGAGAATTCTCCCTAACATCTCCC
Source organism: Ambystoma mexicanum (assembly GCF_040938575.1). Lineage (NCBI taxonomy): Eukaryota > Metazoa > Chordata > Amphibia > Caudata > Ambystomatidae > Ambystoma > Ambystoma mexicanum. The sequence goes on along the minus strand of NC_090930.1, from coordinate 422,642,459 downwards.
TCCTTTTCCCCCCACTCCCCGCTCATGCCCCGTGTCTCCCTCCTTTCCCCCCACCCCCTGCTCATGCCCCGTGTCTCCCTCCTTTTCCCCCCCACCCCCTGCTCATGCCCCGTGTCTCCCTCCTTTTCCCCCCACCCCCCGCTCATGGCCCGTGTCTCCCTCCTTTTATCCCCCACCCCCCGCTCATGCCCCGTGTCTCCCTCCTTTTATCGCCCACCCCCCGGCTCATGCCCGTGTCTCCCTACTGTTCCCCCCACCCCCGCTCATGCCCCGTGTCTCCCTACTGTTTCCCCACCCCGCTCATGCCCCGTGTCTCTCTATTGTTCCCCCCAACCCCCTCATGCCCACGTGTCTCCCCTGTTCCCCCCACCCCCCGCTCATGACCCGTGGCTCCTTCCTTCCCCCCACCTCCCGCTCATGCCCCGTGTCTCCCCTGTTCCCCCACACCACCCGCTCATGTCCCGTGTCTCCTTCCTTTTCCCCCAACCCCCGCTCATGCCCTGTGTCTCCCCTGTTCCCCCCACCCCCTGCTCATGCCCCGTGTCTCCCCTGTTCCCCCACCCCCCGCTCAGGCCTCGTGTCTCCCTCCTTTGTACCCCCCAACCCCCTGCTCATGCCCCGCGTCTCCCCTGTTCCCCCAACCCCCGCTCATGCCCTGTGTCTCCCCTGTTCCCCCCCACCCCGCGCTCATGCCCCGTGGCTCTCTCTTGTTCCCCCATCCCCCGCTCATGCCACGTGTCTCCCTCCTTTTCCCCCCATCCCCCGCTCATGCCCCTTGTCTCTCCTGTTCCCCCCACCCCCCGCACATACCCACATTTCTCTCCTGTTGCCCCCCACACCCCCGCTCATGCCCCGTGTCTCACTCCTTTTCCCCCCACCCCCTGCTCATGCCCCTTGTCTCCCGTTCCTCCCACCCCTGCTCATGCCCACGTGTCTCCCCTGTTCCCCCCACCCCCGCTCATGCCCACGTGTCTCCCCTGTTCCCCCCCACCCCCCACTCATGCCCCATGTCTCCCTACTGTTCCCCCTACCCACGCTCATGGCCCGTGTCTCCCTCCTTTTCCCCCCACCCCCGCTCATGCCCCTTGTCTCTCCTGTTCCCCCACCCCCCGCTCAGGCCCCATGTCTCCCTCCTTTGTACCCCCCAAACTCCCGCTCATGCCCCGTGTCTCCCCTGTTCCCCCCACCCCCGCTCATGCCCCGTGTCTCCCCTGTTCCCCCCACCCCCCTGCTCATGCCCTGTGGCTCTCTCTTGTTCCCCCCACCCCCCGCTCATGCCCCATGTCTCCCTCCTTTTCCCCCCCCCCCCGCTCATGCCCCTTGTCTCTCCTGTTCCCCCAACCCCCCCCTCATGCCCACGTTTCTCCCCTGTTACCCCACACCCCCCGCTCATGCCCCGTGTCTCCATACTGTTCCCCTCACCCCCCGCTCATGGCCCGTGTCTCCATCCTTGTCCCCCCCATCCCCGCCTCATGCCCCGTGTCTCCCTCCTTTTCCCCCCACCCGCTGCTCATGCCCCTTGTCTCCCCTGTTCCCCCCACCCCCACTCATGCCCACGTGTCTCCCCTGTTCCCTCCCCACCCCCTGCTCATGCCCCGTGGCTCGCTACTGTTCCCCCACCCCCTGCTCATGGCCCGTGCCTCCCTCCTTTCCCCCCACCCCCGCTCATGCCCCTTGTCTCTCCTGTTCCCCCACCCCCCGCTCATGCCCACATGTCTCCCTCCTTTGGCCCCCCACCCTCCTCTCATATCCCTTTGTCTCTCCTGTTCCCCCCACCCCCCGCTCATGCCCGCGTGTCTCCCCTGTTCCCCCCACCCCCCGCTCATGCCCAGGTGTCTCCTTCCTTTCCCCCCACCCCCCGCTCATGCCCCTTGTCTCTCCTGTTCCCCCCACCCACCGCTCATGCCCACGTGTCTTCCCTGTTCCCCCCACCCTGCGCTCATGCCCCGTGTCTACCTCCGTTCCCCCCCAGCCCCCGCTCATGCCCCGTGTCTCCATCCTTTTCCTCCCACCTCCCGCTCATGCCCCGTGTCTCCCTCCTTTAATGCTCATGCCCCGTGTCTCCCTACTGTTCCCCCCACCCCCGCTCATGGCCCATGTCTCCCTCCTTTTCCCCCCCACCCCCACTCATGCCCCGTATCTCCCGTTCCCCCCACTCCCCACTCATGCCCCTTGTCTCTCCTGTTCCCCCCGCCCCCCGCTCATGCCCCGTGTCTCTCCTGTTCCCCCGCTCATGCCCCATGTCTCCCCTGTTCCCCCCCACCCCTGTGTCTCCCTACTGTTACCCCCAACCCCCGCTCATGCCCACGTGTCTCCCCTGTTCCACCCACCTCCCGCTCATGCCCCGTGACTCCTTCCTTTCCCCCCTCCACCCCCCGCTCATGCCACGTGTCTCCCCATCCCCTCCCACCCCCTGCTCATGCCCCTTGTCTCCCCTGTTCCCCCCCACACCCCGCTCAGGCCCTGTGTCTCCCTCCTTTGTACCCCCAAACTCCCGCTCATGCCCCGTGTCTCCCCTGTTGCCCCCACCCCCGCTCATGGCCCGTGTTTCCCCTCTTCCTCCCCCACCCCCCCGCTCATGCCCCGTGTTGCCCTCCTTTCCCCCCCACCCCCTGCTCATGCCCGTGTCTCCCCTGTTCCCCCCCACCCCCTGCTCAGGCCCTGTGTCTCCCTCCTTTGTACCCCCCAAACTCCCGCTCATGCCCCGTGTCTCCCCTGTTCCCCCCAACCCCGCTCATGGCCTGTGTCTCCACTGTTCCCCCCACCCCCCGATCATGCCACTTGTCTCTCCTGTTCCTCCCACCCCCCGCTCATACCCACGTTTCTCTCCTGTTCCCCCCCACCCCCCGCTCATGGTCCGTGTCTCCCTCCTTGTCCCCCCCATTCCCGCCTCATGCCCCATGTCTCCCTCCCTTTCCCCCCACCCGCTGCTCAAGCCGCTTGTCTCCCCTGTTCCCCCACTCCACGCTCATGCCCACGTGTCTCCCCTGTTCCCCCCACCCCCCGCTCATGCCCCGTGTCTCCCTACTGTTCCCCCCACCCCCTGCTCATGGCCGGTGTCTCCCTCCTTTCCCCCCACCCCCGCTCATGCCCCTTGTCTCTCCTGTTCCCCCCACCCCCGCTCATGCCCTGTGTCTCCCTACTGTTCCCCTACCCCCCGTTCATGCCCCCGTGTCTCCCTACTGTTCCCCCAACCCCCGCTCATGCCCACGTGTCTCCCCTGTTCCCCCCACCCCCCGCTCATGCCCCGTTTCTCCCCTGTTCCCCCCACCGCCTGCTCATGCCCCGTGTCTCTCTCCTTTCCCCCCACCCCCGCCTCATGCCCCGTGTCTCCCTCCTTTTCCCCCACCCCCTGCTCATGCCCCTTGTCTCCCCTGTTCCCCCCACCCCCGCTCATGCCCACGTGCTTCCCTGTTCCACCCCAACCCCGCTCATGCCCCGTGTCTCCCTACTGTTCCCCCCACCCCCCGCTCATGGCCCGTGTCTCCCTCCTTTTCTCCCCCACCCCCGCTCATGCCCACGTGTCTCCCCTGTTCCCCCCCACCCCCGCTCATGCCCCGTGTCTCCCTACTGTTCCCCCCACCCCCCGCTCATGGCCCGTGTCTCCCTACTGTTCCCCCACCCCCTGCTCATGCCCACATGTCTCCCTCCTTCCCCCCTCCACCCCCCGCTCATGCCCCGTGTCTTCCTACTGTTCCCCCCATGCCCCGTGTCTCCCCTGTTCCCCCCCTTGACCCGCTCATGGTCCGTGTCTCTCTCTTGTTCCCCCCACCCCCCGCTCCCGCCCCGTGTCTCCCCTGTTCTCCGCATCCCCCGCTCATGCCCCGTGTCTCCCCTGTTCCCCCCACCACCCGCTCATGCCCCGTGTCTCCACTGTTCACCCCCCACCCCCCGCTCATGCCCCGTGTCTCCCTCCCATTCCACCCACCCCCCGCTCATGCCCCGTGTTTCCCTTGTTTCCCCCACCCCCGCTCATTCCCACTTGTCTCCACTGTTCCCCCCCGCTCATGCCCCGTGTCTACCTCTGTTCCCCCCCACCCATCCCCCGTGTCTCCTTCCTTTCCCCTCCCACCCCCCGCTCATGCCCCGTGTCTCCCCTGTTCCCCCCACCCCTGCTCATGCCCCGTGTCTCCCCTGTTCCCCCAACCCCCCACTCATGCCCCGTGTCTCCCCTGTTCCCCCCACTCATGCCCCGTGTCTCCCCTGTTCCCCCCACCCATGCCCTGCGTCTCTCTCTTGTTCCCCCCACCCCCCACTCATGCCCACGTGTCTGCCTCCTTATCCCCTCCACCCTGCGCTCATGCCCCGTGTCTACCTCCGTTCCCCCCACCCCCTGCTCATGCCCCGTGTATCCCTCCTTTTCCCCCCACCCATGCCCATGTGTCTCTCCTGTTCCTCCCACCCCCCGCTCATCCCCATATGTCTCCACTGTTCCCCCCCACCCCCGCTCATGCCCCGTGTCTACCTCCATTCCCCCCCACCCCCCGCTCATGCCCTGTGTCTCCCCTGTTCCCCCCACCCCTGCTCATGCCCTGTGTCTCCCCTGTTCCCCCCACTCCCCGCTCATGCCCACGTGTCTCCCTCCTTATCCCACCCCCCGCTCATGCCCCATGTCTACCTCCGTTCCCCCCACCCCCGCTCATGCCCCGTGTCTCCCCTGTTCCCCCCACCCCCGCTCATGCCCCGTGTCTACCTCCGTTCCCCCCCACCCCCGCTCATGACCCATGTCTCCCCTGTTCTCCCCCGCCCCCCGCTCATGCCCCGTGTCTCCCCTGTTCCCCCACCCCCCGCTCATCCCCATATGTCTCCACTGTTCCCCCCACCCCCGCTCATGCCCCGTGTCTACCTCCGTTCCCCCCCACCCCCCGCTCATGCCCCGTGTCCCCCCTGTTTCCCCCACCCCCGCTCATGCCCTGTGTCTCCCCTGTTCCCTCCCACCCCCCGCTCATGCCCCGTTCTCCCCTGTTCCCCCCACTCCCCGCTCATGCCCACGTGTCTCCCTCCTTATCCCCCACCCCCCGCTCATGCCCCATGTCTACCTCCGTTCCCCCCACCCTCCGCTCATGACCCGTGTATCCCTCCTTTTCCCCCCACCCCTCGCTCATGCCCCGTGTCTCTCTCTTGTTCCCCCTACCCCCCGCTCATGCCCCGTGTCTCCCCTGTTCCTCCCCACCCCCGCTCATGCCCCGTGTCTCTCTCTTGTTCCCTCTCACCCCCCCGCTCATGCCCCGTGTCTACCTCCGTTCCCCCCACCCCCGCTCATGCCCTGTGTCTCCCTTTCCCCCCCACCACCTGCGTCTCCCCTATTCCCGCCACCCCCCGCTCATGCCCACGTGCCTCCCCTGTTCCCCCACCCCCTGCTCATGCCCCGTGTCTCCCTCCTTTTCCCCCCCACCCCCGCTCATGCCCCATGTCTCCCCTGTACCCCCCGCCCCCCGCTCATGCCCCATGTCTCCCCTGATCCTGATCCCCCCACCCCCCCTGCTCATGCCCCGTGTCTCCCTCCTTCCGCCCCACCCCCCGCTCATGCCCCATGTCTCCCCTGTTCCCCCACCCCCCGCTCATGCCCCGTGTCTCCCCTGTTCCCCCCACCCCCCGCTCATGCCCACGTGTCTCCCCTGTTCTCCCCACCCCCCGCTCATGCCCCGTGTCTCTCTCCTTTTCCCCCCCGCTCATGCCCTGTGTCTCTCTCTTGTTCCCCCCCACCCTTCGCTCATGCCCTGTGTCTCCCTCCTTTTCCCCCCACCCCCTGCTCATGCCCCGTGTTCCCCCTGTTCCCCCCACCCCCTGCTCATGACCACGTCTCTCCCATGTTCCCCCCACCCCCACTCATGCCCTGTGTTTCCCTCCTTTTCCCACCCACCCCCGCTCATGCCCCGTGTCTCCCCTGTACCTCCCACCCCCCGCTCATGCCCCATGTCTCCCCTGATCCCCCCACCCTCCCTGCTCATGCCCCGTGTCTCCCTCCTTCCCCCCCGCTCATGCCCCATGTCTCCCCTGTTCCCCCACTCCCCGCTCATGCCCCGTGTCTCCCCTGTTCCCCCACCCCCCGCTCATGCCCACGTGTCTCCCCTGTTCTCCCCGCCCCCGCTCATGCCCCGTGTCTCTCTACTTTTCCCCCCACCCCCCACTCATGCCCTGTGTCTCTCTCTTGTTCCCCCCCACCCTTCGCTCATGCCCTGTGTCTCCCTCCTTTTCCCCCCACCCCCTGCTCATGCCCCGTGTTCCCCGTTCCCCCTACCCCCTGCTCATGACCACGTGTCTCCCATGTTCCCCCCCACCCCCACTCATGCCCTGTGTTTCCCTCCTCCCCCCCACCCCCGCTCATGCCCCATGTCTCCCCTGTTCCCCCCAACCCCCGCTCATGCCCCATGTCTCCCCTGTTCCCCCCACTCATGCCCTACGTCTCTCTCTTGTTCCCCCCACCCCCCGCTCATGCCCACGTGTCTCCCTCCTTATCCCCCCACCCCCGCTCATGCCCCGTGTCTACCTCCGTTACCCCCACCCCCGCTCATGCCCCGTGTATCCCTCCTTTTCCCCCACCCATGCCCACGTGTCTCCCTCCTTATCCCCCCACCCCCGCTCATGCCCGTGTCTACCTCCGTTCCCCCCACCTCCCGCTCATGCCCCGTGTCTCTCTCCTTTCCCCCCCCACCCCCGGTTATGCCCTGTGTCTCTCTCTTGTTCCCCCCACCCTTCGCTCATGCCCTGTGTCTCCCTCCTTTTCCCCCCACCCCCTGCTCATGCCCCGTGTTCCCCCTGTTCCCCCTACCCCCTGCTCATGACCACGTGTCTCCCATGTCCCCCCCACCCCCACTCATGCCCTGTGTTTCCCTCCTCCCCCCACCCCCCGCTCATGCCCCGTGTCTCCCCTGTTCCCCCCAACCCCCGCTCATGCCCCATGTCTCCCCTGTTCCCCCCAGCCCCACTCATGCCCTACGTCTCTCTTGTTCCCCCCACCCCCCGCTCATGCCCACGTGTCTCCCTCCTTATTCCCCCACCCCCGCTCATGCCCCGTGTCTACCTCCGTTCCCCCCACCCCCGCTCATGCCCCGTGTATCCCTCCTTTTCCCCCACCCATGCCCATGTGTCTCCCCTGTTCCCCCACCCCCGCTCATGCCCCGTGTCTCCTTCCTTTTCCCCCCACCCCCTGCTCATGCCCTGTGTCTCCCCCTGTACCTCCCCACCCCCGCTCATGCCCCGTGTCTCCCCTGTTCCCCCCAACCCCCCGCTCATGCCCTGTGTCTCCCTCCTTTTCCCCCCACCCCCCGCTCATGCCCTGTGTCTTCCCTGTTCCCCCCACCCCCGCTCATGCCCCATGTCTACCTCCGTTCCCCCCCACCCCCGCACATGACCCATGTCTCCCCTGTTCTCCCCCGCCCCCCGCTCATGCACCGTGTCTCCCCTGTTCCCCCCACCCCTGCTCATGCCCACGTGTCTCCACTGTTCCCCCCCACCCCCGCTCATGCCCCGTGTCTACCTCCGTTCCCCCCGACCCCCGCATATGCCCCGTGTCTCCTTCCTTTTCCCCACCACCCCCCGCTCATGCCCCGTGCCTCCTTCCTTTTCCCCCAACCCCCGCTCATGCCCCATGTCTCCCTTGTTCACCCCACCCCCACTCATGCCCTACGTCTCTCTCGTTCCCCCCACCCCCGCTCATGCCCATGTGTCTCCCTCCTTATTCCCCCACCCCCGCTCATGCCCCGTGTCTACCTCCGTTCCCCCCACCCCCGCTCATGCACCGTGTATCCCTCCTTTTCCCCCACCCATGCCCATGTGTCTCCCCTGTTCCCCCCACCCCCGCTCATGCCCCGTGTCTCCTTCCTTTTCCCCCCACCCCCTGCTCATGCCCTGTGTCTCCCCCTGTACCTCCCCACCCCCCGCTCATGCCCCGTGTCTCCCGTTCTCCCCTGCCCCCCGCTCATGCACTGTGTCTCCCCTGTTCCCCCACCCCTGCTCATGCCCACGTGTCTCCACTGTTCCCCCCCACCCCCGCTCATGCCCCGTGTCTACCTCTGTTCCCCTCTACCCACCGCACATGCCCCGTGTCTCCTTCCTTTTCCCCACCACCCCCCGCTCATGCCCCGTGCCTCCTTCCTTTTCCCCCCACCCCCGCTCATGCCCTGTGTCTCCCCTGTTAAGCTCATGCCCAGTTCTCCCCTGTTCCCCCCCACCCCACACTCATGCCCCGCGTCTCTCTCTTGTTCCCCCCACCCCCCGCTCATGCCCACGTGTCTCCCTCCTCATCCCCCCCACCCCCTGCTCATGCCCCATGTCTACCTCCGTTCCCCCCACCCCCCGCTCATGCCCCGTGTATCCCTCCTTTTCCCCCCACCCATGCCCACGTGTCTCCCCTGTTCCCCCCACCCCCTGCTCATGCCCCGTGTCTCCCTCCTTTTCCCCCACCCCCCGCTCATGCCCCATGTCTCCCCCTGTTCCTCCCCACCCCCCGCTCATGCCCCGTGTCTCCCTCCTGTTCCCCCCACCTCCCCGCTTATGCCCCGTGTCTCCCCTGTTCACCCCACTTCCTGCTCATGCCCTGTGTCTCTCTCGTTCCCACCCCCCGCTCATGCCCCGTGTCTCCCTCCTTTTCCCCCCACACCTCGTTCATGCACCGTGTCTCCCTACTGTTCCCCCCACTCATGCGCCATGTGTCTCTCTTGTTCCCCCCACCCCAGCTCATGCCCCATGTCTCCCTCCTTTTCCCCCCACCCCCCACTCATGCCCCTTGTCTCCCCTGTTCCCCCTACCCCCGCTCATGCCCACATGTCTACCTCGGTTCCCCCCACCCCCGCTCATGCCCCGTGTATCCCTCCTTTTCCCCCACCCATGCCCATGTGTCTCCCCTGTTCCCCCCACCCCCGCTCATGCCCCGTGTCTCCTTCCTTTTCCCCCCACCCCCTGCTCATGCCCTGTGTCTCCCCCTGTACCTCCCCACCCCCCGCTCATGCCCCGTGTCTCCCCTGTTCTCCCCCGCCCCCCGCTCATGCACCGTGTCTCCTCTGTTCCCCCCACCCCTGCTCATGCCCACGTGTCTCCACTGTTCCCCCCCACCCCCGCTCATGCCCCGTGTCTACCTCCGTTCCCCCCCACCCCCCGCACATGCCCCGTGTCTCCTTCCTTTTCCCCCCACCCCCGCTCATGCCCTGTGTCTCCCCTGTTAAGCTCATGCCCAGTTCTCCCCTGTTCCCCCCCACCCCCACTCATGCCCCGCGTCTCTCTCTTGTTCCCCCCACCCCCCGCTCATGCCCACGTGTCTCCCTCCTCATCCCCCCCACCCCCCACTCATGCCCCATGTCTACCTCCGTTCCCCCCACCCCCCGCTCATGCCCCGTGTATCCCTCCTTTTCCCCCCACCTATGCCCACGTGTCTCCCCCTTTCCCCCACCCCCTGCTCATGCCCCGTGTCTCCCTCCTTTTCCCCCCACCCCCCGCTCATGCCCCATGTCTCCCCCTGTTCCTCCCCACCCCCCGCTCATGCCCCGTCTCCCTCCTTTTCCCCCCACCTTCCCGCTTATGCCCCGTGTCTCCCCTGTTCACCCCACTTCCTGCTCATGCCCCGTGTCTCTCTCGTTCCCACCCCCCGCTCATGCCCCATGTCTCCCTCCTTTTCCCCCCACACCTCGTTCATGCACCGTGTCTCCCTACTGTTCCCCCCACTCATGCGCCGTGTGTCTCTCTTGTTCCCCCCACCCCAGCTCATGCCCCATGTCTCCCTCCTTTTCCCCCCACCCCCCACTCATGCCCCTTGTCTCCCCTGTTCCCCCTACCCCCGCTCATGCCCACGTCTACCCTGTTTCCCCCACCCCACGCTCATGCCCTAGTGTCTCCCTACTGTTCCTCCCACCCCCCGCTCATATGGCCCGTGTCTCTCTCTTGTTCCCCCCGACCCTCCGATCATGGCCCATGTCTCCCTCCTTTTCCCCCCACCCCTCGCTCATGCCCCGTGTCTCCCCTGTTTCCCACCACCCCCTGCTTATGCCCTGTGTCTACCTCCATGCCCCATGTCTCCCTCCTTTTCCCCCCACCCCGCTCATTCCCCGTGTCTCCCTCCTTCCCCCCCCACCCTCTGCTCATGCCCCGTGTCTCCCCTGTTTCCCCCACCCCCCGCTCATGCCCCGTGTCTCTCTCTTGTTTCCCCCACCCCCCACTCATGCCCCGTGTCTCCCCTGTTCCCCCCACCGCCTGCTCATGCCCCGTGTCTCTCTCTTGTTCCCTCTCACCCCCGCTCATGCCCGTGTCTACCTCTGTTCTCCCCACCACCCGCGTCTCCCCTATCCCCCCAACCCCCCGCTGATGCCCACATGCCTCCCCTGTTCATGCCCTGTGTCTCCCTCCTTTTCCCCCCACCCCCGCTCATGCCACGTGACTCCCCTGTACCCCCCACCCCCACTCATGCCCCATGTCTCCCCTGATCTCCCCACCCCCCCTGCTCATGCCCCATGTCTCCCTCCTTTCCCCACCACCCCCCGATCATGCCCCGTGTCTCCCCTGTTCCCCCCACCCCCTGCTCATGCCCACGTGTCTCCCCTGTTCTCCCCACCCCCCGCTCATGCCCCGTGTCTCTCTCCTTTTCCCCCCCACCCCCCGCTCATGCCCCGTGTCTCTCTCTTGTTCCCCCATCCTTCGCTCATGCCCTGTGCCTGCCTCCTTTTCCCCCCACCCCCTGCTCATGCCCCATGTTCCCCCTGTTCCCCCCACCCCCCGCTCATGCCCACGTGTCTCCCATGTTCCCCCCATCCCCACTCATGCCCTGTGTCTCCCTCCTTTCCCCCCCACCCCCCACTCATGCCCCGTGTCTCCCCTGTTCCCCCCACCCCCCGCTCATGCCCCGTGTCTCCCCTGTTCCCCGCCACCCCCGCTCATGCTCCGTGTCTCCCTCCTTCTCCCCCGCTCATGCTCCTTGTCTCCCCTGTTCCCCCCACCCCCCGCTCATGCCCCGGGTCTCCCTACTGTTCCGCCCACCCCCGCTCATGGCCCGTGTCTCTCTCTTGTTCCGCCCACCCCTGCTCATGCCCAGTGTCTCCCTCCTTTTCCCCCCACCCCCCGCTCATGCCCACGTGTCTCCCCTGTTCCCCCCGCCCCCCGCTATGCCCCGTGTCTCCCTCCGTTCCCCCCACCCCCCGCTCATGCCCCGTGTCTCCCTCCTTTTCCCCCCAACCCCCCACTTATGCCCTGTTGTGTTCTCTTTATACACCCCGCCTTCCCGTTCCATGGTGGCCATCTTGGTCAAATATTTTCCTGCCTACAAATCTTTTTTTTACCACCCGGGGTTCCCACTTTGAGGACCTAGGATGCTAGTGGTCTTCATCTATTGAAAAGGGCGTTATGGTTACGTTTCACTAATAAAAACCTATGAAATTCAGTAAAAAAAAATGTGTTACAGGGACGTTATGGTTAAGTTGCACTAATAAAAACCTATGAAATTCAATGAAAAAACTTTGTTAAAGGGACGTTATGGTTCCAAATAAAATCGAAAAACCCTTGAAATTCGCCAGTTATGGTAAGCTAAGCAACCTTAACTCGCGCCACCACCGTGCACTGCTAAGACTAACAACCATGACATCAAAGATGACATCACAAATGTCATTGATGACATCACTGATGACATCACATGTCTGGCTCACTCTTTATTCCTTTCCTGACAAATTTAGGGCACATGGTTTTATTCAATAGCAGGCAGGAAATAACAATTGAAAAGGTACTATATTTGTAGAGTTATCCCTCAAGTATGTTTTTACAGAAATTCTATTAGAGTCCAGTCATATCATATGAAACATATACATAAGGGAAGACACAAGCTTGAAAGACAGCAATCCTTTCTGTGCATGAACATAATCGGTAGAGTTATCAGCACTTTCTGATAGTTCTGTTGTTTTTTATTACTGTACTTTCCCTGTATATGCTCATATTTGTATACATTGTACTCACACTACTTTCCTTAGGGTCCAGTCACCACATGTGATACATATACATAGGGTAAATAGCAGCTTTGAAACAGAGCAATAATTTCTCTGCATAAAGATAATCAGTTAGGTTATAAACTGTTTCTGCTACTACTTCTGCTTTTTTGCTTACTTCACTTTCCCTGTATATACTCATATTTGAATGTGTTCTTGTCTCTTTGTGTTTTGTCTGTAATAATTCAATTATGTAATATGTGGGTTTTATTAGCTACTTATTACGGATTTCACAGTACACAAAACTTTAATAAGAAAACAGTTATCATTTCATTATTCAACATATCAACATTATGAATATTATACCTTTATTATTTATGCTGCACACAATGCCTATGTTTCTGCATGAGTAGCTTAGTATACTTGATAGAACTTCATAATAGAATGCTATTTATATCAATGCATTGCTTAATGCACTAATTAGCTCTTGATATTTATTCCAATGATCTTTGACACTTTTTTCTCACCATTATAATAAGAATCCCTTGTACAGACATTTCATGAAAAGTAATTGCATATGTGATGTCATCAGTGATGTCATCAATGACATTTGTGATGCTATCTTTGATGTCGTTGGTGTTAGTCTTAGCAGTGCACGGTGGTGGCGCGAGTTATGGTTGCTTAGCTTACCATAACTGGCGAATTTCAAGGGTTTTTCGGTTTTACTTGGAGCCATAACGTCCCTTTAACAAAGTTTTTTCACTGAATATATATAATTGAAGACACCATCAGCAATAATAAGTAAATATGAAAACACTGTACAAAACCCACTCCTCTGGAAAGAACAGAGAATACGCAAAGAGAGATGCAGCACTCTGGGTAGAATACAGTGGTAAATGTTAATCCTAAGGGCACACCAATTGTTATAAAGGATATGTATCTTAAGATGATAAATCAATTCTTCGGACAGTAAAGGTGCAGGGGAGAAAAAACAATCCCGGCACAGAGATTATATGTAAAGAACAAAAGAAGGGTATCCTAAATTGGAGAATGCTCCAGCCCCCTGCGCACTATGAAGGGCTAGTATTGCCGATTGTTATATACATTTTAAGGTACTCCAAGTAGTTCCAAGGGAAAGTAAAGACCAGTAAAATTCAGACAGTTTTGAATTAGAGATACTTAATAAAGAATTTTAGCAAATCAATAGTAAATACATTTTCTTCACTGGATGGAACGGATGGACTGGATGGAACGGATGGAGTGGATGAAGTGTATGGAACGGATAGAGTGTATGGAATGGATAGAGTGGATGGAACGGATAGAGTGGCTGGAACGGATAGAGTGGATGAAAAGGATAGAACGGATGGAATGAATGGAGTGGATGGACCGGACGGAGTGTACGGAACGGATGGAACAAATGTCATCAATTACATTTGTGATGTCATCTTTGATGTCCTGGGTGTTAGTCTGAGCAGTGCACGGTGGTGGCCCGAGATATGGTTGCTTAGCTTACCATAACTGGCAAATTTCAAGGATTTTTTGGTTTTACTTTGAACCATAACGTCCCTTTAACAAAGTTTTTCTACTGAATTTCATAGGTTTTTAGTAGCGCAACTTGACCATAACATCCCTTTAACAAAGTTTTTTCACTGAATTTCATAGGTTTTTAGTAGCGCACCTTAACCATAATGTCTCTTTAACAATGTTTTTTTCACTGAATTTCATAGGTTTTTAGTAGCGCAACTGAACCATAACGTCCCTTTAACAAAGTTTCTTTCACTGAATATAGATATAGATAATGTAAATGTTATAAATGTTTACTAAGACTCCCTTAGCTTACATACATATAACATAGAAAATACTGAACCCCCTGTCCCGCTAGTGATTTTGATGTCCGCGGACCATGCGCATGTCCGCGGATGGATGCAGTCACCATCAAGACTGCAAAAACGGAGGGTTATCTTACATTATTGTATCATACAATAAAATACCAAACATGTTAAAAAAGCACCACATAAATACATTATATTTAATAATAAATAAGACGTGAAAAATGTATATGTAAGACACCAACCATCCAATGAAATAGCGTTTCCAATATAATAGAATATACCAAGACAAAATAAATATGCCTCCAACAGAATTACCTCACAGAAACTGTGCAGCAAAATGCAAGAGCATACCTCCACAACAGTAACACCACAAGTTTGTAAGAAACTAGTATGTACACAATATTTATTTCATATATTTATAAATCGTCTGTATTATGTACACTAAAACTAATATATTTCTTTTTACACAGAAATGTCCAGTACTTTGGAATGGCTGGAAGAAAATTTCCCATGAGATGAAATGATGGAAGACAGTGATACTAATGGTAGACACAACATTTCTCTATGTAAGCCAATTAATAACCATTGCTTTATGTGTAGTTAACATATATTTTTTTAACATACCATAAAGACAATAAGTGTAATATACCAAGAGAGACATTAGAAGATCCTCTAAAATGAATTGAACTAAAAATGTATATGTTAATCAAAAATTTCAATCTTCTAAAACAGTTTGAGGACCACATTAATGAAAAGATTAAATATCACTGTCCCACATGTACCTGTTCCCCCTCTCCATGTCCCAGCCAACTGTCCCCAAACCCTCCCCAGCAAGAAAAACATTATGAGACTTCCATCCCTTCCTCCCCTCCCATACATCATGTCCAAACCCCTAATTCCCCTGTATTTGTTTCAGTTTCTGCTTCCCCCTCACTTTCATAATTTTTATACTGTTAAATAATAATAACATTTTAAGTGTGTTCTTACTATATGCCTGTGTCTTATTTTTTTTTAAAAAGGCAGTTATGGTGTCCACGGACAGCGCGGCTGTCCGGGATGTCCTCAATTAACCAAAATGGGGGTGTCCTAAGGACACTATACCTGTCTGTACTGTCCATAATTAAAATGGAGGTGTCCTTAGAACACAAGATGTCCGCCTGTCCGTAATTAAACAAAATGGAGTTGTCCTCAGGACAATATACCTGTTCGTAATTAAAATGGGAGTGTCCTTAGAGCACACAAGATGTCTGCTTGTCTGCAATTAACCCAAATGGGGGTGTCCTAAGGATAATATACCTCTTCATACTGTTCGTAATTAAAATGGAGGTGTCCTTAGAACACAAAAGATGTTCGCCTGTCTGTTTTATTCAGGGACTTCAACACTGTTCGTAGAACACCGGAGCATATGTGCATCACCCACTTGCGTCCTACGAACATCATGCCTGTCCGCAACTGTCCGCCACACGTGTGTCGCACTTTTAATTAGTTTCGGGGACCCGAACACTGTCCATAGAACACCCGCGCCCATGCGCACAACCGTCCCTGCGCATCTGGTGTCCTGCGGACAGCCGTCCCATTCGAGAACGTGTCTGCGACATCATCATGTAACCGCACCCACGCTGAGCGTGTGTCCTTATTTGCGAACACTGTCCGGGCACCTGAACATTTAAAAAGTGCTTTTTTGAGCAATCCAAGATATTTTACAGTAAAAGTTCACCATTGCACATGTCCCAGACAATGTCCCTGGCGATCTACATACTTTTTGGAACTTTTTCAGCCCTTTCTTGGTGTTCGATGTGTCCGCGACCAGCACTGGAGTCCGCAAAGTGCGCACCTGCACCCCTATAAAAGGCCACACCCCAGAGCTGATCCTCATTCTGCTTTCGTATTTCCAAGATTTACAACAGGACAATTGTGCAGGTTGCTGTACTCGGTTCCTGGTTATTAACCCTCCAGATGGCATCCCAAATTGCTTCTGCTGCTACTGCCTCGGCATCAGCACCCCCCACCCCCTCCACCACCATCACGTCCCCAAGGGCCTGCAGAGTGGAACAGGCATGAGGATGCAGAGGAGAGGGATGAAGAGGACGAGGTAGTGGAATTCCCTACTACTAGCACTCATTGTGAGTCTTGAGTGTGGTTATTTGATTATTTACCACCGTTGATGGAAATGCAAAAGCTCATGCAAATAAGGTGATCTGCACTCATTGCCGCATGGTGCTGAGTCGTGGCAAGCCTGGTTGATATAGCTTTGGTACTACATCAATGAGGCGACAACTAAAGCCATTCCACGGTGGGGCTATTCGTAAGGTTGTACCTTGCGATAAACATAGTAGGTTGAGTTCCTCTGCAGCAACCTCCGTTTCTGCTCCTGTCACCACAAAAGACACTCCTGTGGGACAGTGCATCCCTCCAGCTGCCTCGCAGGCCATTCATGATGCTGTTGACCCTTACCTTTCGAGGGTCACAATATTGTGCATGTACTGCGACGCAGTACTCTGCAGGGGGGAGAACCTTCAGAGTGCATTCGAGACTGCGGTCAAGGATCATGAGAAGGTCTGCGACCTGCCTCAATAAGGCCCACCCTACATCTTCCTCTTTCCATCTGCCCTTTCTTATCCCTTTGGTTGGTTTCCCTTTCTTGCCATCCTTTCCCCTCCTTTCCTTGTGTGTCATGTTTAAAAAACCAAAAAGAAATCTAAAACAAAAAACAAAAAAAAGGCTCTTTTCTGAGCCGCCTTTCACAGTTTAAAAATAGAAGTGACAAATAAATAGTGCAGGGCTCTGTGCATTTTTTTAGAAGTCTGCGGACAGTCCGCGGACATTTATTTTTTGGGGGTGCTGCCCTATCAGCACCATTGCACCATTCTATAGGGGGAAGTGGTGGCTCTGAAAAGAGCCTTTTTTGTGGTGTTTTTTTGTGTTTCAAAAACTTCAAATGGTCAACACCTACTGAAAAATGGAATGCTGTAATTCCAAAAAAGGTTGCAATACATTTTGCATATTTCGCAGAAAAATCTGATTGCCAGCATAAGTAAGATATACTCCATCTCTGCGAAAAATGTGTGTGCTACAATACATAATGGGCCTGATTACGAGTTTGGAGGCAGCCATGGTGCTGTTAGCACCATGGCTGCCTCCAAACCGGGCTCCTTTACTGGGTTCCTGCAATGGGGACTTACCGGGTCATTCCGACATAGGAGGACCCGGTAATTCCTCCTTGCAGGAACCATTCCCCATTCCCATTTGAGCCCCAATAGGGCTCAATGGGAATGGGGAGGGAGGTAATAATGGGCACATCACAAGTGACCCATTATTACCTCACTCTTTCCCTCGCGGGACCCGTAAAAGACGTCTGGTTTTGCCATACATCTGGTCTGGGTCCCGCAAAGGGAACCTCATAATCGGCACTGACGGAATGAAGGGGGCCGGTCCCGTACCTCAGCGCCAGGGTCGTTATGAGGCCCAATGTTTTCATTCTGAAAAGAGAACATACCAACATCTCTCAAAAAGGCACAAACAGCCTTGTTAACATTGCGCCTTACTTTCTCCATTTATGGACCAAATGAAAAAAGAATGCAACCACATTTGTCTCTGCGCAATACGGGAAAAAATTACTCTGGAGTTTGGATACATGTCCATGACTTTCCCAAGTCCTTCTTTCATTGCAAATTGCAAAGAGATTCCAGACACGTGTCCTAAACAGTTCCCTCCACAATGAATAATAATAATGCCTGGATGACGCTGTGTCACCAAAGAAGCACAGAGAGGTACCAAATCCACCCACTTCATTCCACGCACTCCATGCCAGTGCACTTCCACATGAGAGAATCCAAGATGTGCAGCCACTCCACAGCGATCTGCAGGCACCTCCAACCAATTTATCCACAAATCTCCCAAAATCCAAACAATCTGCTTTCTGAAACACACAGCCATAGCTATCTGCTATTCTCTCAGGAAAAAGACCTACTGACAAACTCTCTCCTTACACAACACACCCAGTAAACCTTATTAACCAATCCCTTGCTGTGCTCAGTCTCATTTGCATGCCTCTCAACCCCAAAATCCCTGCATGTAATACGCGTTGTCCGCGGACAACCGCGGTGTCCACGGACAAATCGAAAAATCTGAGCGTGGGGAATGAAAATTTAAATAGTGTACCCCATTTCCCCTTTGAGCCTTTTTTTTGTTTTTTTTGAAGATGCTTCAGAAATACCTTTTATTTTGTATTTTTTTGGGGGGGCTCTTATTTTCCTCCAAATATCTTCACATTAGCTTCTCCAAAGCAATCCTTATATTCCAAAACAGCATGGCATTTCCCATGAAAGATAAAGAAATACTATCTGCTTTAAAGTAAACAACATTACCAGAATCAATGTTGTCATTATTGCAAAAGAACATCCCAACTCTATTCATAAAAGTAAACATGCCTTGGTTAATTAAACACCTAGCAACATGTTGCTGATGACAAAAAACAGAACTATTGTCCGATACTGCCCTAGGTAACAAAGCAGAAAAAATAACCTTGGCATTTGGAAGGACTTTCATGATTGCCTGAACCAAGTTTTGTAGATCTTGCAACAAAGCAGGGGCACTGACATAGCCCAAATGCACAGCACCACAGTGCAGGACAACTACATCTGGACTACTGAACCTAGCCATATCCTGACAAACTTCCAAAATTGCCTGCAAATGAAAACCAGGCACAGTACTCCACACCATCTCCACTCCTTTTACATCAAAATTCTTTGCCACATGGGGAGATGCTGTTGAGCAGCCTGAACAATGTCTGCCTAGCCTAGGAGCTCCGTGGCCCACTGACCTCATTCCGCGAGCAACGGCGGAATCTTGCCTTGCGAAGCCTTGAAAACCAACTCCATGGCATCCAGAGACCCTGGGGCATACAGTCCAAAAATTGTAAAAAAACGCTGAGGCGGACCGGAGAGACGACCGTCTGTGTTGCCTGCTGCGCAAGCCCGTGCCGGGCCTGCATCCTGGGCTGCATGGGATCGACACAGCTGCTGCGGCCCTGCACTGTGCTGGCCTGCTGTGGCGCAGGGGATGCTGCCTGCGAGACCCCTGGACCTACTGGGGAGAGGTGCAGTGCTGGAGAGGATCGGTGCTCCTGCCGGTGGAACTGTGCCCTGGGGTTGAGTCATCAGCCTCCCAGCTCTGCCACAGCGGGCTTCAGCCGACTGCGGGCGGACACGGTAGGTGCTCCCAGGTGGGGGGCGAGAAGGGGTGTTGCCGCTGCGGTCTGCCGCCTCACTGGTGTGCCCTCCCCGAGACCCAGCAGTCATTATGGGGCCGCGAGATCTCCCGCCCCCTCCCCCGTCCCTTGCTGTCCTGCTGGGGCGCTGCGGTTGTCTCCCTCTCCTGGCCCGGTGAAAAATCACCAATCTGGGGCGCCGGACGCTCCTCCCTCCCGGTCTCCCTGGAACAACAGGCCCGGCCCCCGCGTAGCACTGCTGGAGCGACTTGCAGAGACTGGATGCCTCAGCCTGCCCAACTGCACACCAAACATATGCCGGCTTGCCCAGTGGTCTGAAAGAGACAAACCTACTGACAACATACTGTGGGGCTGCCCCTTGCCTGCAGAGGGTGCTCCATGCCAATACATCTTCCTTGAGTGCTGGAATTCTCCTCTGTAGAGCCAAGCCTGCACGGTGGGCCTGGGGGGAACAGGGGTTTGTTCTGCCCCACTTTACACACCGGATGTGGAAAAGCATCTTCGCTTGGACCTGAATGGGTACCCCAGACCCACCCCATCATCAGCACTCAGCCCAGCACATCCACAAAACTGTTGAGACACACACTGGACACATTGGAGTTTGTGTGGCAGCCCTCAGCCCTTCCCCAGCCACTGTGCCCGCTGCCATCACAATCCACCCGCCGAACCTCCTACAATACCACCCCCTTCGCCGCTTGATGCCTACAGCAACCACACAGACCTCATCCTGCCACGAATGTGCTCTCCCCCCGACGGGGCAACCATCCACATTGCCAGACCTGGAACACCCAGACGTCGGAGTCTGTGGCGTGTTACCACTCTCGCTGGGAGCCTCTGGACCTACAGACACCAACAAACCTGCCCAGTTAGGCGCCACACCCCATCACTGCAATGTCTAACAGATCACAGGGGGCCAACAAGATTGGAGCTATGGACAAGTTTGCCAAGGCAGCGCCCAGGCCGGAGCAGGGGCCCTCCTCCGCAGGACATGAAGATGTGGATATGCCGCCAGATCCCCCTCAACCTGACCTAACAACAATGATGGAGTCCATGGCAAAAAACTTTGCAGCCTTTCATCAGAAATTCGACGATATCAATGAAAATGTGGCCTCCCTGAAATCCAAACTGGACCAACATGGGGCCAGAATCACCGAGGCAGAAACTATAATCAGAACCAATGAGGACGGGGTTCATGCCCTACAAAATATAGTCACAGAGCTTGTGCGCGACATGAAGCAGGTCAAAGCCAAGTGCAATGACCTAGAATCTAGGTCACGCAGGAAAAACATTTGCATTGTGGGTGTTCCCGAATCGGCGCTCAAGGGACAAATGGAACTTGCGGTTGAAAAGCTACTCAAAGATCTACTGGACAATCCTGTGCTGTCCCCGTTCTTCACTGTTGAGCAAACGCATCGCGCACTGGCGTCCCGGCCCAAACATGGTGACTCTCCTAGACCGATAATAGCGAAGCCCCTAAGCTACAAAAACAGAGACCACATACTCCGCCTGGCTAGGGAAAAAGGAGAACTAAGGCTAGACTCGCAAATCATTAGGATTTTCCCAGACTTCTCCGTGGGGGTACAGATGGAGCAATGGCAATTCGGAGGTGTGGAGAAAATGCTCAGAGATAGAAAAATCGAGTATGCAATGCTTTTCCCCGCTCGCCTTAAATTCACTCACCGCAACAAACTCTACTTCTTCACGGTCCCGGATGAAGCAGTGAAGTTCATAGAGGCACAATTCCTGCTAAGGGAACCGGCAGAGGAATCAATAGACAACGACTAAGGCGAATGTCACTTAACACTCTAGGTGGACCGCCCTCTGGGTGTAACATGTTGTCGTCCTCCCCCCAGTTATTCACCCCTTCCCCCGCTTCACGCCATCTGGAGCCCTCTGTGCCCCAATGCTACCACCTTAAGAGCACCACCAGTGGAAGGGGAGAGCATTCTGTATCCACTCTATTGTAGCTTCACATGCTGGGGGGAACCCCGGCTGACCTGGCTCACCTGCAGACGCTATGCTTGGGCTTCATCTGGTTAGATCTCGATTCTTAATGATAAGTTTGCTCTTGTAACTTAATGCATCACTAGCCGTTAGAAGATAAATGATGTACCATCACAACAGTATTAACAAATATTGGTCGCACAGCAGAGGCAGCCCCCACTGCAGCTGCAATGTCTACTAAGGCGGAATTGTTGAGGTTCAGCCCCTGTTGGGCAGATGGACTAGCGTTGCCGATTTGGGGATGGCACGCGTTTGTCCGCTCTATGGGTGGGAACTACTACACTGCTAGTTGGGGCCGGGCGGTGAGGGTGGGGGGTGGAGAAGTTGGGGAATCTTATATGAAAATCGGCAGGAAAGTGGTGACTGGACTGGAACTGAGGCATGGTCACGCTACAACAGCGCATAGTGCAGAAGGCAGAGATAGATCCTTCAATTGGGATGTCCCATGATCCCATCTCATGTCTATTAAACCGATGAAATGGAACGTTCGGGGGTTAACCAACTTCACGAAGGCCCACAGGATCACTGCATTCACGCAGAGACATGGGATCAAGATACTCCTACTGCAGGAGAGGTACGCTCTGCGACATCTTGCATCGACCTGGGGTCCTAATGTGTTCTATATACAATACTCCACTCAATCTAGGGGAGTGTTGACCTTGATCCACAAATCAGTAAAATTCACACTCCACACGTCCAACATAGACACGGGGGGCAGATACGTGATCCTACACTGTACACTGGCCAATGAGGAATGCTTGCTCGTAAACTCATATGGTCCGAACATTGACTCCCCTGAATTCATTGATGAGGTGGCTACCCTCCTTATGAGATATGTAGAGGTCACCATGATATGGGGTGGGGACATGATCCTGATACTAGACAATGTCCTTGATAGAAAAGGCACTACCCGCAGAGCCATGTCTTGCGCCGCCAGACGACTCCATGCACATATGACATCCCTGAACTTACATGACGTATGGAGAACACTCCACCCCCACGTGAGAGATTATACTTTCCACTCAACAGTACACGACAGCTCCTCGAGAATAGATATGTTTCTGGTATCGGGTTGCCAGATAGGCAGGACGGCAGACATCAAGATACTAGCGCGCACACTCTCCGATCATTCCCCGGTGATGATGCAGATCCAACTGGGGCCTGACCTCCCCACTCGCCCCGCCTGGCGCTTCAAATCTGAAGCTCTGCGCGACATAGTGTTCAAAGCCGAGATCCTATCGTATATAAGCACCTTTTTTGATTGTAACAAACGGCACAACACATCTGAAGGGACCCGCTGGGAGGCGTTTAAAGTATATATTAGAGGTATGTGCATCTTGAGGGAAGCTGGGGTGCTAAAAGCCATAAGACACACCCTACACTGCTCCGAAACAAAGCTCAAAGCTCTAGAACGAGAACATGCTGCTACACCCACCCCGACAACCTTGGCAAAGATTAGAGCAGAGCTTGTGCTCTTTGAGTCTCACGCCCTCAGTGAGGTGCGGTACTATGCTCGGCCCCTAGCAGTACGGAGGTATGGTGAGGGGGACAGACCAGGAAAAACCCTGGCCAGGTTGGTGCTTGCAGAGGGAGGCAAGACCTGTATTGATTGCATCATAGACGTGCAAGGCACGCACACTGTTCCGATCAGGGCATAATTGACACCTTTGCAGACTTTTACACTAATTTGTACGCCCCCTAGCGGGAACACACTGCCCACGAAATGGAAGACCTGCTTGAACTTATCCCTATGACCTATATTTCCCATAGCACCAGAGAACAACTTGATGCCCTGTTCACGTTAGAAGAGATAGTTCAGGTTATCTCAGACCTCCCAAAGGGCAAGGCCCCAGGCCCCGACGGGCTCACCGCGGAGTTCTACCAAGAACACGTGGCCATTTTGGCACCCATACTGCACGAGGTCTGGGCTGAGTCACTCCGCCTAGCCGCCCTCTCCCGTTCCTTAAGAGAAGCCTTAATAACTGTCCTTCCCATGCCGGGGAAACCCCTAGATAAATGCGGTTCCTATAGGCCCCTATCGCTCATAAATACAGACACGAAAATATTTGCTAAGGTAATAGCGAACAGGTTCCTCCCAATCATGCCACACCTGGTCCATGCGGACCAAAGCGGATTTGTCCCCGGCCGCTCAACTGCGCTCAATATTAGCTGACTTTTCAATGTAATGTCCAGAATTGACCCGATGGCTGACGCAGTAGCGGTCACTTTGGATGCCCAGAAAGCATCTGACATGGTGTCCTGGCAATACATGTGGGCAGTGCTGGAGAAAATGGGGGTCGGACCAAATATGATATCCTACATCAAACTGCTATATACAGGGCCAATGGCCAAGGTCCTGGTGAATTCCCTGACATCTCCCCCCTTTGCGTTACACAGGGGTACCAGTCAGGGTTGCCCGTTCTCCCCTATTCTATTTGCACTCGCCATTGAGCCCATGGCGGACAATGTCAGGGATCAGCACACCCGCAAGGGCATACGCTTAGAGGACACGCCGGAAATCATTTCATTATACGCTGACAATGTACTCCTGTTTGTTAGAAACCCATCTACACATCTAGACCCGACTATCCACGACATAACCAAAATGGGCACATTCTCGGGCTTCACCATTAACTACTCCAAATCAGAAATATTTCCACTCACTGCAGAAACCCAGCAGCCGGCATGTGAATTCCCCCTCCGCTGGTCCCCGGGTGGCATTAAATATCTGGGGCTTCAGGTATCACTGTCCAAAACCTCCCTGCTGGCAGATAATTACGTGACTATGGCGCAGCTCCTAGAATCAAAAATGGAACAATGGCGCAACCTCTCGCTATCTCTCGCGGGCAAACTATCCCTAATAAAAATTATTGTGGTCCCCAAACTCCACTATGTCTTTGCCAATGTACCGGTATGGCCTGGGAAGCAATACTTCAAGAAGTTCCACTTGGCGTGCGCCCAATTCCTCTGGCACTCCGGTGCGGTCCGCAAGAAGTGGCAACACATGACGCTTCCCAATGAAAAGGGGGGCTTCGCAGCCCCAGACTTAACACTATTGGATCATGGCACAGGCCCAACACGCCACACACTGGTACGCACACTTGCACCCACCCCCACATGTGAAACTTGAGAAATTGGCGGGGGAGGGAACCAACATTATGACCCTAATACTTCATCGCACGTACCAAACTGATGCCCCAGCAGACCCCGTGGCTACCACAATCAGGGCATGGAACAGGTTATTGCACTCGCGGCCGGAGCATCGCCCATACTACAAGTGGCTCCCCATCTGGCAATTCCCGGGACTCTCCCCCACACCCGACAAACACCTCCTACGACACTGGGCGGAACTGGGCTATCGAGAACTAACAGATCTATACCCAGATGGTAAATTTATCACCCCACAGACATGGCGCCCCAGCACTCTGGCTCAGCATTAGAGCTGCTACAGTACTTCAGACTAAGAGCGGCAGTTCAAGAAATGTGGCCCTCCTGTCCAGACGAGCCCCCTGACTCACCTGAGATCCAATACATAGCCAACTCAGCTGGTAGTAGGGGCATAACATCCTCTCTGTATAAAATGCTGTTCGGAAAATCAGGAGATGCATCCCCCAAACCATGGGAGGAGTGGGCGGTGGAGCTGGGATTGGAAATTACCGAAGGCATGTGGAACAAAATGTGCACGCACACACGCAAAGTTTCCCTCAATGCTAGATTCAGGTGTATACAGTACAAACTCCTTTAGAGACTATATTACATACCACATAAAGTGTCAAAATTCACACGCACCCTGGCCCACACCTGCGCGAGATGCAGATCTGAAGGGGCAGACCATATCCATATGTTTTGGTCCTGCGATGCGCTTGGTACGTTCTGGATTGCAGTGACGAAAGCCCTCTCAGAGATAATTGGGACCCCAGTGGACATCGACCCATTAGCTTTGCTGTTTCGAATATGGTCTGGGGAGGATGTGAAAAAAAGTCTACATTTTTTAATGTGAGTGCCATAGTGGCCAGAAAATGTATATTGCAATGCTCCCCCCTAAATTCGAGATGTGGTTGAAATCCCTCACTTGGACACAGTCGTGCGAGGAGGAGTACATTGGCTCCCTCCCCGCGACGTCTCGCCCAAAAATGTTTGGACTGAGTTTTGCAGTTACCTAAATAACAAAGACGATGTCGAATGGAGATCCACCCCCTCGCCAAACCTGCTAGGTATCGCCGAGCCCCGAATACCGGACGCTCCATCGAGCCGACAGCCCACCCCTTCACTGTGTACTGTTTGAAGTATTGTAAGTTCTTATTGTGAATGTGACACTGTTTTTTATTTTGTCTTTCCGTAATGCATGTTGTACCTGTCGCAACTTCCTGCCAAAAAATTAAAGTTTAAAAAATAAAAAATTAAACAATTAAAAAAAAATCTTTACCACATTCCTACAATTAGCATACTGCTCCAAACTATCAACAAACATATCTCCGAGCATCAACACCCTGACTTTCTCCACCTCTGCTATCTTCACTACACACAGCCTCTTTCAACACAAACCACAACCTTAACATCTGATTAGCTGATCCCTACACTCCCTTTTCCATGCTGGATTTACTGAGAAACCCCGGATGTTGCACACCCTGTCCGTGGACAACTGCGGTGACCGCGGAGCGCGTAACACTGGGGCAGCCCTTCTACCCTTTCCACTGCACTCTCTGCACCATTTCCTCATTGGCTACTGTTAAGCAGTCACACAATCATCCACCAATCACATCCAAGAACTCTACATCTAACTCTATCATCACAGATCAGCACTTTAGATTTACTATTGATCACTCTCAGTACAATTCGGCTGAAACTGCAAAGGACCTACAGCAACAACTACTATAAAACTCCCCAAGATTTCTACTTGCAGATTCATGCACATCCACATGCATGAACACAGGCTACAGGTATGAATATTTTCTACACAGTACGTGTACAGCTCTTCTAGGAATACAATACATCCCGGGAGCATAGCTCACCGGCAATGTACGTGCCTTGGAAGCAAGATGACACGAAGCAACACAGGTTCGATCCCCAGGTGCGTGCTTAGAAACCTCTGGGTGTTTAAGCGCGTTATAAATACGCAACTAAGACAAAATAATTACGCAACTAAAAAACAAACAATTCCTGTAACAGCGCCTCGATGCCAGCGAGCTGTGTGAGCACTTTAAAAATGCAAAATAAAATAAATAAAAATATAAACAGAGTAACTGCCA
Source organism: Ambystoma mexicanum (assembly GCF_040938575.1). Lineage (NCBI taxonomy): Eukaryota > Metazoa > Chordata > Amphibia > Caudata > Ambystomatidae > Ambystoma > Ambystoma mexicanum. The sequence goes on along the minus strand of NC_090930.1, from coordinate 422,616,244 downwards.
CTTACCCTGTATAAACTGTAAAATGAACTTACTGTCATTTCTCCTATCTGCTATAATGAAGTGCCAATTGCTAACCTTTCAGCTCTCCAAATTTTTGTTTACACACACACCTTTCTAAAAAAATATTGTTTCATATTATAAGATGGGAGAAATAACAGTATAATTATGAAAAAGACGGTCCAGTGTGTTATAAAATTACACTCAGCCAGGTTGAGTACATGCATCTTCATTCAAGCACACACACACACAATATCATTAGAAAGGCGCCCAGCTCAAACAACACCACTGCTTCTGTATGAAATCCTTCTGCTTTATTTCCCACACCTTCACAAATGCATACACTGCATGCTTTTCTGTACAATCTCTGCCATTTACCCTGTAAAAATAGCAAAAAATGCATACGATTATTTCTTATATCTCTTAACATCCATTAACATAACATTAAAAAAACAAGTGTGCTCTATACGTTTACTATTATACTCATTTGTAAAACATACTCAACTAACAGATTCTAAATAAAATATACAGGATGCACATAAGCAAAGGAAAGCGCATGTGCATACTATGCTCAGTTGTAAGAAAACACTACTACTACTATAAACAAGTCTATATTAACAAAAGTGCTATAAACACACATATTCACTAACTTCTTTCTTTTACAATTGCAGTGAAGACCACTTTCCTGAAAAGCAGCAGCGTCTGAAGTACGAACAAGGACTTAGAAGGAACCTACTCTTTCCATACAAAAAAGTAAGTATAATACTAAGATAATGTTCTAACTGTTACTCAAACACACTAGCATTTTAGTATTGCAGAAGAAACAAGTGTATTAACCCTTTACCATTAGATGTAGTATTAGTGCTTCCCCTTACCAGTTGCATACTTTATATTGTCATCTGAAGCCTAGTATAGAAACACAAATACAAGAATAGCCTTCCCAACTTGATGTAGCTGCCCATTGCACAATCACACACCTCCACAATCATCCTTACCATCATACTCAGACACTCATGCACAAAGCACGCATACACTGCACAACAGCCCAACCCACACTTTCTTTTTTTCTCTAACAGACCCCAAAGAATGCCTACCAAAAAGCAACTCCATAGAAAGCAATGCCAAAGTAGAGCAAATCAAAATAAAAGTGTCCAAAATAAGCATCCATCTCTAGCAGATTTTGTACAAAAAGTTCAAACAAAACAGCTAATACAGTCATTAAGCGAAACAAAACAAGCTTCTAGAAGAGAAACTTTCCCTCCTCTATCAAAATGTAAAATGAAACAGAAAGTGATTAACAAGACTTCAGCTACCACTACTGCGCCTATAAATCTTAATGTAGTAGCAAGTAACCATACAAAAAAAAATATTTTACAAAAAATGTTCCACCACAAAGTCCTTCAGAACCGTATAAGAACAGGAGAGAAATCATGCAAAACCCTTAAAGCCTAACGTAGAAAATTAATCCTAGAAGCTCTCATAGACAGTACAATCCTTCTCAAAGGGAAGTTATTTATTTTAGTTTTAAACAGAATGAAACCACTAACAAAACAAACTACTAAACTAAAAAAAAAGACTTCTCAATAAACGGAATATCAACATCTCTGGAGGTCAATGGAGTCAAACCACGACCACCGAACCATATTTTAATGAAGAAACATATAAACAAAAGCAAACAAACCCAATTGCCATACATAGCAGTAGACGAGGGTATGAAAAACTTAATACCACCATTATGGAACAAGAAACTTTGCTCACAAAAATATCGCTAGAAAACTCAGTATCACCTCCCCATTCTACTGAACCAAAACGTCCAGTCTACAAATGGCTGTGCACATCAATGTGTATCATTGTCAAAAAATCTTTAAAATCTTTACGCCAGTTCCTCAATCAGTGTAACGCTCACCTGGTGTCCACAGGGACGTCACTCAGCCTGTTCTGAACTCTTACGACCTCAAACCCTTCCCTGGAGTCTATTCGACTGGAGACTGGGCCTGAAACACGGGATTGGTAGAGTTCAACTCTCTTTGTCTCTGTGTGCTTGAACCCCCTTCTTCCCCAGGGTCCAACCCTTCCCTTTGATCCCCAGTTCACCTTGTTTTCTTGGAAAGTGTGCTCTCCGTCCTGCTTTCAGCGCAGGGGCGCGTTGATTGATGCGGGCTCGTTGCTGCCTAGTTTCTTCACTGGCAAGAGTCCGACAGGTAAGTATGAGTCTTTTGAACAGTTCTCTAACTTTGTTCCTTTCCTTCCTTAGATGATGGCCGGCGTCCGGGGATGGCGACATGCTGCTGAGATGAGTAGCGCTGAAGGTGAGTGAGAGCGCGATGCGCGATGTGACCCTTTCGTATTTGTATTGAACTGAATTATTTTTCTGTGTCTTTTAGGTGCCGCAACATTTTCAGCGTGGATGCCGGTTATGAAGAAGAAATGCGGTGAGTAAGCGCGATATGCGGTGCCTCTAGATGTTTCCACGCTAACCTGGAATGTCTTTTCCCTCTTGCAGATGAATGAGATGTCCCGGAGACAGAGTTCCCCCAGAGCGGCTGGGATTCAGGTAAGCGTTTAAAGCTCGTACAGTCTTTAAAAATAAGCAAAGATTTGCTGAATGCTTACTGATGCCTTTTTTCTGTTCTTTTCCCTTTTCCTTAGGAAGCAGCGTGCCGGGATGGGAATGACACCGCCGAAGATGCCCGCAGAACAGAAGAAGCGATGAATGATGGGCAGAAGCGCCGCAAGTTAAGGCTGTTCCTAACGGTGTTCTTGTTCTTGCAGGAGCTGAGCACAGAAGATAGATGCAGGCCTACTGGAGACCGATTCGAACACGGCGAGTGTCACGCTGCAGGTGCAGAAAACACAAAGCATGCTTCTCAGCCTGGGCGTGGCTTAAATAGTCTCTGGGTATCCCAGGTGTCTCTGGGCTGAACCACACCCAAAAGACTAGACCGCACATGCAGTTCTGGGAACCGAAATATGTGGGGGCATCCATCTTGTCCCCATCAATGCACTACAAGTCCAATCCCCAATGTTATCCTATGGGAGTGAGTGAGTCTGGTGCCACAAGCGCCAAGTCTGACTCCAAGTGGGTCTTTGGAGGGATGGAGAGGCCCTTGAGGGCCATGTAGGTGATTGTGGCCTGGCTCTAGCCTGACATCTTGGAGGGCTGGGGACATGAGGGGCAGGAATCATGACAAACAGTATGTAAAAAGCAAAGACAAATTCAAAATGAAACTACTACAAAATATGGATGCCTGTCCAGTGCGCAAATACACAGGACTACAAGGACATTCATTAGCCTGCATTTCAGGACCTATTTGCAAAAGCACCTTCCATCATATCAAAATGATATCAACACATCATTCAACGTAAGAAATCTGGTCCAAAAACTCTACTATGCTGAAAGTCCTGCTTTAGCACTAGCCAATTTAAATAACAATATTCTACATGGTACAGCCAAACAACTACTCGAAGAAATAGAGCATATCCAGAGAAAATATTTTGAAATTGAAAGCCACTTACAAAATGCAATAGATGTACAACAAACTAGCAACTACTGTACAAATAGCAACCTTCTATTAAACACATACAAAAAAGAAATAGTAAAGTTTAAAAGTACCTCCTCTGAAGTACCAAACCATGTGTGTGTGTGTTGCCGCAGAACGTTTTATAAAAGTAGCACAAAAACAGTAAACATAACGTACAAAATAGAAGACAATGAAGATTCCAAATGGTTCCGAATAGCTCCCTACCTTATAGCAGAAAACAAATGCGACATTACTGACCCCTTAATACTTTGCAATTGCTGCACTAAAAAACTTGACAACAACCAAACACCTTCACGTGCTATCACAAATAACTTGGAATTATTCCCACTACCAAAACCCCTGCAACAACTACATTTATATGAGAGCATCATAATTCAAACAGTGCACCCATTTCAAGCAATAATACGCCTCCAACCAAAAACAGCAAAATTACCTCCCTCTGAATTAGTGAAAGGCATTTGTGGCAAACTAGTTTATTTACCATTAGATCTCAAAGAAAATGTACACACTCTAGGAGTGCAACGGCCAATAGATCAAACTTTAATTGTCTTAGTAAATGGCGTACCTACAAAAGACAAAAGAAATTGGCAACAACTCGTGGACTTAAATAAAGTTAGACAAGCCCTGCAATATCTAAAAGACAAACCACTGAAATAATTCAAGACTCATCAGAAACTGGTCAATTTCAACTTCTAGATCCTGCTACAGAATCCAATATTTTAGACCATTATACAATTCATCCTTTACACTCTAAAGACACTATAGATGATGCACTGGAAACGTACCAAATGCGACAAGCCAAAGGATCTCCAATCAGCATATGGGAAAAAAGTATAGAAGCACAGGCCTTTCCTCTACTCTTTCCTACTGGAAAAGGAGGAAGGTACGATGATAGACCTACACAAATAACAGCATCAGAATATCGCTCTTTACGAATGTATTCTGACGACCCCAGATTCAGACAAAACGTGGAATACATATTCCACCTTCTCTTTGAAAGTGAACTAGCAACTCTATGCTACGGACTTGCACACATAATAAAATCAGGTACCCATTTTCAAAATATGTCAGCTAAGCAATTATTACAAAAAGTGCAAGAAAAAGATGAAGTTTTACAGCCAAGTATTACAAATCTTTTAGCAAACATGCGTGGTACAAAAGAATACTGGTTCCGACGTCACGGAGATGTACGCTGTATGCTAAGAAACCCACTTGGTTTGTTACATTAAGTTGTACAGAATATTCATGGGAAGATTGACACAATTTCCTACGCATAGCAAATGAAAACAAAACAAACAGATATAAAAACACCAGGAGAACTCTGCTCTCTAGATCCTGCAAATGTATCAAGATATTTCCATCATCGCTTCATTGCTATGCTACACTTTATTTGTAATAAGACTGCTCCTCCTCTCGGAGAAGTTCAACACTTCTTTTGAAGAAAAGAACACCAAGCCAGAGGAGCACAACACATCCACATGCTATTATGGATTAAAGATGCTGCTAAATTTGGTCAGGACAGTGATGCCACTGTTTTGCAGTTCATCCAAAAATATGTCACTTGTGAAATCCCTTCACAAACAACACATTGTGACCTTCATGCACACATTTTACAATTTCAAAGACACAAATGTGGGAAATATTGTCATCACACATATTTTAAAAAAAGGGAAATACTACACCAAATGCCGCTTTGGTTTCCCTAGACCAGTTTCAGCAACAGGTGAAGTAAACATCTTCATGTCTTCAGTCAGACATAGGGTCAAGGGTAAATCACCTAAGAACACATATTACATAAAAAGAACAGAAGAATCAAAATACATCAATGATTAGAATGTAATAATTGCCCTCCTATGGAATGCAAATATAGATGTGCAGTACATTGAAGACAATTCCACTGCATTTGCACGATATGTCACAGACTACTTAACCAATGCAGAGAAAACAGAGCTTCAGGACCTCTGGGATGACATATCATCTAGCAAAACACTATCATAGAAATTGTACAGCTTAGGCATAGAAATGCTCTATCATAGAGAATGTGGCTACTATGAAGCTGCAGACCGTTTAACCGGTACTGCCTTGAATGGAAAATCTGACAATACAGTATGGCTAAGTCTTGGTCCTGCTAAATCTAGAACAAGAATTCTCCTATCATATGAGGACATAGAAACAATAGCCACAAATGATCCCAACAGCCAAGACATTTAGAAAAAACTTTAGAAAAACAATGTACTAGATACATACTACCCAAACAGGAGTACCACCTTGGAAATGATGTGTCCCTACCACGTAGCCCAAAACTTCACATACAAAAATAATATTAAACCAGATGAAAAGAAAGGTAGATACAGAGTTGTAAATTGTGAAGGCAGCTTAGTGAAACTTACCAAACGCAGCTTAATTAATCATATCAAATTGTCATTAAAAACTCTTCAACATAAAGAACCGTTTTACATATCCCTGCTACAACTTTTTAAACCATGGAGAAAAGAAGAAGAGTAACTGGATACATTTGACTCCTATGAAGGCACTTTCAAAGCAAATGAAAGCACTATAACAGACGTAAACTTTACACAGTACCAAACAATGTTGCACAATGAATAGCAACACAAAGAAGAACTCCAGGCCCAACTACAAGTGGACACTCCTGACAGTAGTCAACCTTCTGTAACAGAAAGTCAAGAACCACTTGGACAGCCACTAATAGCAACTGCGGCAGAATTAACCATGATAGAAGTAGAAAACTCCATGTGTCAGTATGAACAAGCTACAGAAGACTTTGCTGTACTGAAATCACAACTGAACAATGAGCAGCGTAGCATTTTCCAAGAAATAACAAAACAAATTGAACATGGTGTGCAACATGAAAATAAAAACTGTACCTGCCAAGACTACAAACCTATACTGCTATACGTGAGTGGTGAAGCTGGTTCAGGCAAAACATTCTTAATCAAAATCATCAGCAATTTCCTTCAACAATTGACAAACAACAAACTGTCAGCTTTTATAACTGCCCCCACAGGTTTAGCTGCCTACAACATAGGCGGTGTCACTTTACACTGATTACTACTCCTTCCAGTAGAACACCAAAACGAATTAGACTATTACAAACTTTCCACAGAAGCTGCAATGGAACTATGCAGAGTTTTCAAACAAATGAAAATGTTGCTAATAGATGAGGTGAGCATAGTCTCCAACCTAATGTTGGCTTTGATTCACCTGAGATTACAAGAGGTACTCAAAACAGACTACGAAGAGCTCTTTGGAGGAAAACACATTATTGTTTTCGGAGATCTTCTTCAATTGAAACCAGTGAAAGCTGAACCTATTTTTAAAACCGTAGGGCACAAACTGTGCCATAAAACTCTTGGCAGCATAGGAAATGTCAACCTTTTCAATACAGAGAATTAACAGAAAACATGTGCCAGTCTACAGACCTCACATACGCCAAAATATTAAAATGTATTAGAGTTGGTGTACTATCTCAAGAAGCACAATCAATATTAAAATCCAGGCACATCCATGCACTCAATGGCCATAACTCATGTGCTACTGATGTCATGGTACAATTAGCACACAAAAATGTCAATTTATGTCCTTGATGTCAACTCTTGCAAGCTGTTCAAAATTCAATGAAACAATGTTGAAAAAAGAAATGCAACCAATAATTGAAATTTGCTCCACAGATAAACTGGACGTACATGGTATGACACTACCCATGTGTCAACCAGCCACAACAAGACTAAATACCTCAGAAAACTCTATCTCCAACAGAGCTGGTTTGGAGAAAATATTAAAATTATCTTTAAACTGTAGAGTAATGCTTAAACATAACCTTGACGTGGAGCAAGGACTAGTTAATGGAGCACTTGGTACAGTTGTTGGCTTTCAAACATACCCACGTGACAACAACATTCAATTTGACAAAATTCTCTTTGACAAACTATCAGAAGTTAAAAAGATAGGATGCTCAACAGCCCGCTTCCTTCTTTTCAAAGGCATGTATGTACACAGAGAGCAATTTTCACTAGCTCTAGCATATGCAGTTACCATTCACAAATCACAAGGTCTTATCCTAGATAAAGCATTAATAGATAATGGTAGCACAGTCTTTAAAGAAGGCATGAGCTATGTAGAACTATCACGCTTACGTACACTTGACGGGCTATTTCTAATTAACTTTGATGCAAGTAAAGTAAATACAGATAGATATTCCTTGCATTCAAGAATACAATAGGCTGCGTTCACTCTACACCCCCCCATCTAAAAACCTATCCTGTTCCACAAAAGGCAAAACGTTGTAAAAGAAAACTACTTCAAACTGAAACGATACAGGATATCATTGCAATCCCTCCAAAGAAAAAAAGAAACTAATACTTCATCAAGTACCACAACCAAAGAATCTACTGGTCAAAGTAACTCTACTTCTTCAAAGAAGCAACCCACACGCGGAACAAATGACTTCATCACAGAACTGTCAGGTCCATTCAAATTTTCAAATATAACTGCTGTAAATTGCTACGCAAATGTAGCAATAAATATTCTATTCCAATTGCCACCAATTATTGAAAAGATTTACTTACACAGTACAGACCAATTGTGTTTGCAAATGTTAGTCCTTCATAGAAATGCAACCAACAATCCTGACAACACTTACAGTGTTCATGGAATAAGACAAGAATTGGACTACTGTGCTGCAATGGTCAAATTCACTATAAACTCACAAGAAGATCCACAAGAATTTCTAATGTACTTACTACAAGTACTGGAAAACAAAAACATACCTATAAATTAAATCTTCCAGATTTCATACATGTGGAAACATACATGCACTCTCTGCAGCCATGTGGCACAGGAATAAGTCCCTAATGAACGCTTCCTGTATGTATCCATACCTAACTGTGAATCCATACCATTTCAGCAACTTGTACAAAATGCAAACCATGGCAGATTATGTACTACCTGCAATTCACATAATCGCTCCACCTTACAAATACAGACACATAGTAAATACGTAGTAATACGTAATAGTAATGCTTTTACGTTACAATGCAGATGGTACCAAAAACAACTGTAAACTGACTGGATTCACACAGGGTCAAGTATCACTTGGTAAGAAAACATTCACAACAATAGGTATAATCTACCACGCAAGAATTGTGGATGGTTCGAATGTAATGATAGTACCATTACTCTAAAGCAGAGATTACCAGCAAATCTTGTAAACGCTTACTTAATATTCTTAAAACCAAAATTTAATACATAATCTGTGTATGAGCATAAGCAAAACTTCAGCTTCAAAACTGTGCACAGTTAGAATACGCCAAAATGTATTTAACTGCTCCAAGATTCGGCAACAAGCAAACAGATACATACCACTAAAATGTAACAAGAAATACACAGTTAGAATATGCCAACAGGTATCTAACTGCCCCAAGATTCTGCAACAAGCAAACAGATAAATAAATGCCACTAAAATCAAACAAGAAATATACAGTTAGAATACGCCAACAGATATCTAACTGCAACAAAAAATCTGCAACAATCCAACTGATAGATGAATAGCATAAAAGTAGAAATAAACAATTAGAATACGCCAACAGGTATCTAATTGCCCCATAAATCTGCAACAAGCCAACAGATAGAAGATTAGCAAGAAACAGTAACACAGTGAAAGAAATATACTGTACCACAACATAGAAGTTTTTTTTTTAATCCAGCATGGATTTTTTTTCCCCACAGACCCAATAATTTAGAAAACAAACACAGAAACTGAGCAAATTGCGCAGTACACTGGTTTGAGCTATAGTACTTGTAAAGTACTAAATATGAGGGTAAACAAAATACAGAAATGTCTATTATGCAAATGTAATAACTCATTATGAACTACCTACTCTAACATATGATCTTTTCCTTTATCACAGAGATCGAAAAAGTATGTCTGGTCCAGTTACCCATGTCATGGAAAAACTGCATACAACCACAAAAAACTCAACCAGTAAGTATAAAATAAATAGACTCACAAACACTGCTGCATAACACACCCATTCAAGCAAACATCTAACCATACACCACAATCCAAAATGTTTACTTCCAAGGGTATCTTATGATGCAGTCCTTGTTACAAACTCTACAGTATTAACTGCATAGCCTAGCTAAAACTTCACCTACAAACTCTACAAATGAAACAGTAAACACACTTTTGGGTTGTGGATATTTGATAGGTGTTTTATTCTATGGATGTGTTATGCTGCAGTGGTTGTGGCCAGGGCCTAGAGTCTTGGGTGCATGGCCTACGGCCTTCGGCCATGCACCCAAGACTCTAACCTCTGGCCACAACCACCGCAGCATAACACACCTATGCTACCAAACATTTTGACTGTGGTATGTGGGCTGCTTATAGGGGATATTAATTACAATCAATGCTCTACTAACAACCCAAAACCAACATCATACTAAAGTAAAATAGCCAGTAGTGCATTTATTATGTCCGCGGACAGCCACGCAGCCCGCAGACATGGCGAACACATCAGGGGCACCTGCCACCTAAACAAATACTGTATTTCACCCATCTCTTACTCCCCAACCCTCCCCAAGCACTCCTGAACACCAACACACTCCCCAAAATTGCCTTTTGCCTCTGTTCGCTGCCGCTCTGTCGGCGGATCCAAGATGGCGGGCGCATCAAAACAATGTGACGCACCTCACTCCAGCCAATTGGCGGACACGTTGCGTGCCTGCGGGCATGACGCAAGCCGAATAGCCAATCGGTATCCTGTTCGTGGAGCGAACAGGAAAGTGTGTCCACAGAGCGGACACAGATATCACTAATTTTTCTGCCTTACATTTTGGTCATTTAAAAAAAAACTACTGGACGGATTTACACCAAATTAACAAAAGCACGCTTTCGGGACGCTTTTGGGATGCTTTCGGGACTAAGCCGCTGCTCCTGCCGCAAATTTGGTGGAAATCCGTCCAGCGGTTTGAGCTGTAGGCGTGCACAATTTTTTTCCCATTTTGTCTAATGGGAAAAACAGACATTTTGGGACCCACCCCCCACTATAACTTTGCCCCCCCTAGACCAAACCTCACCAAAATTTGCAAAGAAAATCAGAGTGTGCCATATACTTTTTTTTGCAAAGTTTGGTGAGGATTCGTCCGGGTGAGCGAAGTTATAAGCTGCCCAAAAAGTGCTCTTCCTATGGGATTAGCAATTTAATCATAACTACGCAGCCACTACCGTGGGCTGTGTAATATATATATATATTTATTTTTAATTTATTTTTCAATTTCCAAGGATTCCCACTCTGAAGACAGGGAATATTCAAGCATATGAATTTTTGAAAAATCCAATGCTGTAAACATATGGAGTCGCCTTTTGCCTCCTGGATCGAGCCAAACAAACTGGGCAGGCCTAGTGGGGAAAAAACATAATATCACTAACCACCATATAAGGAATTTCAGTCTAAAAGAAACAATCTGCGCAACATCGGCATAACCAGCTACCTCTTCCTAACATTAACCCTACTAAAACTCTCCATAGCCTTAAAAACACACCACACAATTACCAAATACAACACCCACAAACGACTACCAAAACACCAACTTTAAAATCGTACAGCAAAATGCACATCTACTCCAAGAACTCACTCAATCACAAAATGCTCAAACTCCAACCCTATGACACAGGCACACACAACAACATGTATAGATTCACCCACCAACTCATACCACATAGAACCAACTTAAGAGACATTGGGCCTCATTACGGGTCGGGCGGTCCGGAAATAACAGTGGCGGTAAACCCGCTGCCACTGTTAATTCCGGACCGCCTGATCTCGAGTCCTGCAGGCCGGAGGTGGCGTTCCCGCCAGGTCTGACCTGGCGGGTTTAACACCGCCCACCTGCAGGCGGACGTGGAAACACCAGCACCATCACGAGATGGTGCCGGTGTTTCCACTTCCCCATTCCCATTGAGTCCTACGGGACTCAATGAGAATGGGGATTTACCGAATTCCGCCTCCAGAATTCCCGGGACACCGGGGTCGTAATGCCCCGGTAATTCCGGGAATCATGGAGGCGGAATGGTAAGACGGGTCCGGCGGTAACCGAGCCGGAAAAAAACAGCAGTTTACCACCGGACTCGTAATGAGGCCCAGTGTCTGTTTTTTCCGAACTCCCACTAACAAACTCGCTACTCTTTTTTTCAGATCCGCCAGAGCACCTGGAGACCATGAAAATGGCAGTGCTGCAAGGTATAAATCAAAGTGACATAACATAGGATTTCAGCAATGAAAAAGAGCTAAGAAAACAGACGAGTACCCAAGACGAACTGTGTTTATTTTAAATTTGATGCTTTGGGCAACAGATAAAACAAATTCTTCACAACAAGAGACATCTTGAGCAATGCATGGCAGAGGAAGAGTTGTAATTGTTTTTCAATGGTCTAGCTATGATTTCTTAATAAACCCAAATTGGCAATTGTTTTATTTGTGAAAAAGCTTTTGGCAAAGTGATGTTAAAGTTGCAGCACAACATAACAAAACCCCAAAACTTCACCTTTTTTACTGTTCCAATAGTACCCATATATTGCCCACTGCCATACACTGCTCATGCCATCACTAAATGAAGAACTTAAAAAGCTAAGAAAAAACAGTATTAACCTACACTGGTTATGCTCGCTTTTAATTTGATTTGAGGGCCAACACAAGCCCAAGTATGCTGTAAACATTATTCTCAAGAGCAAATTTTCAATTTTGTCATTGAGCATAACATGAGACTTATTTAGCAGTATGTGGCAGTGGCCGAGTTATGATTAACTTTTAACAGGGCAGCCAGCTAAGGGCTACAGCAAAAAGCAGCTCCTCATTGGGCAGCTTGTATTCCCCGTTTGCCCCAGTTCACCCGAAGACACCCAGCAGAGCAACCTACTGCAACAACTCCAGGTAAGGTGGCAGGGGTGGTGAGCAAAGCCATTACTCAATTAATACCACTTTGATTACTCCTATGTTACCCGACTTACTGTTGTACTGTAATATACATATAGTCAAATTGCATCTGCACGGTACCCATCTAGGCTTCCTTGGCGCTCCTTAGACCTACTCTCTGCGCCCCATGAACATAGGCCACCTTTGTACCTCTCCCTCCCCCTCCTCACCTAGGCATTCTCTCACTCTGCTGGTGTTTTTAATCTAGGCATTTCGTCCCACTGTTAATGTTCAGAACCTAGGCATTCTCTCACTCTACTGAAGTTTTGAATAGGGCACATTGATGTATTGAGTCTAGACTTCTCATGCACTCTTCATACAGATTCTAGTTTGCATCCCTCAGACTCCTTAGTTTTTCAGATGCTGAGCACCGCCCTTGTACAGGAGGGCGGAGTGACCTCTGACGGGCCCATAGGATCAAAGCTCATCCTCGAGTACTTTAAAACAAGATAGCGGCACCTTGAAATGGATGGGGTATGGGATTCTCTTACTCCAACACCACTCAATAAGGACAACTCAATGGTTTGGCAAAGGGAAGTCCGTTTAATGACAAGTACAAAAAACGGGGAAACAAGGAAATCAACAGTGGTGCGATCGCCCGTCTCGCTTCAACTCCCACAATCTTCATTCAAACAGCAATAGTTATAACGAAAATTTGTCATCATTGACGTGTAACATTCGAAGGTTTATCATACAATTCTATTGGTTGGAAAAGGTAACTTAAGTGTAGGTGCTATATCTGTATATGGTAACAGAGTGTAAGTATTGGATAACTCTTGTCGGGCAGGTAGGCATCTACGCCCTTCCCTCTACATTACTCATGCAAAATGTCACTAAAGGTACGATGTCTCATTGGTTCTACTATCTATAGGACCTTAGATTATTTGGCCCATTGTGATTGGGCTGGCTATAACCCTAAGCATAAATCTCCACTTTAATTAGCAGCATGTAGAATGGTCACCCAGATACGGCATGCCCCAAGATTCACCCTGCCTCCCTTCCATCAATCAGTACTTTAGGGCCATGTCTCAATTAGTTGGCTGAGGTTGGCCTCGAACTGTAGCTTCTTGTCAGGAAAAGTTATGGTATCTTCTGCTTTTGGGTGACATCAGGCGTTGGTACCTCTTCGCGCTCGGCTGGTCACGTGTTAGTACACCGTGAATCTGCTTCTTTTTCCTTCTATTAGTGCATTTAATTCTCCTTTAGGCCCACCACCTGCATGGGCCTCCTTATCTCGACCTTCGCGGGCAAGCTGCTCTGTGCTTAAGTTTCGATTCTACGAAGTTACGGTCTTGCCTCCTTACTTGGTTTGACCTTGACTTCCCAGGCACAGGCTGCCTCTTGCTGAGTTTCGATTCTGGCCTCCCGTCTTGCCTTTGGCTGGCCCATGAATCCTGGCCTGCTTTGACCCTTAGTAACCTGGGTTAATTCTGCTATTGTATAAAGCGGACTCGCACTTATATAATGTGCTTCGTTGAGGTAGATATATAGTTGGCGCTTGCCGCTCTATTCTTCTACTAAACCAAGCAAGCCGCACCGTTTTTTTAGCTTCTTGCGTTCCAAGCCTATGTACAGGTGTTAGTGAGTTGCATTTTTTATCCTGCATTGTAGTTACGTCTCTGTGTTTCAGCATTGTCTCTTCTTCTATGTCCACTATGTTATTTTCATACATTTTTTCTTCGTGTGTCACTCTTTCGGTTGCCGTTTCTTTCATCAGTGTGTCTGTCTGGGCCCTTGTTTCGTCATCATTCGCCTTCAATTAAGTCCCTTTGGGTCTCTTCTGGGACAGTTTGTAAGTAGTCTCCATTTAGTGTCAGCTGCTGATACGGTTGTCTCAATGGATACGTTACTGCCAATAGTTGTCCGGTTATTTGCACTTCAAAAGGGGTTGCTCTTCTGATGGGCACTGGGCAGAGCCCTAGTGCAGCTCTCAGCTGATTTATTGGCTCATCATACGTCACATATCTTGGTGTGCACGTTCCTGGTACTTCAAAATGGGTGGCTGGAGTGCAGGCCATATCTGGGACCTCCTCTACACTCCCCCCTCTGGTTGGTTCATCAACCACTTCTGCTTCCTCCTTTGGATTCATCTTGCTTGGTTCTACTGTATCCATTTCTTCGTCTTCTGGGTTTGTGCATGATGGTGTGAAAGAGTGTGCCTTTGGAGTCCATATTTTTATCACTCCTTTCAAACTTCCTGCTGTTTTTACATGTTCGTCTTTGTTCCAGGTCATTAGCTGGCACTGTCCATTTGGGCTACAACAGATCCACTTTGCTTCATATTTTCTTTGTTTCCTGGGATACATAAACTTGGTTCCTTCTGGCGCATACTCTCTGGCCTTCGCAAAGTCTCTTATTTCTTCATCAGTCAGGTCTCTGGGCTTCCATCCTTGTTTGACATCGATCATGATCTTCATCCCTATGGCTTTCTTCGCAGTTTTCTGGCATTGCAAGATAATTGTTTTGATAACACAAAATCCTAGTAGAATCATCACTAGCAGGGCTCCCAGGACCTTGAATATGTCTGCCATCCATTGTGGGACCCATGAGAATAGTGATCCAAACCAGCTGTCGTCATCAACCTCGTCAGTTTCGTTGATCATCTGGTTCTGTAGGTTTGTTAGCATACCTATGGCTTCTGTTAAAGTTCCATTTTCTTCGTCATGAGAAGGTATAAATGTGCAACATGATTCTCCAATTTTTGCACAAATGCCTCCATCCATCGCTGTGATCATGTCAAGTACATATCTGTTATGGAGGGTCATCAGTCGAATGGCTCTTAACTCTTCCTTGATCGCATTGAATCCTTTTATGGTCGTGTTGATGGTTTGTAATAACTCCCATCTGGTTATTTGCAACCATTTAGTGTTTGCTCCAACCTGGAATCTTGGCATGAGGATTGTTGTGAACACCAATGAGGTGAGGCTGAACAGCCTGTGTTCATATGGGATTGCATGGAATGCTTCTTCTGATTTGGCAGAAAAGTAATTATCTCTCTTCATTCGGGATACCAGCTCCACAGATCTCCTTTTCCTCAGGTGAGCATCTGCTTTCGGGAAACTGTCAATATTCAGGCCACTTTTCGGGATCACTAGTGCTGGAATGTGGACGTTCACTATTGTGCCTATGTGTTACGCTAACCTGATTCCCACGGGGGCGTCGACCGGAACTGGGCTGCTGTTATTTCCACCAGCGTGACGTGTAGTGCCGAGATGACTGACTGGACTGGCCCGCTCAGCCTAGTTTGTCTGGCTCGCAAGAATATTCTTCTGCAAAGGAGAAGAGGAATTAACCACCCGTGGAATTGAGTGTCAACCCACCTACCCCACTCCCGTTGTCTTCCCACTGATCACTCTTGATGTCCCCTCTTTAGTCTCACCTGATGGTTTGGAAGGATGAGCTCTCCATCCTGTGTCGACCGCAGGGGCGCGTTGATGACCAGTTACTTCACTGGCGTAGAGGAATTGGTGAGTTCCAGTATTGACTCTAAAGTCCAATTGTTCATAAGAGTTCAAATGTCTGCTCTTCACTCTGTCCGATTCCTTGCAGGTTGCCGATTAATCCACTAGAAGATTTCCAAATGGCACTCGGTAAGATTCAGGTAAGTCTATTGTGGTTTTCCCCTTAGGGGCCGGGGTACGGCGATGAAGCAGAGTGGACTGTGCCGTCCCGAGATGAGGTGAGGTGAGACCCCCGTGGTAAATCAGGTAAGTTTTGTGGGGGGGGTAACTGGTATTGTCCTTGCTTTCTCCCCTTAGGGGCCGGGGTACGGCGATGAAGCAGAGTTGACTGCGCCGACCGGAAATGCGGTGAGTACCTCCCATGGTAAATCAGGTAAGTCCTTGGGGGTAGCTTGTATGGCGTTAGAGAGCCCCCTTGCTCACCTTGCTGTCTTTGTCTCCTTAGGTGTCGGAGGGCGGCCGCGAGATGGAGAGAGCGTGATGGAATGCTGAACTACCGCCAAGCAGGTGAGATCAGTGCGGCACCGTAGGAATGCGAAGCGAAGCTTCAAAGACTTCTGTCTTTCAGTTCCGTGGCGAAATGGATCAGGATTCAGGTAAGGATTAAAGTTAAAACTCCTGTTCTAACCTTTATCCTTTTTGTCTTCTTGTTTCAGGAGTCCCATGACTGAAGCGGGCGTGGCTGAAGACTGGGGCTGCTGAAAACACGGTGAGCGTTACGCTGCAGCAAGCAGAATAACGCAAAGCACGTGTGGCTGTCCGGGCGTGTTTTAAATAGCCTTGGAAGAAGACCCAGGTAAGTATTCTTCCACAGCCCCATCCAAGTAACAAAATAGTTCCTTCAGTAAAATAGTCCCTCCTAAGCCTCATTTGGCTTGAGTCTTCATGCAGCATGGTCTTCCTCAGGTGAGTATGCAGCATGGTCTGCTTCAGGTAAGTTATCAATAATGAGCCTGGCGCCCATGGCACCAGGACTGACTTTATCTTTATGAGCCTGGCGCCATAGGCGCCAGGACTGTACCCAAACAGCCCCTAACTGGGGCTTTTGGGCATGCTCCAAGTGGCATGATGCCTGCTTCCGGGGCTGCTGGGCCTGGTCTGGTCTTCCGGGGGCAGGCATCATGACAGCATGCCTCCCCAGTTTCTCGGCAGTTTTATGTATGCTTTGGATCCACACGCCCAATAATGATCCATAATTACTGCAGTTCCGTGAGTCATTCCTGGAGCTTCAAAAATGTGTCCGCAGTTCTGATTCTCTCCCATCTTCCTTGTGCCATTGTTCCTGAAGCACAATTTTGGGCTTTCCAGTGGCACTATCTGTAAGGGTCCTCCTCTGTCTTCGAGCCATGTCAGTAATTTTGTGAGTTTTGGCCATAGAGGTTTGCACACCCTCTGAGTTTTCTATTGCTTCTTTGCAGGCTCCAAGGACCATCCATGCTCAGCAGATCACCACTCCTTCTTCCCATCCATCTGGTGAAAGCACTGTTCCCCAAATCTGCATTTGGCCTCTGTTCTTCCAAATTTGATCCTCTTCTGGGGTTTTTCCTTGGACGTTCAGTCTCGGGTTTATTTCCCATCTTGTTCCTGTTCCTTTAACTTCAGGCTTTTCATATCTGATCACGTGATTCCTAGTATGAGCTCCATTTCTCGTCTTAATGTCCTGAACATAATCATCTTCATCGGGGTAATCTGTTTCAGTTGCCCATATCAATGAGGCAACCCTCCCCATGAACTGGCCTCTGGTGTTGCACATTGCTACATGTGACAGACAGTGTGCTGTCGGGACATCAATTTCTACAGCCACAAAGATCTTGGATTTTCCCATGCTGTACGGTAGAAGTGCACCAACGAAGCATTCTCCTTCTGAAGTTCGCCTTCCAACTTCTTTCATGTGCTGGTACCAAATGTTGTTCCCTAGATGCGCTGTGCTGTCCAGGTAATCGTTCAGTTCATTGTTATCTTCATGTAGGCTTCTCTGGATTCTTAGTGTCTTTCTGTAGTTTACTATAACTACATCCCTAAAAGCGTCTGTATGGCTTTTCCTTGCTGGAGGACTCTCGGGCATTCTGGTCCACGGTGCAAGTCTCTTTGTCTGCATCGATGGGGAAGGTGGAGGTTTTGCAGTTCTCTACTTCTCTTCTTGCATTCTTTTTCTGCCCTTTAAAAGTGCCTTTATCAACCACCAGCCTGTTACTGGCCCAGTGTATGGCTGCATCGTTGGCCTGGTACTTGTCCCTTGCGTTGGAACTTGTGTGCTTGTCAATGCAGTCTCTGTGGTTTTATTTTTCAGTTCCTCATGCAGTTTCCTTTCTCTATCTATGTACGGGAATAAAAGATCTATTACCATTTGTGTCTTTGCAGTGAGTTTTTCAGCAGTCCTTTCTGTCTTCTTAAGGGCTTCTGATATGACTGCTTTTGTTGGCCTTTCTCTTGATTCTTCTCGGTTTCTCTCACTATTTTCTGGGACTGGTTGTTCGGTAGGCAGTCTCATCTTCTCTGTTGCTTTCGTTTGCATTTCTGCTGCTCTTACCATCTGGCCTGGTTCCTGTGCATTCAGTGTGTGCGTGCGTGTAGTTGTTAGTACCCTGTCTCCTGCTGTCCTGTTGCTTTGTTGCCACAAGTGTGTGCATCCAATTATCAATTACGTTCATTTCAAGTTTATATACTTTACCATCAGATTTTCTTGGGACTGGAATAATTATATAGGGTCTGGGTGCTTTTGTGGGATTCATGCGTACAACATCAGGTGGGTGCACTGAAATTGGAACACTTCCTGCACCAATAAAAAATGCAGTTCTGATCGTAAATGACAGCAAAATAATGATAAACACAATGCATAAATACATGATAGTGCGGTAAGTAAGGCGGCAACATCTTCTTCCAGACAGAGGGAGAGTGCCCCTCTGCTTGTGGGAGGACCAGGTTACTGTTCTGGGCTCCCATCCCGATCATTTACCAAACGTCAATGTTATTGGGTTTTTTTCTTACTTACTGTTACTCCTTGAGCAATGTGTGTCATAAAGTGTCACATGCTTCACAAGTGTCCCCCCTCTTACGGAAGGTAATTGTCTCTTGATACAGGATACAGTTCCTTAGCTACTATGGGAAAAATAGATTAGAATACTTGTCTCGACAAGTCACTTTTACTGTGCATGTTCAAGTAGGTGAGTTCGCAGGCCACCCCCCGAATCTGCTTCAGTCCTGAGGACATGCCGGACACTGATCAATGTGAAGAAATGGGGAAAATATCAACAAGTACAACAAACAAAGGTTTTGATTCCGCTTCCTCGATCTGTCCCTTGGCGGAAGGTTTCTTCAGAATCTCCTCAGATAATCTTTCGGAAAGTTAGAAAGCTCCACTTGTAACATTATGCCATGGAGGAGCATTCCCATTGTGCGACATTAGCTGGATCTCTGGTGAAGGTGAGGACATCAACCTCGATAGGTCTCCCCATCTGGAAAGTCAGTGACTAGGCGAAAAAGGACATTATGTGCCAGTCTGCTGTCTTCAGGTGACGGAAATTTGCCCCGTCTTGCTGGGGTCAGGATTACAGGCTCTTCTCTTCATGGGAGCAATGTTTGCGCTGTCCGGCTGTGTGGAGTGCGACTAAATAACTAATTTTGTTCAGCAATTGGCTCAAATGTTCAGTGTTTGCTGGATCTCGAAGGTCAGAGTGTCAGTTGTTCTCCCAACAATAGCTGGACAGTCTTCGATTATGCGAAAGAAAAGTGTATTGATGAGTTCATCTATAATCGTCTGTGGTGGGAGCATTTGTGTCCTTGTCACTGTACTCTGGGAGTAAAATGAAGGCTTCCGCGATGACAGTAAGCAGGTGCCAGATTACTTTCTCGTTGGCAGGATCTTGTAGAAAGTCTGTGACAATGGTGACCCTTCCCACCAGCGACAGATATGATGCCAATACTAAGTGAAAGTAGGTGAGCACGTCCTTTGTGATGCCTCTACTGGGGGACACCATAAGTGCTGCTAACAAAGTCTCTATATAGCATGAATCAGGATACTGTATTTTGCTTTCAAAATGTAAAAAGTCCTTGGTCAACGTTGTTATAGTCTTTACCTCAACAAGGCTTGGTTCAAGAGTTCATATCAACAAATTTGCAAAAGGGTTCTTTGTCTTGCTTTACTGCTCATGCTTCCTTGTCATGGATCTTGTCTGCACGTGCTGTGGTTCGTCCCCGTTGTCTGTGGTCTCTTCGCGGTGAGGTGCAGGCAGGGGACTTTTTCTGATATATGGCTTAATGTCATTCAGAAAAATCCATGCTCTCCTGCCCTGTAGTTTCACAGCTGACGGAGTGCAGTCCTCCACGATGAAAGGACCATTGAATCTTGGCTCGCCTCACCTTTTCCTCGTATGGTTTTTCACCAACACAGAATCTCCAGGGAAGACAAGTGGAACACGTAGACCTTGAGCTGGGTCTGTTGCAGCGTCCCTCTCTGTGTTTTGTGCTGTGCTGCACCCTTTTCATCGTTGCTGCAGCTGGTCTGAAATTACAGTAAGGATGGATGTCAGGCAGTTCAGGTACCTTTGCATTTCGGATCCCAGGATCTCTCGGGTTGGCTGACCATCACATCTAGCTCGAGGGGTAAAGGGCGTCTTCATCCTCCTCCCTGTGACTATCACATGTGGCGTAAGATAATGGTCGGAGCCTGGTTGGTTCCGAAGAGCATACAAGGGCAATGGAAGGCAGTGCAACCATCTCCTCTTTAGAGTAAGCTTCAACTTGGCTATCCTTTCCTTTAACAAGCCATTGAGCCTCTCACAAATCCCATTACCTTCTGGATGATACGCCAACGAGAACTTGTGCTTTATGCCAAGCAGCAAGCTAATCTGCTCAAAGACTGCATTTACAAAATGAGCCCCATTATCTGATCTCATTACGTCACACACCCCAACCTAGGGAACCCTTCCCTCACTAGGAATTTGGCCGCACAGGTAGAGTCTGGGTGTGTACATGGACCTGCTTCTATCCATCTAGAGAATGGACACACCACAACAATTAAGTATCTGTACCCATTGCATACTTGAATCATGTCGACGTAATCAACATGCAGATTCTGAAAGGGCCCAGTTGGCCTGGGGATAACTCCTCTAATTACCTTTAATGTGTGCCCAGCTGTGAATTGCTGGCAGATTATGCAATTCACCATAAAGAATGCAACATGCTCAGCTAAATTCAATATGAACCAGTCTTCCGCGAGCGTTGCTGCTAGATTCTCTTTTGACATATGTATTGGGTAATGTAAGTGGTCCAACGCTATTTTTAGTAGGGCTACAGGCATTACTGTTTAGGGAACACCCTCAATGTCTCCACAGGTTCTTCTCATCCTGTGGTGCCTCCCTTTGAAGCTCCATTAGTTGTGTCTGGCCCAGATTGTGAAATACTTCAGGTGTGGTTCGTGCCACCATCATTCTCTCATGAGTGCACGCCGCTTCCACTTCCATAACCGTTTCACTTTTGGATACCATATGCTTGGCTTCTATGTCTGCTGCGTGATTTCCGCGCAACACAAAATCTGTCCCTTTCGTATGGGCGGCTCATTTCACAACCGCTAAGCCCACTGGGAATTGTAGTGCCTTAATCAGCCTGTCCAATAAGGCTGAACTGGTGTGCCGTCTGCTCGGAGGTAGCCCCTCCTTTTCCAGCGCGCTAAACCTGCGTGCACTGTCGACGTCACATAGGCGGAGTCACTGTACACTGTTACTTCCTGGTCTGCGTGGTCTGCGTGATTCTCAATGGCGAGTATCAACGACAATAATTCTGCAGCTTGTGCTGAATAATGAGATGGTATTCATGCACTGACAAGTACTCGAAATTCTCCGTTTGCTATGTGTTTCATTACAGCAACGCCTGTATATCTTTGCCCATCACATTGGTCGATCATTGAAGACCCGTCAATAAAGACGCGCTCTCCTACCTGCAAAGGCATTTTCTTTTACGCTGGGGATTTCATCATAGATTTCTTCAGAGTTTGCATAGTCATGTATCGGCTCTCCTTCAGTGACTGGCTCTGCTATGAACGTGGCTGGGTTCACTGTTTTGCATTGGATTATTTTGATCGATGGATTTAATATGATCACTTCATACGCAGAAGCTCTCTGAGATGTCAATGTGCCCTTTGGGTTCTCTAAAATGGCAAATAATTAGTGCTCGACGTATAATGTCGTGGAACATCCCATTACAATGGTTGTCGCCTTCTCTATGGGGAACGCTGCGGCAGCTAAACTTTGTTCGCATGGGAATCGGCAGTTCATTACTGGGTCCAGGTTCCCACTGTAATATGCCAGGGGCTTGTACCCCAATGAGGTTCTTTGAGCGAGCACTGCCGTCATAATGCTGCCATCTGTGTGCGAGAACAGGTAGAATTCCTCTGCATAATTAGGAATTCCGAGAACTGGAGCCATACAAATCGCTCTCTTGAGTTCCCCAAACCCTTTCTCCATCGCCTCAGACCATTCAATCTTTTCCTTTGTCACCTGGGCCTTCTTTAGAGCCTGAAGCAAGGGCTTAGTATATGAGCTGTAATCGAAAACCCATGCTCTAACATAGTTGCACAGGCCTAGAAAGCTCTACATTTTCTTTATCGTGTGTGGCTTAGCCGTGTTCAATATTGCTTTAGCCCTTTCTGGGGTCACCTTCTTTCCTTCATGAGAGATCAGCTGGCCTATGTACAGCACTTCCTGTTGACAATATTGTAACTTTTCCTTGTCAACCTTATAGCCTTTCTCAGCCAGTATAGTCAGTAGCTGAACAGAATCGAGTCTGCATTGCTCTTTCGTGGTACTGCAGATTAGAATGTCATCCACATATTGTAAGACGACACTTTCTAATGCAATATTGCTTAGGTCCATCTGTAGGACTCTATTGAAAATGGACGGGGACTCACAGTACCCCTGTGGCAGCCTCGTGCTTTTCAGACACATTTGTCTGAACGTGAATGACGTCAGATCTTGTGAGTCACTGTGCAACGGGATTGAGAAAAAAGTATTTTTCAAGTCAATCACTGTGAAATATTTTGCCTCGACGGGTATATTATATAGAATTGTAGATGGATTAGGGACTAAAGGGAACTCTGTTTCAACAATATTGTTTAATGCTCTTAAATCCTGGATTAAACGCCAAGACCCTCCCTTTGAGTTCTGGACAGGATAAACCGCTGTTACATGGTGACTCTGACATCACTAAGATGCCCTGGTCCATCATGGCGGAAATTGTTTTCACAATCCCTTCATCGGCCTCTCTGGACATGGGATATTGTCGGGCTCTCGGTTAAATTGCTCCTGGTTTCAGTTTAATTTTCACTTCTCCCACCCCCTTCAGGAGGCCTACGTCATAAGGTCCTGTAGTCCATACTGAGACAGGTACTTTAGCTATATCCTCATCAAAATATTCCGGACGCTTCAGTGCCAACATCATTCTCTGAGGCACTTCTCTTCTGATCATTTTTACCCAAAATACGAGACTCACTTCCACGCTTGTCTCTTCTGAGTCTGGTTGCTCTTCAAACAGATCGTCATCGGTGACGTCAGTCACTCGATACCCTTCTTCAATAGCGATAATCGCGCACCATTGTCTGCCTTCATCATCGTAGCCTTTAACCAATGTTACTTTCCCTCGCACTGCTGCAGCATAAATCATCAAGGGAAATACTTGTCCCTCTTCTTCATGCATAGGTATTTTTGGTCTGAATAAAAACTCATCAGGGGTTCTCATGGTTCTATCTGTGAGGCCTGGCAATCCTGCCATAAGCACATGCATGCCATATGCGAAAACTTCTGGTTCCAGTGGAATAGCTCTCATGGCTACGTGTCCAGAGTATGCTCTGATCATTTCGCATACATTTAAGTAGTGCATTCCCGGAGTGGAGCATATTATGCCCTCCTCCGTGAACGAAATCGTCATGTTCAATTTTGTCATTAAGTCTCGACCAAAAATGTTTACTGGGGTCTGACGTTAGTACAACAAAGGTACATTCATTTCGCACTCTCCTACGGAGTCTGGGAGTGCGTCTGTAAAGGGAACTCGACTGTGAGCTCCTATAAAAACTCTGAGTATCTATAGCCTCGCCGGACAAGGAAAACTTGCCTTCTCGTATGCACGAGCGTGTTGCACCCGTGTCAACTAGGAAGGAATATTCCTTACCCCCTATAATGACATTCACCCTAGGTTCCCTATGAGGGTCTGGTGTCACTATTAGGGTAGAGCACATCAGTGTTCCCAGTGAGCTGTCCTAGTTCATATATAAGTTCAGCCCACTGTACACTTGCAGATTTTCTCCATTCCCAGTGTTGCCTCCCCTTCCGAAGTTGATGCCCTGAGAAGGTTGCGGTGGTGCCTGTTGGGAGTGCCCTTGTGGCAGATTTCCCATGTTCGGTGGTTGTACTCCTTGTTGCACACCTTGCTGCATGCCTTGCGTGTGATACTGTGCACCGCCCTGTTGTGAGACTGCAAGGTGATTCGCCGCGTCTGCTCCCATTCCTTGGCTATTTTGCCACGCGTCTTGACTTCTGCACATGCGCGCCAAATGCCCTGTCATTCCACACAGCCAACATACTGGCGGTGGTCGGATTATTTGTCCATTTGACATATCTGGATTCACATTTGCACGCTTTGAAAGCCTCCTTGATTACTTTGGAAACCTCCTTGCTCTGCTATCCTCTTCCACTAAATCATCTTCCCCTCGGGTACAGCCCTACGTTACCCTGGTTGTTCTGCTGTGGATTAACCACTTGTTGCATATTTTGTTGAGCTGGGTTAGTTAGCATGACTCCTTCGAGAGCATACTTTGATAACTTCTTTTGCACCAGCTTTGTTTCCTCATCCTTTTTTTGATTCTTTTCTTGTAACAATCTACAGTAATGCGCAATAGTTAACTGTATTTCAGCCCACGGTTTAGCCTCAACTCCTACCAATTTCTTGAGCTGTTTCTGCACTGGTTCTGGCAACCCTTGGCACAATATATGATAAAATACAGGTATAGATTTGTCCAAGATTCATGTGTTTCAAGTACCCACGCGTCTTGGAAATTCTGGATATAAAGTAATGGATCTTCTGATTCCTTCATTTTTCGAGTCATTATAGCTCCCATATCGGAAGTGTCTGGGTAAAGCAATCTTAGCGCTTTCCATACGGCTGTGCTGCAGTTGTTAAATGGCGCTCCGTTGTGCGCAATGTTAATTGTGGTTACACCAGGGTAGCCTGCCCGTGTCCACACATCGTCTGCCCTCTCACCAAGTATGGCGATCAGGAGACCTTTAACGTCCCCTATAGCTAGTGTGTTTCCTCCTGTCATTTTTTCTAACTCATGTATACACTTTCCGGCTCTGGATGTCAACATTGGAAGCTTGTTCTTCAGGTTTTCTCGATCCATGTGTGGCCATGGAATATATTGTGGTCTTGCTCCCCCCTTTTCTAGTAGCTGAAATTGAAATGTGCAGTCTTCTTTCTCTTCTCTCATATCTCTCCTGTCTATCGCAGGGGTAATATTCCTGCATCGCTGTCCACCTGGCGATGTCCTCAATCTGTCTACATAGGCGGGTGACGACACCCCCTCTGACCATGGGGTGTTCCTTCATGCGGGTCTGACTGTGCGGCTGACTCTGATGTCTTCGGTGCAGACTCGCTAGCGTCTGACCATCTTACCCCTTTGTCCCTTAGGAGCCGGCTTTCGCGCCTTCTCCCTTCTTCATTTGCTTTGCGCTCCTCCTCTTTGGAGTCAGACACTGGTTGTTCCCAATTCACGCAACTCCTTGTGTCATCCACGTCTCTACTGATTTCTAATCTGTCCAGGAACAGATTCCTACTCCCACTACTTCGGGTGACATCCTCAGTGTCATATAGCTGAGTGCTCTCCAGGCACTCGTCCTACCCTCCCCCTTGGGGTGATTGTTCTAGTCCCATTTCATCATATATTTTATCGAATGTTTCCCCGATGCTTCTGGTGTCGACGTCATCATCAATATTCACCCTAGATGTACCTGGTACTGAATCGTACGCAGGAAAGAATTCTTCAATGTCTTCCCAGTCTATCACTGGATCAGGTTTTTTAACTTCCCTCTCCAGATATTCGAGATTGCGTACCCTCTGTCTATGTTTACGTTTGATATCATCATCGAATTCTTTGCACTTCATCGCCTCTTCTCTGACTCTATCTTCTTCCCTTCTCTTTTCATTTCTACGTTCATCTGCCCTTCGAACTTAGTCATCCCTTCGTCTCCTTATCCTTTTTTCACGTACCCTTTGCCCTTCTTCCAACCTTTGCTGTTTATGTCTGTCGTGATCATAGGCTGCTCTCTGTTTGCGTTCGAGCTGCTTTTCTTGCTCTTCGCGAAATAGCTGTTCTTGTCTCAGCCTACCTTTTTTCTTTTCTTTTCGTCCCTTAACTCCTTCTCCTTCTCCTTTCTCTGTGCCTCGTCTAACCTCACCTTTAGGTCTTACCTCATCACTTCCTTTTCCATCGAGTTTCAATAGTATTTGTCCTCCCATCCATTCGTCTTTTGCGAATGCTATCTCATCAGTCCTGTCTTCTCTTCCTTTCCATTTCTTGCCCTCTCTTTCCTTATCGAGAGATGCACTTGTCTGTGCCTGATCCTTTCTTTCATCATTGCGTCTCTCCTTATCCCTCGGGACAGCGGAGGTAAGATTCTTGTTCTGATCCCTCCCTTGATTTTCGTCACTACTGTACGTAGGTGACACATATGCAGGGTTGCTATACCCTGTTGCTGCTTTAAGCTCCCTTAATGGGTATAGTCCCTCAGGCTTACTTTCCTCGGTTTCTGTTTCAGGCAGGGCAGGTGGCGCGGTAGGCGTCTCAGCCCCCTCCGTGCATACATTTAATATCCAATCTGCAGGTGGCTCTTCCTCCTTGGACTGTTCGAACATTTTCAAAAGTTCTAGAACAGCAAGGCGTTTTTCTAGCTTCTTACCTGTATATGTGGCATGCAAGTAAGTCATCATATGCTGTAAGACGGCTTTAGATGAAGACCCATTTTGTGGCCATGGCAAACATCTTGTGGGCAGTACCCGTAACCCATTCGGTGTTATATTTCTTAAGCTTGGGTGCGGGTTTCGGCAGTTGTTCACATAAGTGTGCTAATGGAGTAGTGTCTTCCATGCTTAAATCTGTTCTATTTTCCTCTTATACAACACCTTTCAATACTTTCATGCAACATTAACACTGCCAATACTATGAGCGAGCACCAAACACGCAAGCTCCAATCCAATTTTCCCTGCCAAAATTTTATATTACCAATTAATTCAAAACCATCAATTTACATGCGATTCCTTTTCAACTATTGAATCGCATAAAATCCTGATCAGTTTTGAACGACAAACAACAAACAACAAACAAAATGTTTTCTTTTTACATGTGACACAAAACAGAACACGTACGACAGACACTTAACAGACTAGACAGACACCAGCTGGACACAAATATCTCTGCCTCTAATCGTTACCCTTACATGGAGTTTAAACTAACCCCGTTCATGACGTCTTTAAACGTGGTGGTAGCCTAGTCGTCCCCTATTATGTGGGGCTCTGAGTTCACGTTTCTTCTGACCGCTATATTAAAGCGCAGGAATAAGGCGTATCCTCTCTCTTCTCAGTTGTCCGCCCTGGAATCCTCTCTCTTCTCGGGTGTCTACCCCGGTAACCTCTCTCTCTTCTCAATTATTCTCGAGTCATTATCCCCTTATATATATATATATATACAGTCTTCTCTACTTCTGACTATTTTGTTTTTCCACCTCCCTCCGTTACCTTTTCCCTTTGCTTGTTCTAAAGCCTATGACATTTGCCAAAGCACTCAATTTTTTGTTTCACTCACCGTTCGCATCGTTCCTCTCTGGACCCTCAGGAGCATTGCCTCCGTTACCGCCTCCTTCAGTTTTTCACCTGATCCGCTGCCTGTAGGAATGTGAAGGGTTATGGTTTTTTTAAAACGGGTCCTTTCAGGCCCCACTGCAGTTTTGGGACATTTATACTACCATTGTCCACGGGAAGCTTCACAGTCTACTCAGCCGAATGGCGAAGGACTCGTGATATTGCCGAAGACCTAGAGTTACTTCGTGTCGACGGTCAATAGGTGTCTTATTTTAATCAATAATCAATAATCGATGGTCTATAACCATCCTCTGCTACCAAGTGTACAGGAGGGTTGAGTGACCTCTGATGGGCCCAAAGGATCAGAGCTCGCCCTCGAGTACTTTAAAAGGAGATAGCTGCACCTTGAAATGGATGGGGTGCAGGATTCTCTTTCTCCAACACCACTCAATAAGGACAACTCGATGGTTTGGCAAAGGGAAGTCCGTTTAATGACAAGCACAAAAAATGGGGAAACATGGAAATCAACAGTGGTGCGATCGCCCGTCTCACTTTAAATCCCACAATCTTCATTCAAACAGTAATAGTTATAGAGAAAATTTGTCATCATTGACGTGTAGCACTCGAAGGTTTATCATACAATTCTATTGGTTGGAAAAGGTAACTTAAGTATAGGTGCTATATCTATATATGGTAACAGAGTGTGAGGATTGGATAACTTATCGGGTAGGCGTCTACGCCCTTCCCTCTACATTACTCATGCAAAACGTCACTAAAGGTACGATGTCTCATTGGTTCTACTATCTATAGGACCTTAGATAATTTGGCCCATTGCGATTGGGCTGGCTACAACCCTAAGCATAAATCTCCACTTTAGCAGCATGCAGAATGGTCACCCAGATACGGCATGCCCCAAGATTCACCCTGCCTCCCTTCTATCAATCAGTACTTTAGGGCTATGTGTCAATTAGTTGGCTGAGGTTGGCCTCGAACTGTAGCTTCTTGTCAGGAAAAGTTATGGTATCTTCTGCTTTTGGGTGACATCAGACATTGGTACCTCTTCGCGCTCGGCTGGTCATGTGCTAGTACACTATGAATCTGCTTCTTTTTCCTTCTATTAGTGCATTTAATTCTCCTTATCTTGACCTTCGCGGGGCATGCTGCTCTGTGGTTAAGTTTCAATTGTCCGAAGTTACTGTCTTGCCTCCCTCACTTGGTTTGACCTTGACTTCCCAGGCACGGGCTGCCTCTTGCTGAGTTTCGATTCTGGCCTCCCGTCTTGCCTTTGGCTGGCCCATGAATCCTGGCCTGCTTTGACCCTTAGTAACCTGGGTTAATTCTGCTATTGTATAAAGCGGACTCGCACTTATATAATGTGCTTCGTTGTGGTAGATATATAGTTGGCTCTTGCCGTTCTATTCTTCTACTAAGCCTAGCAAGCTGCACCGTTTTTTTACCTCCTTGCGTTCTAAGCCTTTGTACAGGTGTTAGTGAGTTGCATATTTTTATCCTGCATTGTAGTCACGTCTCTTTGTGTTTCACCATTGTCTTTTCTTCTATGTCCAGTACGATATTTTCATACATTTCGTCTGTGTGTCACTCTTTCGGTTGCCGTTTCTTTCATCAGTGTGTCTGTCCGGGCCCTTGTGTCATCATCATTCACCTTCAATTAAGGCCCTTTGGGTCTCTTCTGGGACAGTTTGTAAGTAGTCTCCATTTCGTGTCAGCTACTGATACGGTTGTCTCAATGGATACTTAACTGCCCATGGTTGACTGGTTGTTGGCACTACAAAATGTGTTGCTCTTCTGATGGGCACTGGGCAAAGCCCTAGTGCGGCTCTCTGCTGATTTATTGGCTCATCATACGTCACATATCTTGGTGTGCACGTTCCTGGTACTTCAAAATGGGTGGCTGGAGTGCAGGCCATATCTGGGACCTCCTCTACACTCTGACCAGATCTCACAGCAGGGTCACCCCTCACAAACTCCACTCGAATCCTATCCAACTACTAAACTTTCAGGTCACACTCTCGTCACCATGCCTCATCTCTGCCCAGATCAGAGCTGCACGCCGGCGTTCCAAACTTAGCCACTGACACTCCCTGCCACCGCCTCACCCATCCACAGCTCACCCCACCTCCCCTCCTCTCTTTCATGCACTGCCCTCTGCCTTACCAATCATTCTCCTTTACACACCCATCCTCATTCCCCCACCCCTCTCAACTCACATCCTCCAACACCCACTACGCCTGTGTCCCTCACACCTCCAGGAATAGGGCTGCACGCTGGCGCTCTACTGTCCAGCTCTGAATTTTTGGCAGGAATTCCGATTAACACTAACTCAATAGTGAAATCCCTACCTTTTTCCGGGCAAGGGTAATTTCAAAAAATTATAAAGGTAGATCGATATTTCAACAGTTCAAGGAGTCTAACAATTATTTAGAAAAATACATACATTTTTTATTATACACATTATATAAAAAATACAGACATTGTATTACATAAGTTCATACATTAATATATATAAAAATTATTATAAAAATAGTCTGTGACTTGCTTTTTCCTTTTGATGGAGCTCTTATAAATAATAGTCTATTGGTTAAGAGGTAAGAGTTTATCTCTAGTTCTTATTGAGGTTGTTATATTTTACAACCTATTTTCTTTAGGCCCCAGTACATTCGTTTTTACAGGGTATGGCTCAACATGTTTCTGTTCACTATCTTGAATGAGGAACATTAATCAGGAGAAAGAGTAGTAGTCACTTGGCTATTCAGAAGTTCAGTTTTAATCATCCCTTCAATCTTTGAACTGTTGCTAAAAGAACAAACAATAGTATAAGCTATAATTGCTCATTTACTATTTTAGTCAACGTTGACTATATAACTAATATCAAGGGTATAGTTACCTGATATAGTTAGTGGGTGCGGTCATGTGAAGCTATCGAATTGATTGGAGCTTCTCAGGATGACTTTTAATTAGTACACTTCTTCAGTAGCATCTATAAAGAGATACATTTTAATCTGTAAAAGCCGCTATTGAACTCATTATGTCCTGTTACATTCGCCCTTCCTTCCGTGTACACGAAATCTGTATTCTTGGTTACCTTCCTCTGTGTAATATGGTTTTGATTTCCCTCGATTATAATTGATATATTCCTCAGGGTGTTCTGTGTCCTTATTCAGGTGTTTCCCAGTCTATGCTTAATTTCGATGGGGAATGGTATTCCACCTCTTCATAGTTCTAAAAAAGGGGACAAATGAATATATTTTCTGTAATTTTAATACCCTTGGCTAGTTTTGTACTTCCACCTTAAGTGGTGCAAGTCATACAGTTACATGTTGCTTGAATTTACCTTCAATCATATCTGTATCTGAATCTTTTAAAATATCTCGCGATTGAGGGCATGTAGTTAACTATATTTAGAATTACATTTGTTCTTATATGGGGGTTGATTTAGTGGGTTTAAGCCCCTCGTCCCATCTTAAAAATGGTCTTGCGTGGAATAACCCCCGTTTAGTAGCATGAATTAAGTTATCTTGACTATTGCTTATCAGCGTGCAAATATCAAGTTTGCTCTCATGGTGCCGATACTTACTTCTATGGAGATTAACTCCTCGGATCACGGGGTGCTGATGCTTTTGTTCATTCAGTTCGCTCTGCGTCTCTGTAAACAGGTCTAACTTTGGCCATTAGTGATATGTAGTAGCATCCTGCTAATGACGTTCTATTTTTGCTGTGATTACTGTATGGTGCTTCTACATCTTCTATGTCGTCAGGAAAGTGTATAGAGAAGTGATGTTTTAGTATCCGCAATTATTTAGAGGTTTTTAAATACTGAATTGGTAGCGGTTATGCATATCACGCGATTTAGAACATGTAATTAACTGTATTACCATTTGAACTTATATGGAGGATGATATAATAGGTTTTTTCACTCCTAGCCTCGTCTCCAAAACATTCTTATATGGGATAACCCTGCCATCAAGTTTTATAGATAAAGTTCACTTGACAAATATCCGGTTTGTTATTGTGTTGCTGATACTAATTTCTATGGGAGTTTAATCCTTGAATCACAGAGTGCTGATGCTATAGTTCATTCAATACGATCTGTATCTCACTAAACGGGTCGAACTATTGGCCATTGATGGTACCGCGATACGTAATTCTGCTAGTGCATTCTATTTACCCTGCAATTGCTTTATGGTCCTTCTATGTCCTCCATTAACCTTTTTGATCTTTGACTAGCCAGCGCCCTGATTCCCCTCATACATACCCTCCCTCAAATCCATTAAAACCCTCAATCATCGCCTATAGAAAACTTGGAGGACCAACCGCACACCTCAAAACAAAACCACACTTGCAAGATTTAATGGGGCCTACCTGACTGAAATCAGAAATGCAAAAAAAATATTGCCCCTCCAACTCCAACAACCAGAGCAGGGAACTCCACAAAATCATCATTGAATTCAAAACTCGAAGCTGCTTAACTCCTCCATCACCACACTCCCAATCTTTCTGCAACAAACTATCTGACCACTTTCACAACATCGCTATTGATAGACACTGCACCATCCTCTCCAAACTAGCTTTGTTCACCCCCTTCCTCCTGCTCTTTACCCAGACCTAACCCTCCCATGCCCACTCAATCAGTCCTCTCCTCATTCACACCTATTTCCCACTCTACATTCTCAAACTCCTAGCTCTAAACTGGCCCTCGGCCTCCCCTGGATATCCGTGTCCCGCCTCACTTCTGAAAAACATCCGAACTACAACCTGTGCAGGCAACATTGCTTGGTCAACTTTTAACAATTCTCTTTCTGTAATCTGGTATCTACCCAGAGGCCTTCAAAACCTATTATGTCAAGCCTCTTCTCAAATAACCATCCCTCGACCCCCTCCTTCCTTCAAACTACCGCCCTACACCCAACACCTGCTTCATTGCCAAACTCCTAAACTGAACTGCTTACAAGCAAATCTGCCTAGTCACAGAAGCCAACAGGCTCCTCGACCCAGCCCAATCGACTTCACACTCCTTCGAGGAACTGAATCCTCTCATATGTCCATTTGGGACGATCTAAAAAGAACAGCAGACTCGGAAGGATGCGCTGCACCCATCCTCCACGATTTACCTGCTGCCTTTGACACCACTGACCACGCAATACTCGACAGGCTCTACACACTAGGGATCAGAGAGTATGCTCTAAAATGGATCTCGTAATTCCTTTCTAATCGATTGCAAATCCTGCTACTTCCGCCTCACCTGGTTACGGAAGGGTTCTCACAGGCAGCTTCCTTGTCACCCCTCCTAATCCTAATCCAGGCTGCACTCCTTAGGAGCCACACCTGAAGCATCCACTTAAATAAAAATCTTGGATGCACATTGGACATAGAGCTATCACTCTCCCAACACATCAGCTCTGCAACACTTGCCATCTTTCCATCCCGTCTAGACTGTGTCATCTCTCTCTATCTAGGAGTCCAGCACATCAGCTCATGAAACTCTAACAAATCCAAAACTCTGCTGCCAGACTCCTCCTTGCCCTCTCACCCAGAGAACATATCACCCCACCCTCAGAGTACTACACTGGATCCGTATCAGCTGACGGGCCACCTTTAAAGCCATGTGCATCACACACTGCACCCTCCAAAATACTGGACAAGATCACTCAATGGGAGGATCTGCCTTCTCCATCTAAGCCCCCACCATCTGGAACTCCCTTCCACTACACATCTCCCGCAACTAAGACTATCTCTCCTTCAGAAAGGACCCCCAAACGTGGCTATTTCCCGCGGCATTCTGAAACATGTAGTGGAAGGGAGTCCCTCCTTCATCTCGATCACAATAGCATCATTCATCCAGCCCCAGCCGCGTACGTATCCAAAATTTTCCCTCATCCAAACCTGTCTCTCTGCTAGGTGTAGCATAACACAGACCAGTCTGGTCATTTCCACCCCCTAGCAAAACAATTGCAAAACTCCAACCAGGTACATGATCTGACATCCCTAAGTGTGCTGGCCGCAATCGCGACGGCCTGCCCTCGCAAACTTGCAACCGCAGACCACTAATCACACAACTCACATGAGTCATCCACAGACTACGGACATGTCTATGAGCCATTTGGACCTGTTGAGGCCTAATGTAATCCCCAATCAGGAACATGGTCATGCTCCACTGGGCTGAAGCCGGCTGTAATGGCAGCGGCCCAACCTAGGGACACCCGCCCCCCAAATAAATACACAAGTGAACATCATCCATCTACGGGCCATAAACTACTGCTATGTCCACGAGTAATATAGACGTATAAACAAACCCACTGCTATCAATCACACTCCTGGCCTCCTCGGCAACCTTCTACATGCCTGACCTCTTAGGAGTCTCATTGTAGCACAGCCAGTCTGCCTAACTGCTTATCTCGTCCTAAGCTCACACACATTTTAAGCCTTAAGACATCCTTCCCTTACCTTGAACCCAGTATTAGGATAGGCTGTCCTCTGCACTTACTTCTGTCATTACAGTTAGAAGACCCATGATTTTAGTGTGTCTAGTGCGCTTATAGGCATGAGGACTGCTAGCGAATTGGAATTGCAATTAAAGACAAGCGAGTAGACTCGATATCACACCTAAAAGACAACAGGGCAACCGGTCTATCACACTTACAAGTTGCATTATGATAGCTTTTTCAGGATGCTCATCCGAGCCTGAAGGCACGTATAAACACACCACTCCGTTGGGCATCTGCAGCAGGCAAGGCTACCCACACGCATGCATCAGAATGCAGCGACGCCCTATGACAAATTCGGTCTAGCTGGGCACATAAAGCTTTCGCCTCCTCAGACCAGATTAAGCGTCAATACCTCTGCCATCAGAATACAGCAAAGACCTATGACAAATTCAGTCCAGCTGGACACATAAAGAGTCCCTTGTACTCACACACTCTCCTCACCTCCCTCAGCACCCGTCAACATGCCTGATCTCTTGGGTTGCTCACTGGAGCCCGGCCAGCCCACCTAATTCCTTATTTTGGCCAAATGCACACACGCACTCCAAGCCTTTCTGCGAATATTCCCATACTTTGGACTGCGGACCCCGAGGGCATTCCCACCACAGAAGCACGTTGAGACCATAGTAATGAGAAAAGGCGCTATATAAATGACTACTACTGCTACTTCTACTTAGGAGCCATAAACTGTGAAATGTTGGGGTTTTGTTTTCTGCTGCATATTGCCCATCATCCAAAGTTTATTCACTGAATGTTAATTTTTGTTTTAGGTTAAACCTAACCCTTATGTATCTTTACCTAAGGTTTCTTCACTGATTTGGAGTGGGGGGAGGGGGTCGGAGAGCTAGAGGATTTCTTATATACACAATCTGCCTACAGTCTGCACTGCTTATGGACTGTAGGTCTTTTGTCCAGGGTATGGCCTTCAACCATGACCCAGGCTCCTCTTGTTTATGCTGTACGGCCACTGGGCATGGCAAGTGGCCATACCCAGTGGTCAATTGGCCTTGGGCATGACCCTGGCCATGACACAGTCACCACCTAAACACCCAATGTGTCCACTGAGTTTGCCTCTGGCTATACAAATGTATCACTTGGTAGGAACATGCCCCACGCACCTCCTAGCCACACATTATGTTCACTGGGAATAGCCTGTAGCTATGCTCAGTGAATACCTTGCTCAGGGCACAATGATGGCCTGCAACCATGATTAGAGAAACCCTTGCCCGGGGCCTGGCCTTTGCAATTGCCATGGTGGGCAACCCCACACCACTCACTGTGGCCTCTTGGCCCAGGGAATGATCAGACACAGTGCTGCAGAAACTTCGAAGAGGTGCATATTGCAGCCTTCTGGGCTTCCCTCGACCAAGGTCAGGGGATGGTCACAGAAGAGTGGAATATGGCCCCATAAATGAAATAAAGAGTTTTTGTTTTATGCCACCTGCAGACTCAGTCACTTTGCCTCATAAAAGGCTTCAGCCAACCCCAGGGATCCCAACATACACAATATGCCCACTAAGCATGGCTTGCACATATTTCCAGTGATCGCTTTTAGTCATGCTCTGGGCACCCTCTAGACACCATGGTACCTCTAAGCCACCTAATGTGACCAGTGGGCATGGCAGTTGGTTGCTCGCAGAGTGGCTATCAACAGTGCCTGGGCACCCCCAGGCCAACCAGTCTGCCTTCTGGCCACTTTGCTGAGGGAAGTGCCAGACCCTGATCTACAAAAAAAATTGAATAGGTGCTTATTGCAGCCCTCCGATTCTCCCTGTGGTGCAGCGGGGAGTCACTAACAGAGTGGTGCAAAATGGCCCAAGAAATGAAAAGCAACATCCATTTTTTGATGGGTGCCTGTGCACACAGCCCATTGGCCCCAGACCTTTTCTATAAAAAGGTTTGCATAGCACAGCAGGACCACAAGCAGGAGCTTATGCACCTTTCTCCCCATTTTACCCCCAAATTCCCACAATTCCTCTGCCAAAGCAGACCAACCTGAATCGCCAAATAAGACAGACTTATACTGTAATAACCAATGCAATCCATGGGAAAGGGATCACAATGGGGTGGGGATGAGAACGCTGCTAAACTTCACATTGCCACCCCCCACTGGAACCTCAGGGAATGGACTTCTAACAGGTACACGTGGAAGTGGGAATTGCAATGTCTGTAAAGTAGCACAGGAAGACTCGAGACGCAGTCTTTGGTAAGCTTTGTTGAAGTCATAATTACATTATATGGTAGTATCAGTATTTTCCTTTGGTTATTAATGTCTGCTCCTCGGAACCTTCAATGAAAAGGAAATAAGAAGCAACTGGCTTGCAAGCTGTTATGTACGCCTTATGTCCTGCAAGCGCAGTGACGTAAGGCGCCCATTAATAAAGTGCCCGCCCCGCTGTAAAGCACGACAGTCCCGGGCACAACCTAGACCACACGTGGTGTGTGTATGTTCAGCTCCTCTGCCAGGGCTCCCACGCAGGCTCTGACTCGTTCTCCGTTCAGCCGGCGCACCGGCAGGGAAGAACGTAACACTGGCGACGAGGGATGGATAAAGTGAACACAGGAAAATAAAACCAGTAGAAGTAGATGAGAACCTTTGGCTTGCCTGCAAATCTATCTTCAAGCCAGGTGACGCAGGAAGCAAAACTGCAATGCCTACTACAACGGAGAAGAGCTGTTGGGTACCTCAGTGCCCCATTGACACAAAGGCGACGAAGGTGAGGAGAGACCCATCAGACACACACATCGACTGTGGTAACTCCAGCAACGGAGCAACATGGCGACTGGGCTGTCCACACCCAGGCCCAGCACGCTGTCAAGGATTGCAGCGTTATTGACACCTAAAGCACCATGCCCTCGACTTCATGGTGGGACTACAGTGGCGCTGGGGGCAAACAACCCATCGTCAGTAGGCCCCCGCTGGATATTGTGGATCCAGAAGTTTGAGATGGACTGCAAAGACATCACAACACCCAGGAGGATGAAGTCACACCTTATGCTCAACGTGGGTGACGACGTACTGCGCATCTTCAACTCGCTGGTCATCAGCGATGGTGCAGACATCTACAAACTGGCCAAAGACGCTCTCACAGCACATTTCATGCCACAGCTGAACCCGGACTATGAAACCTTCATCTTCTGCACCACGATTCAGATGGAGGAGGAAACACTTGACGCCTACCACACAAGACTCAGGAAATTCGCACTCTTGTGTGAATTCGACAATGTCGAGAAGGAGATAAGGCACCAGATCATCAATGGCATGCACTCCAAAAAACTGTGCAGAATGGTGTTGGGCAAGAAAGGCATTCCCCTAGCCAGGATCCTCAAATATGGGCATCAAAGAGAACTGTCGCACGCGAGGGCGGCACATATGGGCACCACATTGCAGAAGCTCCAATTGATGGCGATGACGGCGAAAATAGCTCAAATCACCAACCGCCAACCACTGAGGGAGGAATTCAATGAGACAAACAACTCACCACAGTGGCAACCAAGGATCCCGTGGCCTACAGAGTGTGGATGGTGTGGAGGTGCACGTCACGGAAGAAGAAACTGCCCAGCACAAGAAACCACGTGCAGAGCATGTGGCCGGAAGGACCACTATGCGCATGTCTGCAAATCATCAGGGCAATCACAACTCCCCCAACCGCAACAAGACAAAGGCATCCCCAAGAAGAAGAAACAAGCCAACACCCGCAGCGTAGAGACTGCCAACTCGTCTACCAACAAATCCGGTGATGATGATGGTGACCCAGCGAAAGATGCAGGAAGTGGACAGACGAGAAGGAAAGTCTATTTGGTCTCGGCACTTGAACACAGAGACGTGGAGTCGCTGAAGAGACAGAGGAGACGTAAATGCTTAGTGTCCATACAGGGCCAGGAGACGCAAATGACGATCGACACTGGAGCATCAGTAAATGTTATGCTGGCAACAATGTTCCAAAAGCTGCATCCCCCTCCTGGCCTAAAGCCAACTGACACACTATTATTTGCCTACGGATGCAAAACCCCACTACCAGTGGAGGGATGCTTCAGAACAACACTAAGCAGGGGTGATGGAGCCCTCCAGTCAAAGGTATATGTCGTCAATGCAGGAATCGAATGCCTACTCCTTGAGGATGCAGCGGAAGTCTTGGGATTAATCCGTTCCATCTGCGACGTCACAGACTCAATGGACATCGCCAGCCTCCTGGGGAAGTACCCGGGCATCCTCAAGGGCATCGGATGCCTAAAAGGAAAACTCATAAAGCTCCATATCGACAAGTCAGTACAGCCCCGGGCAGTACGCCACTGAAGGACCCTATTCCACATGGGGGACCTGGTTGAAAAGGAACTGCGAGAACTTGAAAAAGCAGGAATCATAGAAGAGGTCACAGGGCCGACGCCGTGGGTGTCACCCATGGTGGTGACAAAGAAGCCGAAGCAGCCGGGGAAAGTGAGAATCTGCATCGACATGCGCCTTCCAAATGCGGCAATCAAACAAGAACGGCACATCACCCCCACGCTGGATGAAATCATTACAGACCTTACAGGGTCGAAAGTGTTTTCGAAAATTGACCTCAACGCTGGGTACCATCAGTTAAAACTGCATCATGACTCAAGATACATCACTACTTTCTCCACGCACCTGGGCCTATGCTGAAACAAGAGACTGAGTTTCGGCATCTCCTCAGCGACAGCGGTTTTCCAGCAGGCCATTCAGGAGGTAATACAGGGCATCCCAGGAGTGCTGAACGTCAGTGATGACATCCTCATCCACGCCAGCGACAGGCACAAACACATGCGTTCCCTCAAGATGGTGCTCAGCAGGCTAGAGACCGCAGGTTTGACCATCCACCAGGAAAAGTGCAAGTTCCTGAAGGAGGAAATTACATTCTTCGTATTCGTGTTCAACAGCGCAGGAGTCTCGGCTGACCCACAAAAAGTTGCGGACATAAAGGAGGCCTCCCCCCCAACAACACCCACAGAGATACACAGCTTTGTGGGAATGGCGATATACTGCGGGAGGTTCATCCCCAACCTGGCTACGATGTCCGAGCCACTCAGAGAACTCACCAGATCGAACACCAAATGGGTCTGGATCCCCGACTGCCAGGAGGCATTCGAGCGGATCAAAACATCCCTCTCAGCCGAGACAACAATGGCATACTATGACCCTGCACTAACAACAGAACTGTATGTCGAAGCCAGCCCTGTCGGCCACGGGGCCATCCTCGTTCAAGTATTTCGAACAGGGGAAACTAAGTCCATCGCCTACGCATCCCGCGCCCTCACACCAACGGAACAAAGGTACTCGCACATTAAGAAGGAGGCCTTAGCAGTGTTGTGGGGATGCCGCCATTTCCACATCTACCTCTACGGACGAATGTTCAGGGCTTACACAGACCACAACCCTCTCATCCTGATATTCACAGGGTCATCATCACACCCCCCGGCCAAAATAGGGAAGTGGTTGCTCCACCTGCAACAATACGAGTTCAAGTTGGCCTACCAAGCAGGCACGAATAACCCGGCGGACTTCCTATCCAGACACCCGAGGGCAGCCACCCTAGAAGTGAGTGAGGCAGAAGAAAAAGAAGAGCACATATGCAAGATCATCCACACTATGAAGCCCAAAGCAGTCAGCATCGAGGACATCGTGGAAGCCACCCAAACTGACCCCTGCTGTGATCTGATCAAGAACACTATCATATCGGGCGAGTGGAAATCTTTCCTCCGCAATGTACACAACCGCATGCTGGCAGCCAGAGACTTCCTCATGGGCATGTTCCCAGTACGACAAGATCTGTCGGTCACCAGCGAAGGGTTAATTCTGAGAGGGGCCCGGATCATGATCACCAGCAGTCTGCAGGACAGAATCGTGGCGCTGACACGCAAAGGCCACCAAGGAATGGTCAGGACAAAAACCAGGATCCGACAGAGTGTGGTTCCCACACATTGACACCAAGGTAGAGCAACTCATAGCAGCCTGCCTCCCTTGCCAGATAACAGGTGCACCGCCGAACCCTGAACCCATACAGTCGGCAGAGCGTGGGTCCTCAAGATGGGACGCAATCAGCATCGACTTTTACACAGTTCAGGAAGGGACATACGTACTGGTGGCAATCGATGACCATTCAAGATACCCGGAGGTGGAGATTGTATCCTCAACAGCAGC
The DNA here is from genome assembly GCF_040938575.1 of Ambystoma mexicanum. Classification (NCBI taxonomy): domain Eukaryota; kingdom Metazoa; phylum Chordata; class Amphibia; order Caudata; family Ambystomatidae; genus Ambystoma; species Ambystoma mexicanum. The sequence goes on along the minus strand of NC_090930.1, from coordinate 422,575,753 downwards.
AGAAATGGTGATACTGGCCCTCGAGAAGATGTTTGCCACCCATGGCCTGCCACGATGCATCAAAGTGACAACGGACCACCATTCCACAGTACGGAGATCAAGAAATACCTGGATGATCTGCGCATCCAATACCACCACATCACGCCGAGGTGGCCACAAACAAACGGCGATGTGGAGAGGCTCATTCGAACCATCAACAAGGTGCTACGATTATCCAGGGCACATTCCAGCCCCTGGAGAGTGGATCTGTACAGATTCCTACGGAACTATCGCGTGACGCCACACAGCTCCACATGGCTACCACTGGCAGACCTCATGTACGGGACATTGATAAACTCATCAATTCCCCATCACCCAAGCAGGGGCATAGGTGCCTATGACAGCGATCGCACCCAACAAAGGAGAGTGGCAGCAGATGAACACATGAGCGTCAGGAGGCATGCACAGAAGTCGGGACACCAAGTCAGAGACCAGGTGTTGGGTGGTGCGAAACCCCACGAAGACCAAGCGAAAAAAACAGTATGATCATTTAACCTGGACCGGGACCCGAACGGAAGGGACAAAGGTGACGGTAGCACGAGGGCACCAACTGATCACCCGGAACGCCTTGTGGTTCAAGAGAGTGCCCCGACAAATGTGGACTGATGGGGACCAGCAGCCCCCGGAGGAAGCGGAGCCGCCGCCGGAGGGTTCAAGCCATCAAAATGAGGGAGAGGCGACCCTGAGGTACGAGTCAGATGAACCACCCGAGGGACCTGATGAGGCGTCTCCAAATGATGAAGGTGAGCCTGAAGGGGGAACCGGCCCGGGGATGGCCCCTCGGCCAAGGCCAGGGCATTATGCCTTAAGAACAGCACTGAGGGCCCCGGAGAAGTTAAGAGACTATGGGCCTCATTATGAGTCCGCTGGTTCGGACTTAACGTTGCCGGTGTAACCATTTCTGCGATGGGCAAATTCCAACCTACGATCCCGGAAATACCACCAGCATAAACCACCACCGTGGTGTTAGGGCACCCGCAAACTGCGTCGGAAGGGTAACCCCCCCCCAGTTACCTGCAATTTGTAACACTGTGCACATTACGAGTATCACGGATATGGAAACACCGCCACAAAAATGGCGGAAACACTGTGGACACGGTGGCGGTATCGCCGCTACCGCAAACATGACGTTAAACAGTGCCTGGTGAGCTGAATTAGGCCACAGGTGTACCAAATGGGCCCAGCTGGACCCAACAGGCCACTGGGAGCCTAAAAAAGGCCCACACCCAGGCCAACTCCAAACACAACTATGCAGGCAGCAGCTGTAGCAGCATTGGGAGTGGGGCTATTGAACCGACAGGCAGCACTGCACATGGTGGCAGTAATGGTGCAGAGGAGGATGAGGCGGAGGAGGCGCAGGCGGCAGTTAGCAAACCCTGCACCCATGCCAAACCCAATTGTGCAGCCGGCACAACCCCGCAGGCAGCCTGCAATACCCTGCATCAGGGCCTCACCCTGGAACCTGACCCCAGGACAGCTCCACACATTATACCGGCTGGACCGTCCAACAATCATGTACATCACCAACATGATTGAGGACAACATCAGCAGCCACATTCCGACCGCAATCCCCCCCCCTCCTGAAGGTGGTGTCCGTACTGCATTTTCTTGGCACCGGAACTTATTAGCACACAGTTAGGGAGCTGCACGGGCTCTCACAACCCTGTTTTTCAAAAATATTGGGACAGGTACTGGATGCTCTGCTGCACCATGTGTCGGAACACATCGCCCTACCCCGTACCCTTGCCCAGGTCACTGCCACCAAGTTGGCCTTCCATGCCATTGCGGATCTGCCTAATTGCATAGGTGCAGTAGACTGCACCCACATAGAGCTGACAGTACCACATTCAATGGAGATGGTGTACTGCAAAAGGAAACTGTACCACTCACCGAATGTACAGATGGTATGTGACGCCGGATAAGTGATAACACATTGCTGCGCGCGTTTCCCAGGGTCAACCCATGACTCAATGGTCCTGCGGAATTCGACATTGCCACGGTACATGGAACGCTACGCTGGACGAAGCACATGGCTATTGAGTGAGTACAACTGCCAATGCATAGGCCCTGTGGAAGGGGGGTGTGTGTCCAGGGCAATGACCTGTGTGAGTGGGCTGCTACAACTGCACATGCATCACCCCCCGGCCCATGTAATGGACAGTCAGCACAACCCACACATCACAAAGCTACACATGACAGATTGCCACAGTGTACTACCACAAGCCCATACAACTTGAGCCACTCAATACAGCCACCCACACTATGTACCACCGCCCCCCAATGCACATGATGCCTGCACATGAGACATCCTGCATCGACCACATCATCACAGTCTATTGATTGACTCCTCCATGTGTGTACATCACTGCACAATGCCATACTTACCAACCACTATTGTCCGCAAGGGCAACTACATATGCACAGCAAGTCGTTGGGCAATGTCCAAATGCCAACGTCGACAAAAATGACCCAGGAATGGTAATCACCCACCGGTCCGACCACTGCTTGGCCCATATGGATGAACGAATGATGACACAAGATTGCACTTCATCTGATCAAGACATGATACCACAAACACTGACATGTCCCCCACATTTACATCCCATGTAGATGATGCTGGATATGCACTTACGCCATGGCTGATGACGCCTGTATGGAGGTCAAGGAACAGGCATGAGGAGGCGTACAACAGGGCACACGTCCGCACACGTGGCATGATTGAGAGGACATTTGGCCTACTGAAGGCCAGGTTCCACTGCTTGAGCAGATCTGGCGGATCACTGCTCTACAATCCAGTGAAGACAGGTAAAATTGTGCTTGTGTGTTCCATGCTGCACAATCTGTGCATGCGCAGGAACATTCCGCTGCCCCCAGACACAGAGGAGGATGATGGAGTTGAAGATGGTGATGGGGATGGTGACGGGGATAGGATGGCTCCACTCCCTCCCGGGGTGCACAAGAGGGCCAACAAGCACGGGATACACTCATTCGCATTTACTTTTGAGAGACTGCACATTGACAGCATTGTCATATGACGATGCCGGTTAATAAATGGATTGACTGCAAATGAAATGACGAATGTCCACTCATTATAGAATTTTTCAAAGGTGATATATTGTAAACCAGGGGCGTTGCTAGGGAGGGGGCTAAGGGGGCTATAGCCCCTGATCTTTTGGTTGTAGCCCCGGATAGAATCTCAGGAGCTACAGCCAAAAGACTAGCTAGCCCCCAGTCCCAACAGTTCCGACATCAGCTTAGCCCCGGGTCTTTTCCAGACCTAGCAACTCCCCTGTTGTAAACAAATCAAGAAAGAAGGTGCATTGGGTAGGGAAGCTGTACACCCGTGCCCACCCACCACCCAAACGTACCCACCCCCAACCAGGCCCCAAACTACTAACCCCCTAATGGACCTCCCCCACCACCCAAATGTACCCACCCCCATACACCCATCGTGTCCCCGAATTTCATGTCTATCGCCATCCCCACATGCGCAGGAGTGTCCTTGCCCGCGGGTCCAGTCAGCCGACTAGAGCAACTCTGTGGGCTGGCAGTGGCAGAGCTTGATGGGGTGGTGCTGGTTGAGGGGACTGCTGGTGTGACTGAGGGCACACGTCCATGAATCGCCTGCTGGGCAACCAACATTGACTCCGCTATGCTCAAGTGCACAGTGTTGCCTTCCCTGACATGGCGTGCCAGGCTGACGATGGTCGTGGCAAAATGTCCAATGGCACTGGAGAGCCGACGCACCGACGTCGCATTGTTCTCATGCTGCAGCCTCGCCTCCTCCCGCTGCTGCATGGCCTCTTCACGCTGCAGCCTGGCCTCCTCCAGCTGCCTTTCCACGAGCTGCGCCAGGGTGGCCTGTTGTTCCTCAATCCGCTGCATGCGGGTACTGAGCTCAGCTATGGAGGGCGTTGGTGAGCGCATGGGGCTGTGCATTGTTTGGGGGCTGAACTGTAGGCCATGGATGGATGACAGCTCATCTGTGTTGTCTCCCTCACCCTGTTGTACAACATCGGCCTGCATGGCCGGGGCACTGTCATCATTCGATGCAGCCTCCTCAGCAGTGCAGATGGGCTGCAGGATGGTATCCGGGGCCATGGTGGGTGCCTGCATGGGGATGGTGGCGTCCACTGGTGCATCTGTGCCCGATGCAGCTGGTGCTTGTGTGCCAGAGCAGCTAGCATCATCCTCCTGGGCAGGAGTGGTGCGTTGGGCACGTGCAGGTGGATGCTGCATCGCCTGTTGGCCGTTGTCGCTGTCACTTGACATGGCTATGGGGATACAGAGGGCATGCTCTTAGTTGTGTGGTGTTACTTGATGTGTCCATCACATGCATCAAACTGAACGATCAGTGAGCACTTGTCATCTGGGTTGTCAGGTTACTCCTGCCCTGGCTGGGGGGGGGGGGCGTTGTCAGTGGGTCCAGTGGGTTACTCCTGCCCTGGCTGGGGGTGGGGAGGGGTTTGTCAGTGGGTCCAGTGGGTTACTCCTGCCCTGGCTGGGGGGGAGGCATGTCAGTGGGTCCAGTGGGTTACTCCTGCCCTGGCTGGGGGTGGGGGGGGGATTGTCAGTGGGTCCAGTGGGTTACTCCTGCCCTGACTGGCGGGTGCGGGGGGGCAGTTGTCAGTGGGTCCATTGGGTTACTCCTGCCCTGGCTGGGGGGGGGGGGTTGTCAGTGGGTCCAGTGGGTTACTCCTGCCCTGGCTGGGGGTGGGGGTTAGGGTTTGTCAGTGGGTCCAGTGGGTTACTCCTGCCCTGGCTGGGGGGGGGGCATGTCAGTGGGTCCAGTGGGTTACTCCTGCCCTGGCTGGGTGGGATTGTAAGTGGGTTACTCCTGCCCTGGCTGGCGGGTGCGGGGGGGCAGTTGGCAGTGGGTCCATTGGGTTACTCCTGCCCTAGCTGGGGGGGGGGGGGTTGTCAGTGGGTCCACTGGGTGACTCCTGGGATGCATTCACACTTATGGCTTTGTGCACTTACTGGCATCTGCGGGTGGGCTCACTCCTGCCTCTGCGTCTCGTGTATGCCCTCGAGGTGCAGGACACTGCTGCAGCGCTCCTCCCATGACTGCAACTTGAGAAGGGATGCAGGGCCTCCACCGGTGCCAGTGCTGTGCTGGCGGTGTGCAGCGATGAGGTTGCGCACCCTGAGCCTGAGGTCATCCCACCTCTTATGGCAGTCCTTCACAGTGCGTGTCGTCACCCCTTCGGCTGTGCACTTGCGTGCTGCTTCGGCCCACACCCACTTGCGGCATTGGTGGGTAGCGCGCCGCTGGTCTGCGCTGAAAGGCATTTCTGCATTCTCCACAATGTGTTCCACCAGTACTGTCAGCTCGGCCTCACTGAAGCGCTGCTTTCACTGTCTACGTGCTGGAATCCTGTATGCCATGGTGGTAGATGTATTCTCAGTCTCAGGGAGGTGATCTGACCTGTGGTGTCTGAGGATGGCAGTGGATTGTGCTTTAAATAATGGCCACCTCTCTGTTTCCGTTTTTTTCGCGGTCACGCTATTTCCGCTTCCGTGTCCGTGACAGTGGGGGAGGACACAGGTTTTGCACCACTTTTTGTGGCGGTATGTCCATGTGCATGGGTGTTTATGTGGCGACGGTGACACCGTTTCCGCCTTAGTGAGTTGCGCGCGACCCATAAGCCGTAATCGGACGTTCATTCTGCAACCTTGCGGTCGCACAGTGTCACCGTCAACACGGAATCACCGGATTCGGGAACGGCGGACTCGTAATGAGGCCCTATTAGTGGTAAAGTGACATTGGGGGGAGGGCAGCACTGTGCTGGACTAGAGTGCACAGAAGAGTTAAGCTGTTCTGTTGACATGATTACGTGTGTTGTGTTATTGTATTCTGTTGGAAAAAAGTCCAACCGGGGATGGGCACAAGAGGTAACACGGCTCTTGTTTGTCCCTTTGGGACAATCAAGCACAGGGGGCCCAGCTGGACTCAGTCCTGGCACCTTTGGTGCCAGGTTCATGAACAAATATAACTAGAGATCTTTATTTTGGGCAAAGTGCTTTATTCGTTTACACAGGAACTTTCATGTGCATTCGTTTTGGGTGCGGCTGCTGGGAGCTGGGTTGCATGTGCAGCATCATCTAGGAGTGGCAGGGTGTGGCCGGTAAGCCAGAGCTAGTGGGTGTGGCTGGGAACTCAACTATATAAGCCCAAACAGCCTTCGTGCGAACACTTTGCGTTATTCTGCACTTGCATACAGCGTAACGCTCATCGTCGCCTGACTGCAGATTCACCTCTTGGACTCCAGCTTCATGCTTATCTGTTCTCGTCTGCATGCGCTTTTCGTCGAACCTGGCATCCAGCATTCCATCTTCAGCCTCCCGGGAAAGCCGAAATACGACGCGTTCCTCATTCACGAAGACGGCACCTGCAAGACATACGAAAGACAAGGTTAGACATTAAAGACATTCAGTTTAAGGTCGCGCCACCATCAAACCTTGCGCTTAACCTTAAACCACCACTTACCTGTTGTCAGACCATTGCAGAACCTCTCCTCTTCCATCCGGCAGGAAGAAATCAGAAGAAAGACATTAACAATACAAACATTTCAACCGCGAGAAGAGACAATAGAACTGAAAGACACCATCAGGAGTGGCTAAGCCACAGCTGGTCTGGGCTGCCACATACAATGGGCCAATGAAGGAACTTGGTCCATCAAGAAGCACCCCTGCAGTGAGAAGCAGGACGGAGAGCTCATCATCATTAATCAACAGGTGAGCCTATATGGGTCAGCGCATGCTCACCACACTTTGGGAAGAAGGGTTTGAGAGAGACAACAGTCACATATCAGCATTCTCACGATCTCTCATATCCACGCAGGAGCAGTGTCACCAATTTTCACAGCCCACAGTATATGTGATGAGGAAGAAGCCTGACAGGTGTGATTCACTTTCAGGGAGGGCTGCAACCGTGCCCCAACGTACCCGCAGAGACCCGCAGAATAGGCACAGCAGTTCTGGGGCCCAACCTAGACCATGCGTGTTGTGTGTATGTTCAGCTCCTCCGCCAGGGCTCCCACGCAGGCCCTGACTCGTTCTCCCTTCAGCCGGCGCACCGGCAGGGAACAACGTAAGACAAGCGTATGAGCCAGCAATAGAGCCATCAAGCTCTTCAAAGAAAGGTGAGCGCTCTAATGCATTTTGGGGTGCGTGGCAGTTTGTAAATAAAAAACAAGTGGTGCCATCATTCAAACACACTGTTAGCATTCAGGCAGCACTGCGGGGCTCCGGTAATGAGAGAACATGAGATGACGCACCATGCATAAAAGAATGGCCATGCAGAGCAATGTCTGGTCTTAGCTCCAACTTTATTCAACTGTGGGACTTCCTGTCCCTAATGTCACATCCCCTGCAATCTGCCCTACCTAACCCCGCCTCAAAAAACAAGGATGATCGCAAAACATGACACCTCCCCCCTTCTTAAACTATAAACAAGTAACAGTTAAACCATTTCTTCATTGAATCTTACAGGTTTGAACTTGGTCCAGACAGGCCATCCCTCCCTTGGCAGGACAGAAGCATGTCCAGGCGGGCTAGGCTCCGGATTTCCCCACTCTCCATCAGACACCTCCCCATGCCTTAGGTACCGGGCTTCTGAATCCTCAGGCGACCACTGAGGTAGGGAAACATCCGCTCTGTCAGTCTTCCCTTAGCACTTTTTTAAAATAGGAAATGTTGCTCATGACTGTTCTTCTTTCATCATCTACCGCTGTGACCATGGTGACCTTCATCTTCCTCATTTCCTGGCCATCTCTGTCTCGCAGCCGACAGTGCGAGATCGTTGCCTTTTCCAACTCGGGCCCTTGCGGGATGCAAGGCCGCACTCGCCCGCCAAACATGAGGTTGGCTGGGCACTCTCCTGTGGTGCTGTATGGTGTGTGTCTGTAGTCTTTCAGCAGCTGGTAGAGTATTTGCTCTAAAGGTTTCCTTGACACGTGTGATTTGCAGCACCCTCTTGAGGTTGCCCATGAAGCACTCGACCATGCCATTGGCCTTGGGCCTCGGGCGTGATCTTTCGATGTTTAAACCCCATGTACTGTGAAAAGTTCACAAAGCTGGTAAATGGTGGGCTGTTGTCCGACTTGATGGTCTTGGGGATGCCGTATGCCATGAATATGCAGTCTAGTGCTGGTATGACTGCCGTTGCCACATTGGAGGAGATGAGCTCGGCCTCAGGGAATCTGGAGTATTCATCCATTACAACGGGCATGTAGGATCCATCTCTGATTGGACCAAAGAAGTAAATCGCTAGTTCCTCCCATACACCTGCCGGCAACTGGGACATCTGTAGCGGATGAGGCCTGGGGGCAGTGCCCACCACACAACATATGGGGCACCGTTTCAACGTGTCTTCCACCATGATGTCCCATGACATCCCCTGCAATCTCCCCTACCTAGCCCCGCCTCACAAAATTAGGCTGATCGCACAACATGACACCTACCATAGTGACTACTGTGACATATTCATCTCTCAATGTCAATGTTCTGTATGTTGTGTTAATGTTAATGGTACTTGTACCGCGTACCGTCACCACCGGAGTGGTCCCCAGGCACTCTGGCGGATCTGAAAAAGGGGGCGGGGGAATGGTTAGTAGGGTGACGAGGGAATAGGACAGTGAGAGTTGTGATGTACTGTTGGCAGCATCAGTTCGGTTTGCACCGGTCGCTGAGCTTAACTGCGGTTTTCGGGTCAGTGCAAATTCTAATGTGCTGTTGTGCCGGGTTATGTGTTTTTGTCTGTTGTTGCAATGCAGTGAAGTACACAAGGATTGCTGTGCAGAGAAGTGGTTTGTGAGTTTCTGTATGAGAAGTGTATGCAGAAATTTGAGGTTTTAGAGTTGAGTTCGTAGGTTTTTTTACCTCTTTATCTTGGTGTTTCTGCGCACAGCATCTAACAATATGTTGTGCGTTTGGTTTTGTAGTTTGTCTGTCTAGTTTGCAGGCACATTGAGGAGCGGCAGTTTCCTCTGTATTACTCTAGTGGTATGTGTACTTGACTGATGTAGGCGAGTTCTTTTCCAGGGGTTTGCAATGTTTAGGCTAGAGGATTCTGGTCCTTACTATCTAAGTTTCCTCTATGGACGAGCGGTATGTGGACATGTATGGTCAGGGCGTCCTCAGCCTGCCCTGCGCCCCCCACCCTCTGGTTAGGGAAGATTAAGTTAGGGGTCAGGGTTCCTCCTTGGGCTTCTTATTTCCCGCTAGGTCTATGCTTTTTAGTAGTTTCCTTCTGGTTCTGCAGCAAAGAGCTGAGTTTTGAGTAGTTTTCTGAATTACAGATGATCCCTTGCGTTGCGTATGTTTTGGTAGGAAATTCCAGGTTATTCCAGGTTATTGCTACCAGGTGAGAGAAAGATGATCCTCTGAATTTTCATTCGTTGTATGGTTTTGGTTCTAGGCGTATGCCGTTGCTTGGTCTGAGTCGTCTTGTCGGATGGTAGACGGTTATTTTCTCATTTCTCTCTGTGTGTTATGCACATTGTTTTGAACTTTATTTGCTGTCTTATTGGTAGCCAGTGTATCATTTTCAGTGCTGGGGTAATGTGTTCTCTTCATGGTAGTTTGAGCAGGAGTCTGGCTGCAGCGTTTTGGATGCGCTGAAGTTTCTTTGGTAGTCGCTCTGGCATTCCTAGGTATAAGCTGCTGGCGTAGTCTACTCTGGAAATGAGTGCGGTGATGGTGATTGTCTTGTGGGTGAAAGAGAGGAATGGTAGAATCTTTTTTACCTCATGTAGAAGGTAGAAACACTTCTTGATTATAGCGATTACTTGTGGCTCAAGTGTTAGTTCGTTGTCCATCAAGGCTCCCAGGTTCTTTACGATCGTTGATGGAGTCAGTGCTGTTCCTAGTTCCTTCGGCCATGAGATGTAGGGATTTCTACGCTATAAATATGATTTATATGTTATAAAGCTTTTACACTGATTGCTACGCTATAAATGTGATGTATATGCTATAAAGCTTTTACAGCGCGCCAATCATCAGGTTACTGGTCTTGCCGGTGCATGTCAGCCTGGCACCCTGGCATTTTTACAATCTTTTTATTCTTTTATTTGTGCTGATCATTTTTTACCCCAGCTATAACATACTCTTTCCTAAGAACACAGTTATGATGTGGCAGCTCCTGGGTCAGCTCAGACACCTGTGCTCCTCATTCATGATTCCGAGTTCCACCTTTGCTTATACAAAAGACAAAGCTAATGGATTGCCAATGCTTGCTTGTATATTGAGAAGGAAATTCTTGATTTTCTTTTCTAGAATTATGAAGACTAGAAAGCACATGATTTTATTATTGAGCATGGTCTCTTATGTGCACTAAAAAAATGCCGGGGAAGATGAGCCCTTTCCTTTTCCAAGTTAAATCAAATCCTTCCTCTGGAAGATACTTTTGGACATTGTCATGATGCCTTCCCCCGGGGATCCAGATCAGGTCCAGCAGCCCCGGAAGCAGGCATCAAGTTATTCCAAGCAAGCCCAACAACCCATGCTAGGGGCCATTTGGGTGCAGTCCTGGCGTCTATGGCGCCAGGCTCATATGCAGAGTCAGTCCTGGCACCATAGGCGCCAGGCTCATAGACTAAAACTTACCTGATGCAGACCATGCTGCAAGAGCTCCAAGCCAAAAGAGGCTTGGAAGGAACTACTTTACCTTGGGACTATTTTTTACTCGGGTGGGGTCGGGGAGGAATACTTACATGGGACTACTTTGGAGGCTATTTAAACCACGCCCGAAGAGCAGCACACGCGTCGCGTTATTCTGCATCCAGCAGCGTAACGCTCACCGTGCCTGCAAGTCTGCATCCAGTCTTCTGCCACGCCTGCCTCGAGTCTGGAGCTCCTAGAAAAAGGGAGAAAGAAGGAGAAAAGGTTAGAACAAGAGCAATACCTTTGATCCTTACCTGAATTCCCGATCTACCGCGCCTTTGGGCTGGAAGAAAGAAGTTATTTTATGCGCGTCGCCTCGCCTGCTGCAGCGCTGCGCTGAACTCACCGGCCTTCGCAGCATCTTCACTATCCACCGCATCCTTCTGCATGTTCCCGCCGCACTCCGGCACCTAAGGGAAACACAAGAACAGCAAGGTGAGCCAAGGGAATAAACAGAGGCAATATTAGTTACCCCCCATAGACTTACCTCATTTTACCACTGGGGGTACTATTCCTCTTCACGGGTCGGCGCAGCCTCCACCGCATCTTCTCCGTACCCCAGCCCCTCAGGGGAACAAAAGGACAGCAAGGTGAAACAAAGGGACAAACAAGGGGAAACCTCCTCACCACAATAGACTTACCTATTTTTACCGCCAGAGGCATTATTCCCTGAGACTTCATACTTTCTCTCAGCACCTGGATAAGGGAGAAAGCAACAGGTTACATACTGACATTATTCAGCGAACTGTGTTGGATAGTACAAATCCTTACCTGAATGTTATCAGTTGCCACGAGGAACTCTTCGCTAGGGTCAAGCTGCAACCTGCAAGGAATCGGGCAAGAGTGAAAGTCAGACATTTGGACTCTTACAAACTATATACTTACGGCCTCTTGCCGGAAATCTCAGAGTCAATATTGTTCTGCAAATCACCAATTCTTTCAAACCAGTGAAGCAACTGGTTATCTACACACCCCTGCGCTCAATGCAGGATGGAGAGCTCATCTTTCCAAACCATCAGGCGAGACTATAAGAGGGGACATTAAAGGTGATCAGTGGGGAGAACAGCGGGGGTGGGAGGGTTTACGCTCAACTCCACGGGTGGTTAATTCCCTTTCTCCATTTCCAGAAGAATACTCCTACGGGCCCAGCAAATGAAGCCAGGTGGGCCAGTCCAGTCCGTCATCTCGGCACTACGCGTCTCATTGGTGGAGACCGCAGCTGTCCAGTTCAGATCGACGCCCCTGTGGGAGCCAGGTGAGCGTAACAACATTCAGTAATTTGTTAAAAAATGATTACCTGCAAATAAATTTTCATATTTGATCAACTTTGCTTTTTGAGTTTATCCACTTGGAATACATAAATTGGGCCATTCTTTGTCAGGCTCACTAATTCTATCACATGAGAATCAATCAATCAATCTCAAAGTTTATTTCTTGCGTGCCCTCTAGCATCTGTCCTGTGAATTTGTCGCCATTCAATATAAACAGTTCGATGAAGAGGTTGATTGGTTATGTAAGGTGTCAGGAATGAGACACAGACACATGGAGGTCATACTGATTGCTATAGATGTTTATTGAAACACAAAAGGGCTTGGAAAATGCCTCACTGTCCCTAATCTAGGGTTTTTTTTCCCTACCACCAACAAAACTAAGGGTCTGTCAAGCGTCAGGATGTCGAAAGCAAATAAAGTTCTGTGTCTGTAATCCTATCCTAACCCTGACATCTAAAACTAACAGGGTTATTCATGGAATTAATGTGCGCTGAAAAGGGGAGCGTAAGCGTGAAAATCGCAGCGTGCGCGTGCTAAAGCCACGCACGCAGCCATTTGTCGATTCAAGGAATGCGCTGCACGTAGCTTACCTGATATGTGCGCTGAATCGGCGTGTGGTGCACACGTCATTGCAACATCCCAAAGGCTGTGCGCGAGACGGCCAGTGAAGGTGCACACAGGGCATCGCACACACCTAAAAAGGGGGTGGAACACGTGCAATGGGGAACAACACATGAAAATGGGGGGCGTTACAGGGAAGTACCGCTGCCAAATCCTCGCAACGTCCACACGCACGCTAACACATATTCATGGAATCGACCAGGGGAATTCTGCGCGCCACAAAAGACGCGCTAATCCGGAAACACATGCAGCATAAAAGTGCGCGCAAACAACAAACAAGCTCATACGCTACGATGAATTTACCGTTCCTTGTAGCAGTGGTCGTGGGACACCGCAGGAGGAGGAGGATAGCCAGGACCCGCATTTTTTTACCCAAGACCAGCCTTTTTGGGATGCCTGATGACCAGGTCTAAGGGAGGTACAGGTTTCCACCCCAAATCATCCTAGAACTGGTTGCTGAGTGGGAGGATGACTTTGCATCACCCACCCTTTGCTCCCAAGCACTGAGACCCTTGGAAAAGGTGCTCAGTGTACTGCATTTCTTGGCTACTGGGTCATTTCAGCTGACAAGTGCCATAGTTGGGGGCGTCTCACAGGCCACGCAGTCACGCTACCTACACCAGGTGTTGGCGATCATGGCTGCACGCCCCTCAATCCGCAGGCACATATACATGCCCAGAACACCCGCAGAAAGGCAGGCCGTGGTCCAGGACTTTTACGGGGTGGCACACTTCCCCTAAGTGCTAGGTGCCATTGATTGCACCCATGTGGCTCTACGTCCTCCTAGGGCAACTGAGCACATCAATCGAAACCGCAAGCACTGGCATTCCATCAACGTGCAGGTTGTATGTGATGCCAAGGGAATCATCACCTCTGTATATGCCAACTATCCGGGGTCCAGTCATGATAGTTTTATATTCAGAATGTCAGCCCTAAACCGGGGCCTGGAAGCTGGGAGGCAAGGCGACACATGGCTCATTGATGAGTAGAAATGCCTCTGCACATGCATGCATGTCAGACACTGACAAATGGCAAAACCCAACTAATGACAACAATTATCACCTCCCCAGCGGACAGTGCCTTCCCTCTGAGCACCTACATGATGACGCCAATACGGAACCCCACCACACCACCCCAGGTAAGATACAACACAGCCCATATTGCAACCCGGGGCATAGCGGAGTGCACATTCGGAGTGCTGAAGTCACATTTTCGCTCCCTTGACCGCTCTGGTGGCTAGCTGCTATATGCGCCCCCAGTAGTGTGCAGGATCATAGTTGCAGCATGTGTCCTGCACAACGTTGCAACCCGGTGGGGCGTGCTGGTGGACATGGTGGTGTCCCCACATCCCCAACCACATGCACGGCTGCTGTGCATGGGAGGGGAAAGGGCATGTGGTGAGGCCGCCCGTACCCAGCTTGTGGCACATTTTTTCACCTAATATCCCACCCCTGCGGAGTGCACACAGGCCTAACACAGACCAGCTGACAATTGATGATGACAAAAGGAACAGTGAACTGTCACAACCATACCACCCTGATATTGTTTTCCTGGAAGTGCTACATTGTGTGCATCCCTAGCTACTTAAACAGACCCACTACTGTGTCAGTAAAAGGCACACATTCATGCAGCATGGTATGTAAATGTGGCAGTGTACTGCATACAACATGAACTGCATCTGCAATGGAGACAGGCAAGTTAAGACATGAAGAAGCTACATTCAAATATGCATAATGGGCAGTATGGAATACAATATACAAATCAACCATGCAGTGGAGAAATCCTCAGCAATCCCCACTAGGGGTATATACACAGTTTGGAATACAGACTGCCCACACAACTTATGGGAGCCCAATGCCTCTGTGTAAGTTACTGTTACACAGTGACACCCTTGCGAGCCTATGGAAAGGGGAAGCAGGAGTGGCATATGTGTCAGGAGCCCAAGTTTCAAACACAAACACAGGACAAGCCTGCATGGGCCCAGCTGGAACACACAGTGGATGCCTACGGGAGCCACACAAAGTAACACACTGTAACATGAATGTACAATCTGAAAAAATGTAAATGAAAAATTCTAATTCAAATGAAAAAATGAAAATGAAAAAAGAAAAAATATAATGAAAATATCAAATGAAACATGAAAAGAAAATGAAAATGAAAAAAAGAACTCAAAAATGAAAATAAAAAAATGAAAATAAAAAAATCAAATTCTAATTAAAAATCTAAATTAAAAATCAAATGCAAATATGAAAAATAAAACAAAATTAAAAAAAAATATATTTAAATGAAAAATAAAAACGAAAAATGAAAAAAAAGAATGACAAATTAAACATTTTAATTAACAATTAAAAATCAAACTAAATATCAAAATCTAAAATGGCCATGGGTCGACCGGGGGAGGGGGGACCACCCAGGAGGGAGGAGGTACAGGGTGCACCCCAACACCCACATGCGTGGATGTTGAGAAAAAAATAAAAACCCTCCATGGGCTCATGGCCTGCACGGCTTCCCGATAGTGGGAGAACTGCCGTCACTGTTGTTACCCTCTGGTGGTACATTAGAAGGTGTAAGTTGTATGGGAGGCAAACCACGCAAAGCCCTGGCATGCTCCTCTATGACAGCAAGCATGCAGGTCTGAAAGGTTTGGTTCTGCAGGATGATGGTCCGGAGATCCCCATGCAGCGCCTCACAGGTAGCACGGACGTCTGCCTGCAAGGCCTCACGTGATGCCTGGATCCCCTCACGGGTTGCCTGGAGCTCAGCTGAGATTGTGCGTGTTAGCTGCTCCAGCTGCTGTTCTGACCTTGTATTCTGGAACATCTCAAGTGTACCCAGAGTACCTCTGAGGGACATGTGTTCTAACCTCAGGGCATCCCTGTGGGCCTGTGACTCTGCAGATATGGCTGTTCGCAGAGTCTCCAGTTCAGCCCGTCAGTCCCTGTTGGACGCCAACATGTCCTCCCTATGTGAGCGGCACGTGGACTCTGTTGCCTGCTGCTGGATCTCCACCTGAGCCATCATTTCACACAATGCCCCCTGTTGTGCTGCAATAGTATACATTGAGTTCTCGCACACAGTATTGCCTGGTGGCACACGGCCACTGCGTTGGGGACACCACACCTGTTTGGGCCAAGGTGATGTGCACCTTGCTGTGCTGGCACTGCCTGAGGCGGCAGGACTGCATTCCTCCTTTGATCTGCTGGCCCAGGAACAGGAGCAAATATAGTGGAGTGTGACCCTGCATCCGTAACCGCCACAGGCGGACATTCCAACACTGAATGGCCCATTGAGGGGTCTACCCACAGTGCAGGTGTGTTGGACAGAACAGCATCCCTGCCAGAAACACTCACACGTGACGGGACATTTGTCTCAATGCCTGATTCAGCACCTGAGTCATAGAGGTCATCGCAGGTGTACCCAGAGACACCCGTGGACAGGAGGGTCTGTAGGACTAATGGATTTTCCTGCACCAACACCCCACGTCCTCCACTGGTGCCTGGTTGGGGCTCTGAGTACTCCTGCCCCTGCGCCATCTCCTTCTCCTCAACAGCATCTAGTGCCTCATCACCTTCACAAAGATTAAACAAAAGTAATGAAGACAGGCATGAACAGCATAGCCGACACACATAGGCATCACAATCTACACATCGAATACATTAATGACACATGTCACACATGACACTAACTCTGGCAGGCATGCACTGGCAATGAAGTGGAAGGGGACCCTAAAAGCAGACGCTGAGGACTCCAAAATGGAAAAGCAACACATGTGCTGCATGGTGCATAGCACCTGAATCACACATTAGCCTGTGAGTGGCATGGACAATCCACAAACATGACACATTCCAACACACAGATGGCATGTAGCATAGCCATGGCAGAATTGACAAGGACACCCAGATGGTAGTAAATCAGTACTGTCCCCCATCCATGTGAGACGCACATCATGAAATAGAACATGCAAAAGAGTGTGACAAAACACACGTGTCACACACTGCAACAAAGCCAGTGTTTACTAATACAGTGATGGTAGGCACATGGATACATCAATGGAAGGTCACTTGGATATGACAAGTCAATTGTCTGGTTGAACATTCAAACAGGGCTCCAAAGTGATTGTATGCAGTGCATGTGAAGGTGCACATAAGTCAATCAGCCTGATTGATGAATTCATTCCCATAAAAAGTTAACAAATGTGGGGCATTGTGGGGTGAAATCTATGTCTGAAGTATGGTGAATTTGGGACAGAACGGCACAAAAATGTGTGTTCATCATGCAAATGATTCCATCAATCATGCAGAATGAAAAGAAAAACAGTATTAACAATGTTGTGGCATAATGCCAGTTGAAGGGCAAGTGCAGCCATCAGGTGCAAAGTGTTTACTGCGGTCAATAGGGATACTATGAAACCCAAATGAAAGGGCGGGGGATGGTTTGGAGGCACTACATGGGTGACCTATAGCAGTCATGACTACACAGCCTGACCTGGCACTCAATCAGATCACCCAAGCAGCATACACATGGTTTGCACACACATGCATGGCCACTCACCGGACATTGCCTCAAGATCTGGTAGATCTCCCACACCTTGGAGCTGATCCTCTGCGATTAACCCTCCAGCGATTGCCTCATGTTCTGTGAGTTCATCCTCCTCTGGTGGAGACCCACTGCCAGTCACCAGGGTAGAGGCATAATTGGAAGCCACTTGTTTTTTGCTTGGCGTTTGAGGTCATTCCACCGCTTTGAGCAATAATCAGCTGTGCGATTCACAAATCCAAGGGAACTATTCTGGTCCGCGATACACTGCCAGTGGGCCCTATGTTGAGCAGTCTTAGTCTTGCACCCTGCAGTCACAAGCATGTCGCGGCCATAGGCCGACACGTAGCCCACAAGTGCGTCTAGTTCCACATCATTGAAACTTCGCTTCCTTGACGTGCCGGAGGGGCGAGCCATGCCTGGGGTCCCAGCCTGTTCCGCAAGAGCACTCTTCTTCCTCTTGAGAGGTGGTGTGGACCCTGAGTGGCTTACGCCGCTCTGGTCGGTAGGGGCTGAAGCACAGGTGGACTGGGCACTGGAAGCAGGCAATGGCACGATGACCAAAGGTCTCACTGCAGGCATTGGCTGCTGGGTGCTGTTGCCAGGACCAAGCGGCACAACTGCCTTGGTGTGATGGTCTGGGACCAACACTGTCCCGGCTGAGTTACTCAGAGCCGGGGTGGATTGAGCTGCAGCTGCCCCTGCAGCCTCCTCACCCTGGCTACTTGGGGCAGCAGATGACATTGCTGCCCCAGATCCTGGTGACAGCAACTTTCACCGCCACACGTGGCTTTGACTTTGTGACATGGAAGTCGGCCTGTGAGTCATCCCGTGCCAGTTCTGTGACCAATCTGGGCCAGGTTAACAGGGCCTGAGCTGGGATGGTGTCAGCTGCATCTCCCCTACCCGTTGGGGGAGGAGGGGGCATAGGTGTTCTTGATTGGTCCTCCACACATTGGCCTCTTGTGCCACCCTGCTCATCTTGGCCACGTCCCCTACCGCAGACACCTCTTGGAGGTCGGCCACCTTTGCCTCCCTTAGCACTTGGTCACCTCCCAACCATGGTACTGAGGTTCTTGTGCGAATGGGAGGTGCAGTAAACAATTGTCCTGGGCAATTGGGGTGAAGGGGGCAGGGTACTAGATGGAATACATAACCCTGTGATCTAGCAAAGCTGTGACCCTTGGGGGAAGATGACGGGTCACGCAATGCTCAGGCACCCTGAAAACAAAATGTAACGTGCACGCCACCCCTCGGTAGCCCACGTGCATGGAATTAAGGACCCGCTGTGGCACCCAGAAACACAAAAAAGCATACGCAAGTTAAACACAGGCTACAATGACCTCTGAATGGGTACGCGACACACGGGGGCAACCACAGTGGAAAAATATGTGGGCGACACACCGTCTGCCTGGAAAAAGAATGTGAAAAGACACGCGTGGGCGCATTGGCAACACCCCTGCCAAAAGAAGAATTGAACGCGAAGTCTATCTACAAATCCCCACCCGGGCGTTATGGAAACCTCAGAAACCGACCAACTAGCCCTATTGTTAGGGGAACTTAGGTCAGAAGTGCACTCCGCGCGCCAAGAGACTAATGCCCTCAGGAGAGAACTGATTGTGTCAAAGGAGCGCACTGATGATCTTGCTAGACAATTACTGCAAAACCAAGCTGGGCAAACACCATTACCTGGACTCGAGGGGAATCCAACTCCTGTTTCATCGAGCAATCCTGTGCAAGTGGTTCTACCAGGGAGCATTCCTTTAGCTCGACCCGAACGTTTTGTTGGGGACCCAAAAAAGTTTGCCGTGTTTATGAACCAATGCCGCTTGCACTTTTTATGCAGACCTGGAGTTTTTTCCGAATGACCAAACCAAAGTAGCCTTTGTACTATCACATCTTAGTGGCAGCGCAGCGGATTTGTCAATTCCATTAGGTAACCAGGATGACCCTCTTCTTCGGGATTTTCAAGGTTTTCAATTGAGCATGGAAAGACTATTTGCCAGACATTCACAGGGACAGGCCCTGGATAACGAACTTTTCTCATTACGACAAGGTAACCAGGATCTACTAACCTACTTTCAATAGGTTAGTGGTGGAAACCGGATGGCCAGAGGTAAAACGAATTACATTATTTCATCGTGGACTTCGGGGTGAACTCAAAGATGTTTTGGCCCAAGTTGTGAACCCTCCTCAGGATTGTGCAGAATATATAGACTTAGTGGTCCAGTTAGATCACCGACTTCAGAATAGAAAGGCTGATCGAGCTAAGTTCGAGAATCAGGTATTGGTTAAACCCAATGTTACCCTCAAAGGAACAGATGTATCAGAACTGATGCAGATCGGGGGGGTCAAGGGACCCTTAACTCAAAAGAAAAGAGAAAGAAGACGGCAGATGCAATTGCGTCTGTACTGTGGGGCCACAGGACATTTTCTACGGGATTGCCCTATAAAAACAAAGTAGTCGGAGTTGCTGATAAAAATCAAACGGAGCCTGATTCGGGAAACGACCACGCCCGACCAGTGTAGAGGTCCGCTTGCCGATCTTGAAGAAGGATATTCAGACCTCGCACTTCATCATACCAATGGTCCTCATAGATCCAAGGCAGCCATCACGTATGCACGCAGTGAGGGCATACATTGATAGCGGGGCCATAGGAAACTATGTGGACCACGAGTTGACTTCTAGGATGAATCCATCTCTCTGCAAAAAGACCACTTCGAATGTCATCACCACAGTCGATTGAACTGAAATTGCCTCTGGGCCTGTAACTCATTCCACCGCAGAGATGACACTATTGGGTCAGGATGGGCATCGAGAGACTATTGTGTTTGATTTAATCAAAGCCCCGCAGTTCCAAATAATACTGGGGATACCTTGGTTGGAAACACATAATCCTTGTATTGATTGGCGAGAGAAGAGAATAACCTTCCCGGATTGTGTACTCCAGTCGTGCAGTTACCTCAGCAATATCAAGAATTCCAGGATGTTTTCTAAAAGGAACAGGCAAACACCCTACCACCTCACAGATCATACGATTGTCAAATTGATCTCATACCCGCTGCACAACCTCCATGTAGTAGGATCTACGCCCTTACAGAACCCAAAAACCTTCACCTACGGCAATTCTTGGACCAATACCTTACTAATGGCTTCATTCGTCCATCCAAGTCCCCTGCATCTTCAGCTTTGTTCTTCGTGCCTAAAAAGGAAGGTGACCTCAGAACGTGCATAGACTACAGCGCATTAAATCAGATCACGGTTAAGAACCGATACCCATTGCCTCTGATCCCCGAATTACTAGACCAAGTAAAGGACGCTTGCATCTACACTAAATTAGATCTCCGAGGGGCATATCATCTGGTACGTGTAAAGAAAGGCGATGAATGGAAGACTGCCTTTCGCACCAAGTACGGGTTATTCGAATACCAGGTGATGCCCTTCGGATTGTGCAATGCACCAGCAGCCTTCCAGTATTTTATGAACGATGTCCTTCGTGAACTCATTGACGTCTTGTGTTGTTGTATACATAGACGATATTCTAGTGTACTCCTCTTCAGAATTAGACCATGTGAAGCACGTTCGTGCAGTCCTTGAAAAACTATGCCAGCACAAGTTATATGCAAAATTGGAAAAATGCGTTTTTCATGGTACGGAAGTTGAATTCCTTGGATTTATCCTGACTCCAAAAGGAGTCCGAATTGACTCTCGAAAGGTGGACGCAATCCTCAAGTGGCCATCACCCAGTTCAGTTAAAGGGGTATAAAGCATGCTCGGATTTGCTAATTTCTACCGCAGATTCATTCCGGATTTCTCACATGTTGTACACCCTATCACAGCACTTTTGCGAAAAAACAAACGCTTCTTGTGGACCGAAGAAGCTGAAAAGGCCTTCCAAGAGCTGAAAGCGAAATTCACGTCTGCACCTGTCTTAAAGCATCCACGCCCCGAGCTTCCATACATAGTTGAAACTGATGCATCCAGTTTAGCCATGGGAGCTGTCCTGTCCCAGAAGGATCCTGAAACCGGTCAACTTCACCCAGTAGCATTTTGGTCCAGAAAATTCTCGGCACCCAAGTTAAACTATGCGGTTACCGATAAAGAATTATTGCCATCAAATCCACCTTTAAGGCTTGGCGGCATTATCTTCTCGGTGCCAGGCATACCATTACGGTAATCACTGATCACCGGAACTTGCAGTATTTAAGAACAGCCAAGGCCCAATCGTCGCGTCAACTTCGATGGGCATTGTTCTTTGCCGAGTTCGATTTCGTGATCACTTATCGACCAGGTTGTAAAAATGGCCTTATCCCGAATAGGGATGGGAGAAGCATATGCGAACCCGGAACCAGTGCCTATAATTTCAGAACAAAGAATTCTTGGCATAACCACTCTACAGACACTAGAGGATATTCAAGTAAAGATCCAACAACTCTTTGATCCAACAGCCCTGCAGGACTGGGTGAAGAAAGGCCCGGACTACTCAGTCATCAATGACCTACCTTATTATCAAGGACGACTATTTCTACCACACAAGGAACTACAAGAACTAGTCATCTCCAATTATCAGACACCCTGATGGAAGGACACCCAGGTATCGCAAAAACTGAAGCGAAAATTAAGAGACAATTCTGGTGGCCCACCTGGCGAAAAGACGTAAAGTCATTTGTAATGTCTTGTGGCATTTGCGCCCAAAACAAAAGTCAGAAGAAAAAACCAGCTGGCCTCTTACAACCTTTGGATATTCCACCTACACCATGGCAAACCTTATCGTTAGACTTTATTACAGATCTACCTCCATGTAATGGATTTAACACCATTCTAGTTACTGTGGATCTTTTTTCCAAGATGGCCCACTTTATTCCTCTAAAGGGATTACCTTCTGCTTCAATTCTGGCCAAGGAGTTCCTCGAAAAAACATTGTTCGAATACACGGATTTCCTTCCGTATTGGTCTCTGACCGAGGTAGTCAATTCATTTCAAATTTTTGGAAGAAATGTTGTCAACTGGTGCGAATCGACGTGAGGTTATCAACCAGTCACCATCCCCAGACCGATGGTCAGACGGAGAGGACCAACCAGACCCTTGAACAGTACCTATGTTGCATGCTACACCAAACCGAAAGTAATTGGAAAGATATTTTATGGATTTCCGAGTATGCATACAATAACTCTATACATTCAGGAACGGACAAAGCCCCTTTTATACCATATATGGACATCACCCTTGAACCTCAGAACTAGATTCGCCTCAGCATTCAGAAATGCCTGCAGTTAGTCATTTGCACTCAACTATTACACAAGCCTTTAAAGAGGCAACAGAACATTTGAAACAAGCAAAAGAGAAATATAAGAAAAATGCTGATCAACATAGAAGTGAAACTCCACAATACCAGATTGGGGATCAAGTTTGGCTGGCTACAAAACACATACCTCTGAAGGGAACTCGGACTTTTAACCCTAGATATTTGGGACCTTACACTATTAAGGCCATTATCAACCCGGTAGCCGTCAAATTGGAATTACCCTCTAAAATGCGCATTCATCCTGTCTTTCATGTTTCACTTTTAAAACCAGTTGAACCAGGAACAAGATTAACCAAACCACCCAACCCATCTTGATAGATGGAGAACCTGAATGAGGTAAAAAAATATCCTGGACTCCAAGATGGTTAAATCAAAACTTTTTTATTTAATCGATTGGAAGGGCTACGGACCACAAGAAAGGTCATGGGAACCTAGTGACCACGTCCATGCACCTCGGTTGGTGAAAAGATTCCATCGGAAATTCCCAGACAAACCAGGGCCCAGGGGAAGAACAACTTTAGGAGGGGCCTTGGGGGGGGGGAGTGCTGTCATGATGCCCACCCCCAGGTATCCGGACCAAGCCCATCAGCCCTGGGAGCAGGCATCTAGACATTTAATAAAACCTCAGCAGCCCCGGCTAGGGGCTATCTGGGTTCAGTCCTGGTGCCTTAGGCACCAGGCTCATAGTAGGAATCAGTCCTGGCGCCTAAGACGCCAGGCTCATAGTCATTACTTACCTCAGGCAGACCATGCTGCAAATGACTCCAATCCAACATGAAGCCTGAAAGGGACTATTTTTCTACAGGGACTATTTTTTACTTGGGTGTGGTTCTAGGGACTTCTTACCTGGGACTACTTTTGAGGCTATTTAAACCACACCCGACCAGCAACACACGCTTCGCGTTATTCTGCATCCAGCAGCGTAACACTCACCGTGCCTGCAGCCTGCATCCAGTCTTCTGCCACGCCCGCCTCGAATCCGGAGCTCCTAAAACAAAGCGGAAAGAAAGGGACAAGGTTAGAAAACAAACTTATTTCTATTCCACACCTGATTCTGGATCCATCTTGTCTCCGGACCTGTAAATAACATCATTTCTGCACGCGCCGCACCTCCAGCTGCAGCGCCGCGCCATACTCACCAGTCTTCACAGCATCCTTCGGGTCGGCGCTGCCTCCATCATTTCTTCGCCGAACTTCGGAACCTAGGAGACAAAAGAAAACCACAAGGTGAGCCGAGGGAACCAACAAATATAATTCTTACCACCATAGACTTACCTGGGCGTCGGTCGGACGCAGCTGTCTGGGTCCGACCGACGCCCCTGTGGGAGCCAGGTGAGCGTAACAAATATAGGTTTTGGACACAGACAGATTATTATGTTGAACTCTTTAACTCAGACTTTCCTTAGTTTCATTTTGGTAGGGAAATCCCACCTTAGCATAGGGCATATTAGGCCTTTTTCCATCCTGACATTTAAGTTAATAAAGTATTTTATTTTAATTCAGAATCAGTTGTCCCTAAAAACACGCAAACCGCTCACCCCTCTCTAATGGTACTACAAACCCAATACCTGCAGACTGCAAACCACTCAGACACTGGACGCCATCCTTGTGGACACAACAAAATCAGTGCACATAAAGCACACCTAGAAAGCGCACAAGCATAGATGCAAAGATGCGTGGCGTGATCTAAATGGTGAGAAACGTGAATATTCCTTCCACTCAGGTGCACATGCCTCAATGTCCAGAATAGACTATTTCTTTCTACCAAATCAGAATATTCACAAGGCCTGCAGTGCATCCTTCCTCCCACGAGGCATATCTGACCACTCTCCACTACTACTTGAACTAGAGACTGAGAGGCCGCACCCCCCCCTACTTGGAGACTTAACTCCTACTATTTAGGGTCAAGAGAAAATAGAGGCAGCCACCACCAACTACTTCGACCTCAACACAGGCTCGGTGGATGACTCTACTATTGTTACACTCACCTGGTTCCCACAGGGGTGTCGGGCAGAACTGGACAGCCACGGTCTCCACCAACGTGATGCGTAGTGCAGAGATGACTGACTGGACTGGCCCACCTAGCTTCGTCTGCTTGACCCGTAGAAGTAGTCTCCTAAAGGCGGAGAAAGGGAATTAGCCACCGTGGATCTGAGTAATAGCCCCTCACTGCGTCCCCATTTACACCTCTGATATTCCCGTTCACAAAGCTCACCTTATAGTTTTGAATGATGAGCTCTCCATCCTGCGAGGAACGCAGGGGCGCGTTGATGGCCAGTTACTTCACTGGCTTGAGGATATTGGAAGAGTTCTAGACAAATCTTGGCTCCAAAATTCCTGGCGAAGGACCGTAAGTATATAGTTCTTAAGAGTTCAAAAATGTCTGAATAATCACTCTTGTCCAATTCCTTTGTTTATCTTGCAGCTTAGACCCAAAAGAAGATAGTCCTGTGGCAGCTGAAAGCATTCAGGTAAGAGTCTGTGCTATCCGACACTGTCCGTTAAATGATGCCAAGGTTTAACTCGCTGCGTTCTCTTTTCTTACAGGTGCGGCGTAAGAAGATTGGCGTGCTGGTGAATAATACCTCCGGCGGTAAAATCAGGTAAGTATATGGTGGCAAGAGATTGTCCTTGTTTGTTCCCCTCGGCTCACCTTGTTGTTTTCTTGTCCCCCTTAGGTGCTAGAATGCGGCAACATAATGATGGAGACAGCGCCGGATCGTAGAGATACTGCGAGGAACGGTGAGTATGGCGCGGTGCTGCTGCTGGCGATGCGACATGTTTAAAATAAAGTATTTTTCTGGTTCAAAGGTGCGATGAATCCGGAATCAGGTAAGAAACCCAATAATGTTCTTGTTCTAACCTTTCTTCTTCTTTCCCTTCTTTCTAGGCGCTCTGGCCTCGAGGTGGGCGTGGCAAGAGGCTGGATGCTGACTGCAGGCACGGTGAGCGTTACGCTGCAGGATGCAGAATAACGGGAAGCGTGTGCTGCTCTTCGGGCGTGGTTTAAATAGCCTCCAAAGTAGACCCAGGTCAGTATTCCTCCACAACCACACCCGAGTAACAAAGTAGTCCCTTCCAAGCCTCACATGGGCTTGGATCTCTTGCAGCATGGTCTGCATCAGGTAAGTTTTAACATATGAGCCTGGCGCCAGGGCTGTTCCCCATATGAGCCTGGCGCCATAGACGCCAGGACTGTACCCACATAGCCCCTAACAGGGGTTGCTGGGCTTTCTCTGGGTAACATGATGCCTGCTCCCGGGGTTGCTGGACTTGCCAGGGGTAGGCATCATGACAGTGATTGCAGAAACCTGTGAGTGTAGGGGAAAGGGACCCGATATTGTCCTTAATAGTTCTGGGAGAACAGGTGGAGGCCTGTTTGGAAGAGATCTTCATAGAGCAGACGACTCTAGTGACCTCGTCTGGTGTGATGGCAGAAAAGCAGGAAAGGGTGGATGAGGGAGGAGGAGGGGCCAATGGTGGCAGGGGGATTCGGGGAGGGGAAAGGGGAAGAGAGAGAGAACTCAGGATGTCCTGAGTTCTAGCAGTGAAGTGGGTTGCCAGTGCAGTGCATAGGGCCTCGGAAGGAAGAGGTGAGGTAGACACTGCGGATGGATTGGCTAGTTCCTTGCAGATTTTAAAGAGTTCAGCCGTGTTGTTAGAAGCTCCAGAGACCCAGGCCTGGATGTGAGCCCTCTACTTGGAGCAAATGTTGAGACGATATTGCCTTTGGAGAAGGTGACAGGCCAGTTTATCAGAGGATGAGCTTGAGGTCTGCCACTTCAATTGAGCAGCTCTACACTTGGGTAGCAGGGCTGCTAGATCAGAGTCGGACCAGGTGTCATGCTTATGTTCATGACAGGCGCCAGAATAGCCAAAGTGTGAGTGATAGCAAGAGCTAGATTGTTGAAAGCAGAGTCAATAGATGAGTCAGTAGTTGGGGGGGAGGGGAGGGTGAAGGAGGAAGCATAACCAGCAACTGACACTTGTTTCATTGGGCGGATGTCAGGTGGGAAGAGAGGGAAGTGTGGTCAGACCAGGATAGCGGAGCAGAGAGTGGGGTAGAGAGCAAGAGATCAGAATGGATGAATGCATCGAGAGTGTGTCCAGCTGAGTGATTAAGGGAGAATGGAGAAGGCAATTGAGGGGCAGAGGTCAGGGAAGAGAGTGGAGACCTGTTAGGGAGAATTCTCATTTCTGTGCTAATTCCCTTCAGCGAGACCCCCAGCATTTTTGCTGGACTTTAGGACTTTTGATTTTTATCCTGGAGTGAGTGAGACATTTTTCTCACTCTCTCCTGTATTTTTGATCTGATTTGGACTCTTTTGATTTTGGAGTCTGACAAACTCCATAGGCATCACTTGTTGTACTGTGACACACAGCACCTTCAGTGCAGTGTCAGAGAGAAGTCCTTTGGAATTTTCACAAGATTTAAATACCTTCTCTTGGGTAAACTACTGTGCCCAAGAGTAGTAAAGTGAAATTGACTTTACTTACCTGTTTTTCCTACGTAGGTCCAGTAACCCCATCTTATGTGGAAGTACTGGGAGGTTTCTTAGTAGCCCCTTTCCCTACTTACTCATGTAACATTTTTCTTATGTTACCTCACGACATTTAATGGCTGGTGGCAGTGTTTTAATTTTCCTACCATTGTGCATTTTTACTGCACGCTGAATCCTCAGCTGCAGTAGTGCACGTATGGGTGCCCATTTTGTCAAAATGGCCCAGGTCTTTTTTCGCCATTTCTTGCGTGAGGTATTTTTGAGTTTTACTCTACGCGCCAAACCAGGTTTCGTCCCTTTGTTTATTTTGTCTTTGGCGGGCTTCAGTGCTGAAACCTTCCTCTGCTCCAGCGTGCCCAGAAGGGCAGGAAGTGAGGGAGGTGCCCAAAACTCCCTGTCCTTGGTTACCTCAATGCACCCAAAGTTGATTGGCTGGCTGGCTGTCCTTGGAGGACAGACACCCTGCTGTGTGAATGACAGCTAGGCTGCAAATGAATGGGAGAAACATGGGTGTTTGGTTAACTCCAGCTGTGAGTGATATGGTGGAGGAGAATATGGGGGAGGTCGCCGGGAATTGAAATTGAATACTCAAAGGTGGTCGGTTTTACATTTATCACTGCGGGGCAAGGTGAATGCCTTGAAGATGAATGCTGCACCAAAAATCAATTACATATCAAGTATGCTCCTTCTGAAAATTAGTCAATATTATTGGAGATTGATTGATGCAATAATGCAATCCTTCCTTTGGGATGGGAAGCCTCCAAAACTTAAGCTATGGAAGCTTCAACTACCTGTTGGGAAGGGGGGGAGCTTGGGGTCCCCAATTTTAAGGCGTATCATTTGGCGTTCTCATGCCAATTTTTCCTTCCTTTTCTGGGGGGGTTCTCCTAGTGAATGGGCAGAGGCGGAAGCGAGCACAGTGGGCCCTCTTGCCCCGAGAGCAGTTCTTATGACAATCAACAGGCATGGTAAGAGATTTCCCTTGACTGAATTCCTGAGGGATATGCGGTAAAGTATTTACGACATGTGTGGTTCGGTGACTCTTAAGTCGCCTGATGCCTCTATTTGGTTTAATAAAGCTACTACAGAAGGTGGCAGAACTTTAGTCTGGCCTGGAATGGTTTGTCAGTGGAATTCATTGGATTAGTGATGTATACAGGGATGGGAAGTGGGTTGATTGTGATGAGTTGCACGCCAATTTCACTATTGATAATTTTTCAGTTGCAGAATACAGGAAATTAAAGATATGTACTGGTGAGGTTGATTGGAATGGGACTGTGCGTTTGGAATTTTTCACTCTGGGCAATCAATCGCTTGCAAGCAAGGTATATCATAAAATTGTTGCAAACTATAAAGAGAATATTGGTCTAATGAATGAATGGAGTAGAAGATTGGGATGTGAAAATACTTCTAATGTATGGCTTGAGATGTGTGCTAATGTGAAGCTCTGATCGATCAGTTTGAGCGAGCGCTCTAGGCAAATTAAAATCCTCAATAGGGTTTACTGGTGCCCGGAAAGACTTAAAAAGAGAGGCATGTCTGATTCTGATGAATGTTGGTGTTGTGGCATTGAGGTGGGCAGTATTGAGCATTTACTCTGGGATTGTGTTCGAGGTTTTTGGCAAGAGGTTTGCACTACGTGTCGGTGGGTTCTGAATCAAAATATCGATTTGGATTTCAAAAGAATGGTTTTGGGTTGTAGTGCTTTACTTGAGGACCTTTGTCAGAAAAAAAGTTTTTATTCAGGGGAGCATCAATATGCAAAAAAATGATTTTGAGGGGTTGGAAATCCCAAATCCCGCCAAGTTCTGATGACTGGATTACAGAGATGAATTGTTTAACAAATATTGAAAAAGTTATTTACAGAAGGATGTGAAAAAGACATTTACATGCAAGGATCTGGGATGTTTTCTTGAGTATGTACTAGTTCATCGACATGTGAATGATATTAGTTTTTTTTTCTTTTCCTTTCTCCTTCTATTGCTGGTATCTTCTGTATGACATGTTCTATGTTTTTGTTCTTCAGTTACTGTTTGATAAAATGTAAATAAAGAATTGAAAAAAAAAGAATGGGAGAAACCTGCATAAAAGGCGAGGTCTCTTGGACAAAAGGCAGAGTCGACCACTGGACAAAGAGTCCAAAGAAAGAAAGTGGAAGAGAAGCTTGCTGCACCCTCCTGGACTGTTGGTTTGCCCGGTGAAGCCCTGCTGCAGTGCTGAAGCTCCAAATTTAGTATCGACTAGAGAAGCCCGGAACGGACAACTTCTTCCCTTGGGTTGGTGGGACCAACTGACCACAAGACGAACTTGACTGGAACCCCTCTCCCTGCTGGCTGTACTTCTTTGCTGCTGCTGGAATCGAGTGCCAGGGGTCAGGAACACCAGAAACGAGTGCATCATCTTTAAGCCAGACCCAAGCTCCAGGCAGATCCCCAGGACCCTCCCGTAGCAGGACGACCAAAGCCCGAGCCACCTCAACAGAGTGCTGGACCCCAGAAGCAAGGGAAGCCCTCCAAGTGTTCAGGAATAGCGGTGGTGCTATTGACCAGTAGCTGAAACCGCAAAGTGCAGCTGATTTGGAAAGAGCCCATTGCCGCCTCCGACCTTCAAATTGCAATGCGTGAGTCCTCCAGATGTGCTCTCTCTTGTCTCCACGACTGAGGCCAAGGAACTGCAAGACTGCAACCTG
Source organism: Ambystoma mexicanum (assembly GCF_040938575.1). Taxonomy (NCBI): domain Eukaryota; kingdom Metazoa; phylum Chordata; class Amphibia; order Caudata; family Ambystomatidae; genus Ambystoma; species Ambystoma mexicanum. The sequence continues at coordinate 422,546,124 of NC_090930.1, read as the reverse complement.
AACGGAAGCCAGCTGGATCCTCTTCTTCCAACCTAAGGTACTGTCTTGACTGAAGGGGTACTTACCTTTTTGGTGTGTAGCTGGTTTGTCTCACTTGAGTCTTGCAGTAGCTGCTTTTTCTGCAGAGTTGCTTACAGCTTGTAGCCCTACAGTGATTATTTTCTACAAACTCTCTAAATAGCATTGAGCAAGACCTTTGTGCTATCTATCTGAAGAAGTGCCTCAACTCCCTAGACATTGTTCAATTGACATTGGCTGTCCTGGCTCCCTGCAGACTCTTCGGGACTCACTGACTGTGTTTAACTGTCCTTCATAGATGGTACATAAATTACTTGTATTGCTGGGAAAAGGTTAACCTATACTTCATTGGGGGATTGTAAAGTACTTAGCTGTTCAGAGAACTTGTTAACATTTGTTTCCTTCCCTAACCTTTTCCTTTTCCACAACCTCATTATTGCCTTTAAGTGTCAAAAGTGATATATCAATGTCCACAGTGTCCTAGCAATTGAAGTCACCTCAGGGTGTAGGAAGTGTGTGTGACACATCCCAAAGGGTATCTACTTACTTAACTTAAATCTGAGGAAGTGTATTTTATCGTTGCACATTGCACATTCTAAAGAAAGCTTATTTTAAAACTGACTGTTAAAGAAATAAATAATTGTTTTAGTACAAAATCTTGAGTATAAGTGTTATTTGAATACTTGTAACTGTGAACCTATATGTTGCATCCCTACAGCTCATATTTACCCCTCTTAAGATAATTGTGGCTGCTCAGTCACTCTACCAACTTGTGTAGTACAGGGCTATACCAATAGCTGGGTTTTCTATTGCCAAGAGAACAAGGCTGGTGTAGTCTCCCACAGGGTTACTACATACAATCTTGCCTAACAAGGCTGTAATTAAAGGGTCCAAATGGATGCTGAAGTCACCCAGAATGAGGAGATTGGAGGCGGAGGTCAGGAGAGAGGAAGAGAAATCGTCCCATTCTGAAAGAAAATAGGAGATAAGTCCCGGGGGTCTGTAGATGGTAGCAATTGTCAGAGAGGAAGTGGGACAGATGCCAAGGTTTCAGACCAGGCTTTCAAAGGAGGAGTAGGGCTGGGTGGGTATGAGGGAACAAGGTACCCACTCAGGGAAGATCAAGGCTACACCACTGCCAGTGCGGTTAAGACGAGGCTTTGAGATGATCTTGTAGCCATCAGGGAGAAGGAAGTCAAAAGCAGTGATTGAGCTGGCATTGAAGCACGTCTTGGTGAGAGTGAGGACGTCGAGATCAAAGTCTTCAAGGAGGAGGCAAATGTCAGAAGAATGTTTGATAGCAGAACAAGCATGGCTAAGAGAAGCCTGTCACCACCCTTAAAGGTTTTCAGAGGAGGGGTAAAGCGGGGTGGTACACCCGTCAAAGGGGATGAAGGAGGTGCTGAGAGAGAGGAAGAAGGAGGAGCAGGAAGGGAGTTGATGAGAGACAGCAGGCGCTGGTCAAAGAGGAGGAGATTGGGACGAGGACCCTGGGCCATGATAGTGCCATTATGATATACATTAAGGATGCACCTTGAGGATGGGAAGCCAGCCAAGAGAACTTCCCATCTAGTACCACCATTAATTATTCTAATTATAATTGGTTATTTATAACGCGCTTAATACCCAGAGGTTTCTAAGCGTGGACAGGGGGATCGCACCTGTGTTGCTCTGTATCGTCTTGCTTCCAAGGCGAATGCATGGAAATCAGATGCAGAGTCCATAGGTTTGGAGAGGGTACAGAAAAGACGATGTCAGTGACAATATGTCTGAAAGTGGCATTGATGAAAATGTCTGTCATAGGTAATCCAGGATTACAGGAAAGGAGATCTTTTTTCTTTCTTCCAAACTTAGAGAGAGAGGGGGGATAGGTGATAGCATAGCAATTAGAGTAGATTGGAGAGATGGGGAGAGCCATAGAGTGAGGTAGAGAGGGGTGGGTGGGACAGGAGTTGATACCGCACAGGCACAAGACAACTAAAAGCACACCTAGATTTAACTTTGCATAAAAGCACCAAAATAGCACAACACCTAGATGTGACTTAGCCAAAGAGCACCAAAGCAACATTAAAAAGGGTTAGCCACAGTAGGCAGAAGAAGCCGGTAAAAAATTAGAAGTACAGTAAGTAACCATTGCAAGTTGGGGGAGGACACAGTTAGCAGTGATGCTGTGAGCCAAGGGAGGCAAGAGTCGGTGGGCAATGAGGTGGGGAGTTTTTTGCCAAAGGCAGGTGATCCTGTGTGCTTACCAGGGAAAGGTGGTGGCACATCGTTCATGGACTTGGGTGCAGGGAATGTAGTTAGCTTACTCTGTGATAGGTGTATCAGAGGTGCGTCAGCATGGCGAGGTGCCTTCCAACGCCGGACAGGGCCAGACAGGGGCCTTGGGTGAGGGCCTTGGGTTGGCGGGCCGGCCTTTGCCTGCTGTTTCTCGGATTGGCTCTGAAGTGGTAAGAAGTGCCCGATCAGCGTGCAAGACAATGGCGGCAGCCATGATATATGATATGATATTTATAATGCGCCTGTACACAAGTGTTTCTAGTTGCGAGGGAAGACAAGACAAATGATATTTCTAGGCCTTGTGTCATTCAGATCGTGCAAGTGATATGATGTAAAGTGCAGGGAGAAGGGAGGAGGGGGAGTGCCGCGAAGGGGTTTCATTCAGTTTGGTATTCAATAGGCCTGGGCTATACTTGTAACACACTTTTAACTCAACCTGTCATTTAATATTATTATTTGTAAAGTTTGCATTCCGTTCGGTATTCGATAGGCACGAGTTGTACTTGAAACACACTTTAACTCAACCCTCTGTTAATATTGTTTTAATTAACTTCAAATGAAATACCCAGCACTGAGAGACTTTAGAAAACATGCTTATCTTCAACACAAGACCACTCCGATACCAAGTATTACTGAAAGTTCAATAGTTGACAAAAGTTTGCTTGGAGACCTTCAAAAACATGTTTCCTTAAACACGCGACCACTTTGATACAAAGTATTCCTTTTTAGAAAAGTTCAAATGCTTGCGCAGCGGGTTTCTCATTCATTAGAAACTCACTGGTCGCGTTTGTAGCTTTCACAGCAGCGCGGAACACACAGCCTTCTGCTTTTTTAGTCAGGGGTCCAACTCCTACCCCTCAGGCTCTCCTGTGTCACCCTCAGAACACAGGGAACTAGCAACTTGAACCCATGGAAAAGGGACAGCCTCTCCACACGGATCCCATCACAACTTCCAATCTCCTCCACGGAGCCTCACCTCCTACGGTTCCCTGATGCTTGCACCGGCCTGCCTGCTACTTCTCCTACTGCTCTCATACAATTTGGTCGCCCAACCGCTCACTCAGTGGTTCTCACGGTGGCTCTCTTTGCAGTTGGGCTGGACTCCTTGTATACAACTGCAGCCCCTTGACAGGCTGCAGGTGTGGAATTTCAATTAGCCCTGCCTGACCACAATCAAGGGGACATGCCTGACCCCCTACAGCTCCTAGCAGTCATCTTCCTCGTCCCAGTACCAGAGTGGTAAAAGGGCATAGTGTTCATCACTCTTAGTTGCCTTTTCTTCTTCCCAGTACTGTCAATTGTCATATGTGGCAAAACAAAGGAAGCTGGCTTATAAAGGCCCAGGAAGGTTGGGGAAAGGTTGGGTTGGTTGTAAAAATCTATTTTGGCACAGTGCACACCGGTGGTTCAATTATTCTTAGTATTTGAAAGAAGTTTTACGGGGTGCCGGGGAGAAAAACAACCTTGACACAGGGTTGTATGAATCTATGAAAAAAGTGTCCATACACTTATGGAACACTCCCGTCCCCTGCACACCCTTTGAATTGCAAATACAATCAATATTTATAACACTTGACTTAATTATTCGAAACAAAAAGATTTAGGAAACCAGTTTTTTGTAAAAAATTATTTGTACATTTCTAATACATTGTTACTGTAATCCACCAACTGTTCATCTCATGCTCTTACAACAAAACATTCATTTCCGTATTAACAGCATACTAGAAAAAATGCACTTTCTGAAATTTTATGCAATTTCCTTTCTTAGAACCTCTTGGTCCTCGTGGGTAAAAAATGTTCATAGCATTAGCTCGACGCGTTTCGGGCTTTAAGTTTGATCCCCTTCTTCAGGAGTTGTTCACCCACTTTCACACTTTCTTTCTTTATCTTTTTTTCTCAATACCTATAACATATAATGCTATAGTTAGATTCTATATTTTTAGTAATAAATTCTCTGTCATATTGTCATAATCACTTATTGCAGTAATGATCGCCTAGATGGTCACCTCTCTCTAGGGGATCTGTTTATGATGTGTTTCACTCAGAATGTCATTCACTTTAATTAGTAACCTTATAACTATTAACCAATTCTAAAAAATCATTTGAAAACACAAGCTAATTGTTTTTATCAAAAAAATAATGGAAGAAGGAATATATAAAAGTATAGATCTCATAGCAAAGTACCTCTGATTTGTCATTTCTCGGTCTATCTGTCATTAGAACTGTTTCAACATTGTAATTACCTCGAGGTCTAAGGTCCATGCCCCAAACCTAGGTAGTTTGAACTTCCAATTGTAAGCAATTAGACCTGGTGCAGGAGCTCCACTCAGTGTCAAAGTGTAGGGTTTTAAATCCACTCAAGGGGCAGTCCTTCTTAGGTGTATATCCCTAGTAGGAGTAGTCAAAAAAATATAATTTATCAAACTATCTTTGTGATGTAAGGAAGTATCAAGAAGTCATTGCAATAGTGTCTAAAAATGCAACCAGTGCATCCCCCTAGGTCTATTATAACTCACCTGTTAAAGGGTTCTATGTGTATCCCTGGAAAAAGCGCCAGTCTGCTTCACTCTGTGTTCGTGTTTACAAAATGGCCGTGCATTTATATTGTGACGAAACCACGTCATGGCGTGATGACGTCACATTTAAAACACGTCAGTCAGCGTGTGACGTGATGACGTCTGCGCATGACGGTGGCGTATAGCTCGATCTGAGCTAGATGTAATTAACGTGATAGGGAAACGTCCCGTGTGTGACTCTATGGAAGCGTATATGTTGTCAAGAAGCAATGAAAATAGATTCATTTTTGCAAGTACTTGTAGATGGCAGTAAACAATGTCATTAGTACCATGGCTAAAATGTTATGGTATGGTGTTAGAGAGACTATAAAAAGGGAACATCTAGACATTCATTTATACATTATGACAATATGCTCACATACTAAGTTGTTCATTCTTAAGTCATTGAGTACTTAATATTTATATGTATCACCCCGATGTACATTGGTAATAATAAACAACATTATAAAAGAATTTTATCTTGTCATAACACGTCTAATTCATTCTCTGCCATCAATTGTTTCTAATGCTATGGAGCAGTCCTTAAATATCTAACTCACATATAGTTGTAGATTAGTGACAACTGTGTAACACGTTAGTTTCTTGTAACAACACATCTGCTATACTCTTTTGCATCCTTCTTTGTCATAATTAGGAGAAAGGGACTTGAGAGAAAGGGACTTGTGGTTCGCTTAGTAATGAACCCTAACTATAATGATCTTGTGTTAACGATTTCAATCTGCCTATATCACTGGGGTCTCTTTTGTATTCTACGGGTTTGTTATTTGGCTCCAAAATCTAATTCTCCTGTGCCTCTCAGGTTTCATTTATTTCATCAGTTAGACTGGAGTTTAGACTGGGGAGGGGCTCCCCAAAAAATCCCTCATTGTTGATTTACAGAAAACAAGCCAAACTATAGTCCTCATTCATTCCATTTGGTGTTCAATTTATCGATCCAATGGATCTCTCTTTGGTCCATCAATTTCCCATGGTTACCTCCTCTCTGGGATTTCTTCACTACTTCCAGTATTATAACCTTTAATTGTGCTATGCTGTGTTTTTCCATAGCAAAGTGTCTGGCTACTGGTGAATGTATGTTATTAGTCCTTATATTGCTCTTATGTTCGTTCCAGCGTTCCTTCGCCTTTCTCTGGGTCTGTCCCACGTAGTAGATCCCGCAGGGGCAACTTTGTCCATAGATGACGGATTTTGTATCGCATGTTGCAAAGTCATGTAATGGAATTTTGTTGCCATTGTTTGGGTGTCTCACATAGCTGCCCTTCATTATATTGTTGCAATTGCCACAACTTAGCCATGCAAAGGTGCCTGCTTTTTTCTTTGTTAATATTCGTTGACTGTCCAATCTGGGTCTTTCAGCTTTTACTAATTGGTCCCTGAAGTTCCGTCCTCGCTTGTACACAATTATGGGTGGTTCAGGAAAAAGTCTCTTGAGTTGCGGGTCAAGTTCTATAATTCTCCAATTTTTCTTAATCATTCTTGTTATATGGTGACTTTGGGCTGAGTATCTTAATGCGTACAGAAATAGTATCTCCTTGGACTTGTTTTTAGAAATTAGTAGGTTTTTTCTATCCAACTTCTGTGTTTTTTCTTCTGCCTTTTTAATTGTAGATTCTGGATACCCTCTTTTCTTGTATTTCTCAGTCATCCGAACATTTTCCTCTTTGCGGGTTTCTGTGAATGAGATAATCCTTTTAAGTCGAAAAATTGACTGTACGGTAAGTTATTTCTCAGGTGTTCCGGGTGATGGCTTTGAAATTGTAAAGTATTATTAACATCTGTAGGTTTGTGGTATATGTTTGTAGTGATACCTTCTGGTTTAATTTCTAGTTCCACATCCAAAAAGTGTAACTTGAGTGTTCCACCTTCCATGGTAAATTTTATCCTAGTGTGGGCTGAGTTGATGTTCTGTAGGAATTCGTCCAGTTCTGTATGTTCCCCTCTCCAAATTACAAAAACATCATCGATGAATCTTTTCCAAGTTATCAGTTTATCTGTCCATTTGGTAGGTATTAAAATCCAATTCTTCTCTAGAGGGGAGTTATAATAGACCTAGGGGGATGCACTGGTTGCATTTTTAGACACTATTGCAATGACTTCTTGATACTTCCTTACATCACAAAGATAGTTTGATACATTATATTTTTTTGACTACTCCTACTAGGGATATACACCTAAGAAGGACTGCCCATTGAGTGGATTCAAAACCCTACACTTTGACACTGAGTGGAGCTCCTGCACCAAGTCTAATTGCTTACAATTGGAAGTTCAAACTACCTAAGTTTGGGGCATGGACCTGAGACCTCGAGGTAATTACAATATTGAAACAGTTCTAATGACAGATAGACAGAGAAATGATAAATCAGAGGTACTTTGCTATGAGATCTATACTTTTATATATTCCTTCTTCCATTATTTTTTTGATAAAAACAATTAGCTTGTGTTTTCAAATGATTTTTTAGAATTGGTTAATAGTTATAAGGTTACTAATTAAAGTGAATGACATTCTGAGTGAACCACATCATAAACAGATCCCCTAGAGAGAGGTGACCATCTAGGCGATCATTACTGCAATAAGTGATTATGACAATATGACAGAGAATTTATTACTAAAAATATAGAATCTAACTATAGCATTATATGTTATAGGTATTGAGAAAAAAAGATAAAGAAAGAAAGTGTGAAAGTGGGTGAACAACTCCTGAAGAAGGGGATCAAACTTAAACCCCGAAACACGCCAAGCTAATGCTATGAACATTTTTTACCCACGAGGACCAAGAGGTTCTAAGAAAGGAAATTGCATAAAATTTCAGAAAGTGCATTTTTTCTAGTATGCTGTTAATACGGAAATGTATGTTTTGTTGTAAGAGCATGAGATGCTGGTTTCCTAAATCTTTTTGTTTCGAATAATTAAGTCAAGTGTTATAAATATTGATTGTATTTGCAATTCAAAGGGTGTGCAGGGGACGGGAGTGTTCCATAAGTGTATGGACACCTGTTGTTTTTTCAAGGGTTGGGTTGGTTGTCAATAGGATAAGGGGGATACCATGTCTCGCCCAAGGGTACCCCACTTCCAGTCTCTAAGAACCCTCCACCCAGGGTCAGGATCCAATAGCAATGGCCTTTCCCTGGCCACCTGCGCAGAGGATCCAAGGGGTCTAGGAGGCAGATTACACTCAGGTTTCTCACATACCCATCCCCAATGCAGGTTGGGCGAGGTGCTTCAAAGGGGAACCGGGCGAGGAAGTCCAACAGCTTGTTTTCGGCCTTTCTGGTATTCACCTGTGAAGCAACCAGGTTGACGGTCCAAGAAACCCTGCATATCCCTTAGGTTGGATCCTCTTTGTTGAGATATTGGGTTTATTTCCAAGGAACAAACATTTTCCTCCTCACTAGCTGTTCTAAATTGGGTAAGTTCTAGGAGGTCCCCCTATAGGAGTCTTGGAGTTTATGTAAGCTACCCGTGAACCCCATTGATCGAATTGGGGTATATCCCTTCCCAAGGAATAATTGAGCTGGCAAGTTGGAAATCACTGCTACAATCAAGTCTAATTTCTTTCCCAAAATGTTAAGTGAGATTTGGGTTACTGGGTATCTTTTCATATGGCCATGTACAGAGGTTACCTTCTCTTTTACAACCTCTTTCCACCCCTGAGGAAGTAACCCTGTTCGTATGGCACTTCAAGTTCTTCTGAGTCCGGTCAAGTTCTCTACATGACAGAAGATTAGGAGGGACCACTATGTTCAATGGGCAACACCTACCTTGCCACGTGCCCATACCTTTTACAGGAGCATAGATATCAAGACATTGGTTTATTAGTGACGGGTACCCCTCTTCTTCTGCTTGATTCCCCAAGGTTTCAAATCTTGTATCCCCTGTTTCTAAGGTTGTCAATAGCTAGGGAAGATGGATGTCGTGTAATCCTGCAGAGGAAGATAGAATATCAAATGATGACTTATTGGGGCTGTCTGTGGTCTCTTCAGAAGTACTTACTGTGATTTAATTATTTCCCTTTTTTCCATGGCTTTCTGGATTGCCAAACTTTCTTGGAAAATGGCTGATTATGGTAAAATATCTTCCGCACAGGAGCATTGTCTTTCTGTTTCTAAAGGATGAAAGACAAGACCTTGACTCCTCTTCTTACCAGAGATTTTGTCCCGATAACTTTTCTCAAAGCTGAATAGGACGAAGGTTCTCATAAGATTTCATACCTTAAAATTCCTATCAACTGTCCTCGTTTTGTCTCAATGGGGTCGCCAGAAAGATTCAAAAGAACAAACTTCAATTCCTCTCCCCATGAGAGCGTAGGTTGTATTCTCAAACCTGTTCTTCTAGGGGGTTGCACATAGAAGCCCATGCCATAAGAGAAATTAAGCTGTAAACCGAAAGAGATTATTATTTTGTCCCTCTCCGGTACTTGACAGTTGTCGGGACAAAAAAGATGGAAATCATTCCCCTCTACAGACTTCCTGATGGCGAGGATGGCCTGTGAGAGTTCAAGGCCTGGACAGCTGCTCCTACATGATGATTCAACTGGTTGGGAGAGTGTTTTCCCAAGGACTCATACTTTGTAGAGCTAACCCACAAAAATAAATGGAGGCCATCCTCTGCTTCTTGGGATTTTAGTCCATTGGTGGGACAGGCAGATAGTATAGGAATGGTAGTTTTATGGCAAGTCCTGCATGCCTGTATTATAGTTTTAATGTCGATGCCCATTCCAGGCCAGAAAAAAACCCTCTATCAAATAGGTTTGGAGTTTCAAGTGCTCTGGCTGATCTTCCATCAAACGTGACCGGGCTCTCTCTAAGATCATATTTTTATGACTTTCTGGGACCATCAACTCTATTCTCCCCTATAGAGAAACCCATGTTTCAGAAGGGAGAAAGGGTCCCCTGTCTCACAGCTCTCTGTCTCTGAAACCACTTGTGAAACGGCCTTAGCCATAGAGGGGTTGTTTCTTTGGGTTATGGCTAAATCCAGACGTGTATGTGGTTCTCCCTTACAATCGTTTCGGGATTCAGGGTTGGAAGGGCCACCAGGTGTCTCAACAGCCTTGCATGGTTTCCCCATGAGTGATTTCCTTCTCCGTTTCTTCTTTGAATCTTGGAAGCATTTTATTTATTTATTTGGCATTTGTAAGCTGTGTATAACCTTATAACATTAAGAAAATAGTGTTTCAAAGCACTCACGGGGCGAATGGAACAAGGGAGACAGCAAGACAATGGAAATGCAAAATACAAAAAGCAGTCCTACTAGACCTTGTGAATATTTGGATCGCGCAAGTGCAGAGTAAGAGATGGGACAGGGGAAGGTAGTAAGTGCTAGAGAATCCACAGAGAGGTGAAGTTCCAGGGAGATGGTTGCATGGCAACAGGTAAGTGCCTGGCAGTTACTACTAGAGTTCCCCAGCCCCATACAATAAGTGCAGGCCTGTGAGGCAGAACAGGCCAAGTGGTTCCAGAAGGCAAGTGCAGGGAGAGGGCGGATGCTACGGGCGATTGGACAGAAAGGCCAGGAAACATAAGGGCCCAGGCCACCAATCACAGTGACTGTGGGGTTTAGCATGGGAGGGAGACAGGGAAGGAAGAGGAGGAGAAGAAGAAAGTCTTGAGGTGCTTGCAGAACTTAAGGAGATCCAGCTCAAGACAGAGAAACAGGGAGGCTGCTCCAGAGGATAGAGCCAGCCGAGGAAAGGGAACGGCCGCTCGCTCTCTGCTTAGTGAAGCGCTTGACAAGCAGAGAGTTGGAGCCGGAGGATCGGAGGGATCTGAAAGGAGATAATTTGGTGAGAGCAAGTTGCAGATAGTGTGGTCCTGGCCCCAGACAGCCTTATTGATGATGCAAAGTGATTTAAATTTGATCCTTGCAGCAACCGGGAGCCAGTGTAGAGATTTTAGGGCTGGAAAGATATGGTCCTTGGGCTTAAGGCCAAGGATACATCTTGCAGCCCTATTCTGGATTAGCTGGAGAGGTTGGATAGAATAAGGTAGATTAAAGAAGAGGCTGTTGCAGTAGTCCAGCCTGGAGAGTACCAGAGCTCTGGAGGCATTGAGCTTCTGGGGGAAAGTTAAGATTCCCCTTAGGAGGTAGAGTTGGAAATGGGCCTTCTTGGAAAGCACCAAGCTGTGCGGTATGAAAGAGAGAGAGGAGTCGAAGATAACTTGCAGGTTTCTGGTCTCTGAGGAAAGAGAGGGGGGGGGCCCATTGAGGCTGGCCAAAGTGAAGGGAGAAAAGTGGGAACAGTATTGCTGGCATTGAGACAGAGGTTGTTGGAGATCCACCAAGACTGGATAGTGGACAGGCAATCAGGAATGACAGAGGAGGTCTGAAGAGATGCAGATGGTAGTCTGAAGAAGAGTTGGGTGTAGTCTGCATAACACTGGAAGTGTGTGGGAAAAGTAGAGATAAGGTGAGCAAGAGGAGCGAGATAAATCTTAGGGGCCTTAGGTGAGTGCCTTAGGTCAGGGAGCTGGCTTTCGCCTGCTGGTTCCCTGATTGACCCTGAAGTTGTGAGAATCGCCCAATCAACATGACGACAATGGCGGCGACCATGATATATTTCAGAGCGAAAGGGTAGAGCCCCGGGGAATGCCACAGGTGGAGATAGAGGGGGGTGAGGAGAAAGACACCAGCCAGCCAGTCCAGGGCCCACTCTGAGATACCAAGGGCATCATGTAGCCGTTTTATGAGGATGGAGTGGTTAACCGTGTCAAAAGCAAAGGAGAGATCGAGTAGAATGAGAACGGCAGGTGAGTTGGAGTCAAGTGATGCAAGCAATTCTTCACGGGTGTTCAGGAGAGCAGTTTCCGTACCTCTGGATGCTCGGAATCCAGTTTGATGGTCGTGCAGGCAACCAACAATCTCAGTATGCTGGGTCAGTTGAGGAAAGACCAGCTTCTCCAGAAGAGAGAGAGAACTCAGGATGTCCTGAGTTCTAGCAGTGAAGTGGGTGGCCAGTGCAGTGCATAGGGCATGGGAAGGAAGAGGTGAGGTAGACACTGCAGATGGATTGGCTAGTTCCTTGCAGAGTTTAAAGAGTTCAGCCGTGTTGTTAGAAGCTCCAGAGACCCGGGCCTGGATGTGAGCCCTCTACTTGGAGCAAATGGAGAGACGATATTGCCTTTGGAGAAGGCGACAGGCCAGTTTATCAGAGGATGAGCTTGAGGCCTGCCACTTCAATTGAGCAGCTCTACACTTGGGTATCAGTGCTGCTAGATCAGAGTCGGACCAGGTGTTATGCTTATGCTCATGACAGGCGCCAGAATATCAAGCGTGTGAGTGATAGCGAGAGCTAGATTGTTGACAGTAGAGTCAATAGATGAGTCAGTAGTTGGAGGGGGGGGGGGTGAAGGAGGAAGCATAACCAGCAACTGACACTTGTTTCATTGGGCGGATGTCAGGCGGGAAGAGAGGGAAGTGTGGTCAGACCAGAATAGCGGAGCGGAGAGTGGTGTAGAGAGCAAGAGATCAGAATGGATGAATGCATAGAGAGTGTGTCCAGCTGAGTGAGTAGGGCTGGAGGGGAGAATGAAGAGGGCAAATGAGGGGCAGGGCTCAGGGAAGAGAGTGGAAACCTGTTAGGGAGAATTCTCATTTCTGTGCTAATTCCCTTCAACCTTAGATACCCCCAGCACTTTTGCTGGACTTTATGACTTTTGATTTTTATCCTGAAGCGAGTGAGACCTTTTTCTCACTCTCTCATGTATTTATTTTTTATAATACTGTTATTCATAAATGCCAATAAAAATGTAACAGGTAAACATCCTGCCCCCCCCATATCCCCTTATTTGAGAATTCTGCACCGTGTTCTTGTTTTGCATGGTCCCAGGAGGATAGCTCAGCGGCAGCGTGCTCGTAAACAAGATGACACGGAGCAACACAGGTTCGATCCCTGGGACCGCGCTTAGAAACCTCTGGGTATTAAGCGCGTTATAAATAACCTATCATATCATATCCCTTTTGTTCCAATTGAGGGTTGCACTCTCGTCCTATCCCCATTCAGTTGACACCTTCCCCGGGGAGTTCTGTTATCCCCAGTATGCCCATGGCTCTTGGGCACCAGGCTCCCCTGGCACCTCGCTGAAGAAACTGCAATACAAAGTCCATTCTGTCTTAGATTTTTGATAGTCTCCCTGTATCGAATAGGTGAGCCACTCCACTGCAACTAGACTCCAGATTTGGGCCGCCCATTCGTGGTCCTGTGGGGGGTCTTTGGCCTTCCATTTGCGAGCCACCACTAGGGCAGCCGCCATCATCATGATCACGCACAGTTTGCGGTCTGACTTATACTTGATGGGCTCCAATGTGCCCCCCATTCCCATCATCGCCAGACCCCTGTTCTCTATACACTTAATCCCAATGACTTGTTCGATTGCCTCTATTATGCCCTTCCAGTAGGCATCCAGTTTGGGACATTCCCACCAAATATGACTCCATGTGCCCTCTTCCCCGCAGTCCCTCCAGCAGAGCGACGACGTGCCCGGGTAAACCCTGTGCAGTTTTGTTGGGGTCATGTGCCACTGGTGCATTAATTTTACCCATATCTCCCTTATATGCAGTGACCTTGTTAGTTTTGGAATAAATCTCCAATGGTTCACCCACTCCTGCTCTTCTACTTCGATCCATGCTGCCTCCTGCCATTTCCTTATATATTCCCTGTGAGGCGAGTCCTCTCCGGCTTTAATATGATTGTAAATTGCTGAAACTAGGTGCTTGCCCTCGGAGTCCCAGTCCAGATATTTCTCAAAAGGGGTTAGCTGGCGTGGGATGATGTAGCCAGTGTCTCAATTGGACATAGGGATATCTTTTTCTGTCAGACCGTAGTCCTTTTTGCATTGCTCGAAGTGTTTAACCTGGCCTTGCATAAACATATAGCGGACCACTCTACAGCCCCCCCCCCCTTGCGCCATGCTTCGTATGTGGGGGTTTTATGTCCTGGAGTGAACTGAGGGTTGTCAAACAGTGGTGTATATGGTTACCGGTAAATTGTGAGGTGCGCCATGCTCACTGCCTCGTCCCATGCTTGAACCCCCACTGAAAGGAGGGAACAACAGTACAACCTTGCCGGCCTGTCCCCTCTAGGTTTCCACAATATGCCCTCCAGATCCTCCCCAGCTACTGCCCTATCCATGGGTCTCCATATCTTTTCACGGTCATCCCTCTGCTAATCCCGTATAACCTGCATCTGGGCTGCTCTGTAATATGCCCTAAAATCAGGCTGCCCCAGGCCCCCCTTATCCACAGGTGCTCTCATTAATTTGGCCGCCACTCTTGGGTGCTTATTGTTCCACACGAAGTTCGTTGTTAACTTCTGAAGGGCTCTAAAAAAAGATTGCGCAGCGCCGACTGGCAAGGACGCAAAACAGTAGAGGAGCCGGGGTAATATCACAATTTTCAAGACATTAATCCGCCCGAGCCACAAGATCGCTAGTGGGCCCCAATCTACCAGTTTGGACTTTAGCTTCCCTAGGAGGGGAGGATAGTTCTCCTGATATAACGCTTGGACAGTTTTGATTAACTTAATACCCAAATAGGGAATTAAGTGCTCAACCCACTTGTATGGGGAAACTGGTTTAAGGTCGCGAGCTCTAGGTGGCGGGAGGATTCAAGATTTCTGTTTTGGATGCATTTATTCTGAGTCCTGCCACCCCCGCAAATTGCTCTAGCTCCCGTTCCACTGCCCTTAGGGAATCTTCAGGTTGGGTTAGGGTCAAAATCATATCGTCAATGAATGCCTTATCTTGTGAGGTACCCCCGCGAAAGGAATTCCTGCTATATTTTTATTGACCCTGACCGCCTCTAGAAAGGGTTCCAAATGTATTGTGTATAGTATCGGAGACAGCGGGCACCCCTGCTTGGTTCCCCTCCCCACTTGGATCGGCTCCGTGAGCTGCCCATTAATGGCCAGATGGAGGATTGGGTGTTGGTAGTTTGCTCTTACCCGGGCCAGGAAGCTCGGGCCAAATCCCATTCTATGCACTGTGGCGAAGAGGAAGGGCCATTCCACCTGATCAAATGCCTTTTCGGCATCTATCGCCATAAGTATGGCCGGGATCTCCTTCTTGTGGGACTTTTCTATCAAATGGACCACCCTCCAGACATTATCCCCTGTCTGCCGCCCCCTTACGAAGCCGGATTGATCGGGCTGGATTAGATTAGGGATGATCTGATCTAGTCTGGTAGCTAAAATCTTTGCGTGAATTTTTGCGTCCACATTGATCAGAGCTATAGGGCGGTATGACCCACAATCCGTGGGGTCCTTATTTTATTTTGTATGAGGATGACTTTCTCCTCTTCCATCGACTTGGTAATGGCTCCATCCTTACCTATTTGATTGAACAGAGATGTGAGGTGAGGAATGAGCGTTTCCCTATGCATCTTATAGAACTTCACGACCAAACCATCTGGACCTGGAGATTTGTTGGAGGGTAGGGACTGGGTGGCTGCTCTGACTTTGTCCCTTGCTATTTCCTGTTCTAATGCATCCTGTTCCTCCCCTGTTAGTTTGGGAAGATCTATTTTCCCCAGATACTCAATCACCTGCTTTTGCGGCAAGTTGCCTGAGCAGTACAAGTCAGTATAGAATCGGGTGAACTCTTTTTTAAGGTCTATAACATTCGCGCTAATTCTGGATCCCCCCACTCTTATTTTCGCTATTGTTTTGTCCTTTTCCTCCCTCCTGAGCATCCTTGCCAACAAGCGGTCCGCTTCCTTTGCTTTGATGTAGAATTCTTGCCTGAGCCGAAGTAGATTCTGCTCCACTGCCCTCGTCTGTATCAAATCAAGTTGCCCCCTGACCGCACTGTATTCCTTTCTAGTAGCTAAGGACTGACCTGGACCCAGTTGTGCCATAATTTCTTTCAGCTGTTCTTCCAACCTAGCCTCTTCTAGCTTCAGCTCCCTGTCTCTTCTTGCTTTCATGGCTATTATTTTCCCTCTGAGAGTTGCCTTGAAGGCGTCCCACCGGGTCTTCTGGGTTGTGTCCCCTATTTAATTACTTGCGAAGAAGGCTTCAATTTCCCCTTTCGCCTCCGCCACCAGAACCTCGTCCTTGAATAGGGGAGTTGAGTAGTTCCATTTCCACAGGCCCGACTGGGCCCTTTTTCTGGACAGAGTTATTAACATTGGGGCATGGTCAGAGAATGATATCGGGCCAAGCTTTATACTCTTTGCTGTTCCCAGTAGTCTGCTTGACAGACAAATTAAGTCTATCCTTGAATGAGAGAGATGGGCATGCGACTAAAAGGTGAAACCCTCTTTGTCCCCTTCTAGCTCCCTCCAGGCGTCCAAGAACGAGGTCAGCCATTCTTCCTTTAAGATGTCCCGACGGGCCTCCCTGATGCGGGGCTTGTCCCCTGCTCCTATCCTTGATGGGGTCCCAGGGCAAATTGAAATCCCCCGTTAGTATTCTTGATGATTTTGCTATGCTTTCCAAGCGATGTAGCGCAGAAAGTATGTATTCCTCTTGCCCTGTGTTAGGTGCGTATAATGTGGCTAACGTTAGGGTCTCCCCCTTCCCTTCCAACGTGGCAGCTAGAAATTTACCCTGGTCGTCTGCGTCCTTCCCAGTTATCTTTAGCTCTAAGCTGTCTCTTAGTGCCAGGAGGACCCCCGCTTTTTTTACCGATTGTGTGGCATGCAGAATTCTAGAGTAGCCCCATATCTTCATTCTAATTCTGTCCTTCGTCTGGATATGAGTTTCTTGCAGGGCAACTATGTCCGGCCTTTCCCACCTAACGTATCCCTCCACTTTTTTCCTTTTCACTACAGAGTTCAGGCTGTTAACATTCAGTTAGGTTATCTTCAACGTTCCTGATTCTGCCATGCTACTTAGGACTGGAGTAATAGTCTCTCAACGCTCGGGGACGCACCCCTCTTGCACCCTCCTTTCCCAACCCCACCCTGCACCACCTCCCCTTAATGAAGAAACCGAATCCTCGAACCCTTACAAGCCTCCTATACCTCTCACCATCCTACCTCCTGCCCCTGGCCTCTAGCCCTCCTCGACTCATCATCTCGAGAGTTGGTCCACCAGCCACCCACCGGTAAACCCCAGCGGGATAACTCAATCCCATTCCAAGATTTGGTCCCCGTTCCCAACAAGCCCCCACTTAGGAGTAATGCGCCCAATGCGTTCTCCCTCTGCTTCTGTTTCGCCCTCCTCAGGCTCGCTGTTCAGTCCTGTCAAGGTATTGGTCTGTTTGTGGTGTTAATCTTACTCTGCACCCTGAATCATCTGGAGGTCCTGGTCATCTGCTGGAGGGAACTGCCTGCCCGTTGCTTGGGCGCTCCCCCTTCTAGCTTTTCTGGGACGGATTGTGGACCATTCCCACGGTTTTCTTGACACTCTTTGGGTTGGCCAGCTCAGGTGGTGGGAGCTCATCCATGTCCAGACCCAATAGCGGCAAACCCTGTCTGCAGGTTGTGATCCTCTGATGCTTCCCCTGCCACTCGAACGTCAGGGCAAAGGGATGAGCCCATCTGTAGCGTATTCCCCTGTCCCATAGGTGGGCCAATAACGGCCCCATTCTGCTCCTCTTTATGAGGGTTGCTTGTGCCAAATCCTGGCACAGGGCTATCTCCGACCCATTGTAAATAATAGTCTTTGACTTCCTGGCCTTTCCTAGTATCCGCTCCTTCACTGCGTAGGAATGCAGTGCTACCAGTGCGTCTCTTGGTCTCAAGCCCAGCTCTTTTCTCCTGGGGCCTACTCTATGGATCCTGTCGAAAATTATTTTGTTTGGGGCTTCGGTCTCCAGGAGCTCCGCAAAGATGTCCTTGACTACCTGTTTTAAATCTTGATCCGGGGTAACCTCCGGCAGGCCTTTAATGCATATATTGGAACGCCTTGACCGGTTTTCCAGGTCCTCCGCCTGTAGTTCCAAGTTGCGAGTAGCCGCCGCCAGGGTTTCCAGTAGTACTTCAGCCTTTCTCACGACCTCAGCAAGGTCCTGGATAGCTCTTTCGTTGGTATCTACCCGCTGTTCCACCTTGCCAATGTCTCTCTTGATTTCCTGCAATCCTCCTGCCAGGTCTTCCCTTAATGCATCCATTTGTTTCTGGCTTGCCGCTGTGATCTGGTCCACTATTTCTGTGAGGAGTAGCTTCAGCGAGGAGTGCGTGACTGGTGTGTTAAGCTCCTCTCGGGGACCTGCCGGCCGCTCCTCATTTTCACCTTCTGTAAGCTGCTGGGCGGGAGCACCTCCCGTATCTTTGGCCCATATTTTCCCAAGATCTCAATCCTGACTCTTTTTTGTGTTTTTGGGTGCTGGGCCAATGTCCTTGTTCCTGTTCTTAGACATAACGTTTTGGATCGCAGCACCCTCCGTTTACACTACCACTATTAAAGGTGATGGATATTTGAGGAGCCCCCTCTCTTATTATGCTCTCTGGTCCTCTCAGGCCCCAGGTCTAAGTTGGTCTCCCCAATGATTTCCTCCGTGCTCAGAGGGTTGAGGTGCCAAGTCTGTACTGGGGAAAGGGGTGCCCAGTCCACTAGTTTGTCCTTGCTTCCGACTGCCTTCCAGTCCACCGCCCTGGCCCGACAGCGCCTCCAAGGATTGACTATAGATGTCCCGGGATGGGCCCCCACCCTGCTCCACCCTCACCATCGGTGACGGGGGGGTTTGTCTCTTCCTTCCCCAGAGCGCCCCAGTAGAGCCCAGGCCCCCGCCACCAAGGGTCCACAAATCACACACTTTACAGGATCCCGGGC
Organism: Ambystoma mexicanum; assembly: GCF_040938575.1. NCBI lineage: Eukaryota > Metazoa > Chordata > Amphibia > Caudata > Ambystomatidae > Ambystoma > Ambystoma mexicanum. The sequence continues at coordinate 422,527,538 of NC_090930.1, read as the reverse complement.
CGAGCACCTACAGGGACGCCACGCACACCTTCTGGATGCAGATCCCTGGAATAGGGACGGACAGCAACGCCGGTGGGTCCCTGCGCTGGCTCCTCAGTGTTTATTTCACTGGATGGGGGGACCGCCGGATCTCCCACGTGCCCTTCCTAGGCAGTCCTTCCCCTCCGCAACTTGGGGCTTCCCGCTCTTCACGCTCCTCCGAGGGTGCAGCCCCTCCAGTCACCACTCCAACGACCGCGTCAGTGTCTGCGAGGGTGCCGAGAGGTACGGACCTCCAGTGCCTCACTCCAGGATGTTCTTCTCTTGGCGCTGCTACGCTGATCTGTGCCGGCGGGCCCAGTCCAGAGCTCAGCCTGCCGCTCAGTCCGGACCAGCCAGCAGGAACTCCTCTCCCTCTCCCTGAGGCCAGACAATGCTCCTCCCCTTGCTCCTAGGGTGCTGTCCTGTGACCCAGGCAGCGCCGAGCGCCCCTCATGACGAGCAGCCCCGTACAGCCGTGGCAACTTTCCCCCACGGGACCGCTGCAGGCGTCGGGTGCACGATGAGGATGGTGCGCCCGCCTCTCGTCTGCCGCCCCGGTCTCTTTCTTGCGGTTGGCTGCAGCGACAGCCCTTCCGTGCAGTGTCAGAGAAGTCCTTTGGAATTTTCACAAGATTTAAATACCTTCTCTTGGGTAAACGACTGTTCCCAAGAGTAGTAAAGTAAAATTGACTTTACTTACCCGTTTTTCCTATGTAGGTCCAGTACACCCCATCTTGTGTGGAAGTACTGGGGGTTACTTAGTAGCCCCTTTTCCTACTTACTCATGTAACTTTTTTTTTTTAATGTTATAACATGTCTTTTAATGGCTGGTGGCAGTGGTTTAATTTTCCTACCATTGTGCATTATTACCGCAGGCTGAATCCTCAGCTGCAGTAGTGCACGTATGGGTGCCCATTTTGACAAAATAGCCCTGGTCTTCTTTTTTCGCCATTTCTTGCTTGTGAGGTCTTTCTTGAGTTTTACTCTACGCTCCAAACCACGTTTGGCCCCTTTGTTCATTTTGTCTTTGGCGGGCTTCAGTGCTGAAACCTGCTTCTGCTCCAGCATGTCCAGAAGGGCAGGAAGTGAGGGAGGTGCCCGAAACTCCCTGTCCTTGGTTACCTCAAAGCACCCAAAGGTGATTGGCTGGCTGGCTGGCTGTCTGTCCTTGGAGGACAGCCACCCTGCTTTGTGAATGACAGCTAGGCTGCAAATGAATGGGAGAAACCTGCATAAAAGGCAAGGTCTCTTGGACAAAAGGCAGAGTCGACCACTGGACGTAGAATCCAAAGAAAGAAACTGAAAGAGAAGCTTGCTGCACCCTGCTGGACCGTTGGTTTGCCCGGTGAAGCCCTGCTGCAGTGCTGAAGCTCCAAATTTAGTATCGACTAGAGAAGCCTGGAACGGACAACTTCTTCCCTTGGGTTGGTGGGACCAACTGACACCAAGACAAACTTGACTGGAACCCCTCTCCCTGCTGGCTGTACTTCTTTGCTGCTGCTTGAACCGAGTGCCAGGGGTCAGGAACACCAGAAACGAGTGCATCGTCTTTAAGCCAGACCCGAGCTCCAGGCAGATCCCCAGGACCCTCCCGAAGCAGGACAACCCAAGCTGAGCCACCTCAACAGGGTGCTGGACCCCAGAAGCAAGGGAAGCCCTCCAAGTGTCCAGGAACCGCGGTGGTGCTATTGACCAGTAGCTGAAACCGCTGATTTGGAAAGAGCCCATTGCCGCCTCCGACCTTCAAATTGCAATGCGTGAGTCCTCCAGACGTGCTCTCTCTTGTCTCCAGGACTAAGGCCCAGGAACTACAAGACTGCAATCTGGACAGAAGCCAGCTGGATCCTCTTCTTCCAACCTAAGGTACTGTCTTGACTGAAGGGGTACTTACCTTTTTGGCGTGTAGCTGGTCTGTCTCACTTGAGACATGCAGTAGCTGTTTTTTCTGCAGATTTGCTTGCAGCTTTGCCTTCACAAGCCTTACAGCTTGTAGTCCTACAGTGATTATTTTCTACAAACTCTCTAAATGGAATTGAGCAAGACCTTTGTGCTATCTATCTGAAGACGTGCCTCAGCTCCCTAGACATTGTTCAATTGACATTGGCTGTCCTGGCTCCCTGCAGACTTTTCTGACTCATTGACTTTGTGTTTAACTGTCCCTCATAGGTGGTACATAAATTACTTGTATTGCTGGGAAAAGGTTAACCTATACTTCATTGGAGCTGGAAAAGTACTTAGCTGTTCAGAGAACTTGTTAACGTTTGTTTCCTTCCCTAACCTTTTCCTTTTCCACAACCTCATTATTGCCTTTAAGTGTCAAAAGTGATATATCAATGTCCACAGTGTCCTAGCAATTGAAGTCACCTCAGGGTGTAGGAAGTGTGTGACACATCCCAAAGGGTATCTACTTACTTAACTTAAATCTGACGAAGTGTATTTTATTGTTGCACATTGCGCATTCTAAAGAAAGCTTATTTTAAAACTGACTGTTAAAGAAATAAATAATTGTTTTACTACAAAACCTTGAGTATAAGTGTTATTTGAATACTTGTAACTGTGAACCTATATGTTGCATCCCTACAGCTCATATTTACCCCTCTTAAGATAAGTGTGGCTGCTCAGTCACTCTACCAACTTGTGTAGTACAGGGCTATACCAATAGCTGGGTTTTCTATTGCCAAGAGGACAAGGCTGGTGTAGTCTCCCACAGGGTTACTACATACAATCTTGCCTAACAAGGCTGTAATTGAAGGGTCCAAATGGATGCTGAAGTCACCCAGAATGAGGAGATTGGAGGTGGAGGTCAGGAGAGAGGAAGAGAAATCGTCCCATTCTGAAAGAAAATAGGAGATAAGTCCCGGGGGTCTGTAGATGGTAGCAATTGTCAGAGAGGAAGTGGGACAGATGCCAAGGTTTCAGACCAGGCTTTCAAAGGAGGAGTAGGGCTGGGTGGGTATGAGGGAACAAGGTACCCACTCAGAGAAGATCAAGGCTACACCACCGCCAGTGCGGTTGGGACAAGGCCTTGAGATGATCTTGTAGCCATCAGGGAGAAGGGAGTCAAAAGCAGTGACTGAGCTGGCATTGAACCACGTCTTGGTGAAAGCGAGGACATCGAGATCAAAGTCTTCAAGGAGGAGGCAAATGTCAGAAGAATGTTTGATAGCAGAACAAGCATTAAGCGTGGCTAAAAGAAGACCGTCACCACCCTTAAAGGTTTTCAGAGGAGGGGTAAAGCGGGGTGGTACACCCGTCAAAGGTGATGGGGGTGCTGAGAGAGAGGAAGGATGAGCAGGAAGGAAGTTGATGAGAGACGGCAGGCGCTGGTCAAAGAGGAGGAGATTGTGACGAGGACCCTGGGCCATGATAGTGCCTTTATGATATACATTAAGGATGCACCTTGAGGATGGGAAGCCAGCCAAGAGAACTTCCCATCTAATACCACCATTAAATATTCTAATTATAATTGGATATTTATAACATGCTTAATACCCAGAGGTTTCCAAGCGTGGACCCGGAGATCGAACTTGTGTTGCTCTGTATCATCTTGCTTCCAAGGCGAATGCATGGAAATCAGATGCAGAGTTCGTAGGTCTGAAGAGGGTACAGAAAAGAGGATGTCAGTGACATTATGCCTGGAAGTGGCACTGATGAAGATGTCTGTGATAGGTAATCCAGGATTACAGGAAAGGTGATAGCATAGCATTCAGAGTAGATAGGAGAGATGGGGAGAGCCATAGAGTGAGGTAGGGAGGGGTGTGGAACAGGAGGTGATACTGCACAGGCACAAGACAACTAAAAGCACACCTAGATTTGACTTTGCATAAAAGCACTAAAATAGCACAACAATGGAGGTTGCAACATTTTAAAAAGCACACCTAGATGTGACTTAGCCAAAGAGCACCAATGCAACATTAAAAAGGGTTAGCCACAGTAGGCAGCAGAAGCCAGTAAAAAAAGAGAAGTACAGTAAGTAACCGTTGAAGTTGGAGGAGGACACAGTTAGCAGTGATGCTGTGAGCCAAGGGAGGCAGTGAGGTGGGGAGTTTTTTGCCAAAGGCAGGTCATCCTGTGTGCTTACCAGGGAAAGGTGGTGGCACATCGTTCATGGACTTGGATGCATGGAATACAGTTCGTTTTTTTCTGTGATAGGTGGATCAGAGGTGCGGCAGCATGGCGAGGTCCCTTCCAGTGCCGGAACAGGGCCAGACATGGGCCTCAGGTGAGGGCCTTGGGTTGGGGGGCCGGCCTTTGCCTGCTGGTTCTCGGATTGGCCCTTAAGTGGTTAGAAGTGCCCAATCAGCATGCAGACAATGGCGGCAGCCATGATATATGATATGATATTTATAATGCGCCTGTACACAAGTGTTTCTAGGCGCGAGGGAAGACAGAGGGAAGATAAGACAAATGATCTTACTAGGCCTTGTGTCATTCAGATCGTTGAAGTGCTGTTGCGTAAAGTGCAGGGAGAAGGGAGGAGGGGGAGTGCCGGGAAGGGGGGGGGGTGTAGTCAGAGCAGCAATGGTCTGAGTAAGTGCAGCCACGGCAGGCCAGCTCTGGGTAAGTACAAGGAGACAGGGGACTGTGGGTAGCAGTTACAGTGCCTAAGTGCACGGTAGGCCCAGAGGGAGTGCAGGGGGGACTGATAACGGAGGAGTCTGGTACCCAGTAGACTCTGAGGGTAGCCAAGCAACCAGTCGGTGCAGGAGACAGGTAGGTCAGCAGGAGAGAGAGAGAGAGAGAGAGAGAGAGAGAGAGAGAGAGAGAGAGAGAGAAAACAGAGAAGGGAAGTCTTGAGCTTCTTCCGGTACTTCAGGTGGTCCGGCTCAACTTTGAGATGGGCAGGGAGGCCATTCCAGAGGGAGGCACCTGCAGAGGAGAGAGATCTACCCCCCAATCTCTGCCTGGAGAAGCGTCTGACCCTCAGGGTTTGAAGCAGCTGAGCGAAGGGCTTCAGAAGGAAGGTTATTGGAAGAGAGAGTTGCATGTAGTGTGGGCCCAGGCCCGAGAAAGCCTTGTGGATGATGCAGAGGGTCTTGAACTTGATCCTTGCAGCCACCGGGAGACAGTGGAGAGATTTTAGGGCTGGAGAGATGCAGTCCCTGGGCTTGAGGCCAAGGATAAGTCTTGCTGTCCTGTTCTGGATTAGTTGCAGAGGGCGGAGAGTAGAGGAAGGCAGATTAAGAAAGAGGATGTTGCAGTAGTCCAACCTAGAGAGAACCAGGGCTCTCGAGACAGTGAGCTTCTGAGGGAAAGTGAAAAAAGGAAAAATACCTCTGAGGAGGTGCAGCTGGTAGTGGGCCTTCTTGGCAAGGTCCGTGATGTGGGGAGAGAAAGAGAGAGGAGTGCAAGATGGAACCAAGGTTTTTTGCCTCACAGGAAGGCAAAGGAAGAGGGCGCAAGGAGGGCGGCCACAGTGAGAGAGGGAAAGCCAGAGCAGTGGTCCCAATATGAAGGCCTCCATCTTACTGGCATTAAGGCAGAGATCATTGGAGGCGCACCACTCCTGAATTGCAGATACAGTTAGGAATGAGAGAGAGAAAAGTGGAGGCTTAGGGGAGCCTGAAAGAGAGCCGACTGTCATCTGCATAACACTGAAAGTTAGAGCAGAAGGTAGAGATCAGGTGGGCCAAATGAGCCATGTAGACATTGAAGAGCCAGGGTGAGAGGATAGAACCCTGGGGAACACCACAGGTGGAGAGAGAGGTGGTGGAGAAAAAGGACCCAAGTTGGACCTGGGAGGGTTGGTGCAGGAGGAAGGTGGTCAACCACTCCAGGGTCTGATCTGTGATGCCTAGGTTCTCACAGAGTAGTTTGATCAGGGTGGCGTGACTGACCGTGTCAAAGGCATAGGAAAGGTCAAGGAGGATGAGGCCTGAAGGAAGACTAGAGTTAAGATTAGTGTGGAGATCTTCACGGGTGTTCAGGAGAGCGGTTTCCATGCCTCTAGCTGCTCTGAAGCCAGACTGATGGTCATGGAGATAACCAACAGATTCAGTGTGGAGTGTAAGCTGGGAGATGGCCAGCTTTGCCCAGAGTTTGCCCAGGAAAGAAGTGATAGAGATCGGGCGATAGTTTGCCGGAAAGTTAGGATCGGCAGAAAGCTTTTTAAGGAAGGGGTGCACAAGGGTGTGTTTGAGGAGAGAGGGGAAGGATCCAGTGGCGAAAGAGTGATTGCAGAAATTGGCCATGGCTGTAGTGAGGGTGTCAGAGTGGTCCTTGATGGTTCTGGGTGTTCAGGGAAGCCCCTTTTTGGTGACACTTTCATAGATTGTACTTGTCTAGAAACATTGTCAGGTGTCATAGAAAAAGAGGAAAAAGGAGCAAAGGGAGAGGTGCCCAGAGGGGGCCCGAGAGGTAGAGAGAGAGGAGGAGGAGAGAGAGGACAGGATGTGCTGAGTTTTAGTGGTGAAGTGAGAAGCCAGAGCCGTACAGAGGGCCTGGGAGGGAACAGGAGAGGTGGAAACTGCAGAAGTATTGGCCTGCTCCCTTGCAGATTTTAAAGAGTTCGGCCGTGTTGTTGGAGGCCACAGAGATGCGGGCTTGGATGCAGACTCTCTTCTTGGACAGGACAGAAAGTCTGTATTGCGTTTGGAGCAGGCAGCAGGGCGGTTTGTCAGAGGATGCACCCGAAGCCCTCCACTTCCTCTCAGCCACCCTGCACTTGCGTTTCAGGGCGGCAAGGTCAGAGCCATACCAAGAGTTGCACTTGGAGTTAGGCTTCAGACTGATTCTCATGACAGGGACAAAGATGTCCAGGGTGTTGGAGATGAAAAGATGAAGGTTAGAGAGGGCTGTGACAGAGTGCGAGCTAGCCGCAGGCATAGGAGGAGCAGAGAGTGGTGGCAAAGGCATCCACTGACACACGCTTCATGGGCAGAGATGGTAGATAGCAGTGCTGGGGTAGGCCTAGCCTGTGGGACAGAGTTTCAGGTGAGTGGAGAGCAGAAAGTGGTCAGTCCAAGAGAAAGGAGTGGTGAGAGGGTTAGAGGGGATGTCTGAAGAGATGAGAGCATCCATGGTGTGACCGGCAGAGTGTGTCGGACCAGAGGGTAGAATGGAAAGCGAGAGTGTTGCAGAGGACACAGAAGAACCATAGGAGGGATTAGAAGCATCCAGGTGGATGCAGAGGTCTCGGAGGAGAAGTTGAGAGGTAGAGACAAGAAGAGAAGAGTAGAGGTCAGCCGACTCAGAGGAAGAGGGCGACCTAGCCAGGTGGCATGTTGATCGTGGCCATAGTCAGGGAGAGGCCAGGAGAGACAGAGAGCCTGCAGACCATGCATTCAAAGGAGGAGTAGGCCTGCATAGGAATGACAGAAGAAGGGACCCACTCTGGAAAGATCAGGGCTACTCCACCTCCAGGTCGGTTGGTTCTGGGTTCAGAGAGGATCTTGTAGCCCTCAGGGAGGAGAGTGTCAAAACTCATGACAGAGATGACCGTGAACCATGTCGCGTGAGAGCAAGGACTCCAGGTCAAGTTCCTCAAGGAGGTGGCAGTTGTCAGAGGAGTGTTTGACAGCAGAGCAAGAGTTAAGAGTAGCAACGTGGAGTAGGTTGCACACTTAAAAGACTTCCGGGGAGGGCTACAGGCTTGAGGTACACACAGCGGAGGAGGTGGGAAGGCGAGAGTGGGCAGAGGTGGTAGCAGGAGGTGGCATAGTAGCCCGAGAGGAGAAGGAATATGCCAGAGAGGCGGCCAAATAAGGAGGTGACAGAGGAGCCACAGAGGAGCAAGGAGGAGTAGCAGGAGAAGATGTGGGAGATGCCTATCGAAAAGGAGGAGATTGGGCTGAGGGCCCTGGACCAATTCGGTGCCATTCAAATAGACATTAATGATGATCTTGGAGGAGTGGAAGGAGGCCAAGAGGGCCTCCCACCGAGTGCCACCATTAATGGGAGAGGAAGAGATAGGGGAGAGAGAGAGCCAAGACCATATGAGGGGTCCATAGGTCTGGTGAGGGAACGACAAAGAGGATGTTAGTGGGAGTCTGTCTGGAGGAAGCACTGGTGTAGGTATCAGAGATAGAGTAGCAGTTAGAGAAGATGGGAGATTCAGAGAGCACCATAGGAGGTGCAAGGAGGAAGTAGGAGGAGGGAAGGAGTGAGAGAGAGAATGGAAAGATGCCCTGCCCAGTGCAGGATACGCTGCGGGGGGGGGTCACAAAGAAGGGAGCACACAGGAGGAGCAGACACGTGACACACAACAGTAGAAACGGTACCCCCATCTAGGCGGGGACCTAGAGAGTGGGAGAGAGCCTAATGGGCCACAGTTCACAGTACAACAGTAATACAGATGGCGGGGGTTCTAGAGAGTAGGAAAGAGCCTAATGGGACATAGTTCACAGCACAACAGTAACCACAGATGAAGAGGACCTAGAGAGTGGGGGAGAGCCTAATGGGACACAGTTCACAGCACAACAGTGACCACAATTGAAGGGGACCTAGAGAAGGACAAACAACACAAAGTAGGGCATATGGCTAACCGTTAAGGGGAGAGTCTAGGGTTGTGCAGAGACAGAGTACGTTAAGTCAGACGGTTGGGTGGAACTACACGCAAAGTCCGGGAAGTTTACTAGAGAGCAGTAGTGGCTGTTCCCCCCACCAGCATCTTTCTAACCTTTCGGACCCTGATGGGCGAAGGCTGTGTCGTGTGATCGCACTTTGCACCGCTAACCCTTCACTGCCAAATACCTGCGTTGCAAAACACTGCGGCCTTGTCCTGCAAAGGCTTTGCTGCAGAGGGTCCAATCCTCGGTTCTTAAAGGTTTGGATACGTGTATGTAGGCGTAACATATTATGTATCGATGGGCAGCGTCTCCTGAGCACCTGCGTCGCACAACACCGCAGCCTTGTCTGCCCCTCCCCTCATCTGCCAATTCTTCAATCCCTGCTTCAAACAGTGTACTATGTAATCTATCTTTAGTCGCAAGCTGTCATGCCTCTTATCTGTCTGTGTAACTCATGAGTTCTGCTTATCTGCCATCGAATATCAAACAGACCGCTGTGCATTTAAGTAGTAAACAAAATTTTCTTAATGGTTTCTTAATGGTTTCATGTTGGGAAGTAGGATCCCAGGTTGCACTCATCCCACACAGCCCAACTGGGCTATACAAATAAGAAAACGTGAGGGTTTTGTAGAAAAATAAAGTGCACCCAGACATCACACAGCCCAGCAGGGCAAAGTGGAGACAGTGTATGCTTGCTGCTTCAGGTCAGAAGGAACAACGCGAAATGAGAAAAAAGCCCAAAAGGGCATAACGTTTGCAGATATTAGTAATGGAGTGTCCTCCTGATCCTCGTGGGGGTGCCTGGCCCTGCTACTGCTTCTCCTGCAGTGGCAGAGTGGAAAGAGCGTGGTCGCCGCCAGAGAGGGGCCTTGGATCAGGGGGCCGGCTTTCGCCTGCCGACTCCCTGATTGGCCTGAGGTGGTGAGAAGTGTCCAATCAGTAAGTATTGTTCTCCAGCATGGGTCCTGCATGGATTCACATGCTCATGATTATTCCCCATCAGGCTGGGAATCCTCTGTAAATTTAAAGTAGTTTAGCTTTAAGCTAAAAACCGCTTGTCTCATCTGTAGCCTATCAGTGTCACTTTTGGGTCATACTGCCCCAGTCAATGACACCCTTCCTCCTAAGCTCCACCCCTGGTGGCCATCTCCAGATCTGGTGGCATACATGGCAGGATGAACCAAGGAGAGCCATAGAGGGGAAGGAGGGAGGCTTCACATGTGAATCCATGCTGGAGAACAAGAGTTACAGGTACGTAACTTGTTCCTTCTCCAGCATGGGGTTTTGCATGGCTTCATATGCTCATGAATACAATTACAGCACATACACAACCGCCGGAGGTGGCAAGGCTCACAGAAGCAATGCACTTATCCATGGAACAGACTAACCTCAAACAAACAGGTTGCTCAGCACTGCTTGGCTGTCCCGGGACTCCTCCCTGAAATCTGTTGACGCAATAGAATCTTGCGACGGTGTGAATAGACCTCCACGTAGCAGCCCTGCAGATGTCTAGCAGGGGAACACCAGAAAGAAACGCTGTTGTCGCTGCAATGGTTCTGGTGGAATGAGCTCTTGGCCGGCACAGAAGCAGTCTATCGGGCAGACTATGGAAATGCATGATACAGCTGGAGAGCCACCTGGAGATGGAAGCCGTAGACAGGGCCTTTTCATTTGCCAGTGGTCCAAAACTGATGAAAAGTCAAGACATTTTTCGAAAGTCCTTAGTGCATGCAACATTTTTGACACCCACAAATTGGCGTCACTCGTTTTGGACTGATAGCGAAAAATCTGGAAAGATATGGATTGTCCGAGAGCCCAGGCGGAGCTCCTTCTTTTCTCTGGTGAGTCTCAGTATGTACTTCCTGTCACGAAAGCTGCGTATCTTTGCAATTATGGGGCGAGGGAAGTCTCCGGGTTTGGGTTTAGGAGCAAGAGCTCTATGAGCACGTTCCACTGCGAAGGAGGAGGAGAGGACATGACCATCCAGGAGTTCCTTGAGAAGATTTTCCACTGCTTGTTCCATGCCCCCCATTAGAGCGTCCACCAGGCCCCCCGCAATGTGAATTTTATTACTCGTGGAACACGATTCAAGGTCATCACATTTGTTTTTTACTGATCATACCTCTTTTGCCAGGGTGTGACTGTATTTTGGAGCCCCAGCACAGCGTTCTCAGTCACTACGATCCTTGTCTCTGCCTCAGTGATTCGTCCAGATTCTTTGGCAAGCTGTGACCGCATGGATGCCACATTGGCAGTGATGCCATCCAGCTTTTCGTGGACCGCCGCGAACCCCTTTGGCCATGACCTCCATCATATTTGTTAGGTCCAGGGGCGTTGCAATGACTGGGTGTAGCTGGTCTGGGACCAGGGTGCTGGATGGTCCAGGAGTTTCTCGTGAGGCAACCTTTGTACATGTTTCCATGGTTTCGTTTTTTTGCCCCCCACTGCCAGCGCCCCTGGTCATGGCGGTCGTGTGGGGCAAAAGCCACCCAGTGGATGGTACCAAAATGACTAAGCATGAGGCCAGACCATCCACGGGCACCGACCCAGTTTAGTGAAGTCCCCTGATGGCTTGACAGAAGATGCCACAGGCCGCCCCCCACCCCCGCAGCCAGCCAGAGCAAATTTCTCTGTGACCCAGGGGAGTAGTGGCAATATGGTGTCACATGGGGTTAAGTGCACCCCTAGAGCGTAGGGCATGGACACCAGAGCAGTGGTTCCACACTTATTGTCGTTGTATGACTTTATGATCAGGGCCAGCCTTATTCAGGACTTTCCACAGGGATCAACTCCCTGGAAACCAACAGAAGGTGGGCCGGAGAGAGGCCAGGATCAAAAGCAGTGGACTATGATTGCCCACAGACCTCAAAGCCTGTAGTGGTTGCCCGCCCCAAGGGGGGTGAGCGGCGGACTGTGCATCAATGCAGGGCCAGGATGGGCTGCTCAGCAAGCCCCCCAGGCAAGGGAGGAGGCAGTATTTAAGAGGTTTGGGGGGCACTCACCGCCAATATGGCCCGGGTCTGTTATGGTAGGCGTCCGGAACAATCTGGGTCCAGTGCAGTGTGTCGCAGCCATGGCGCATGTGAGGTGGTGTGCCCACAGCCATTGGAGTCTGTGTAGTTGGTGCGCAGGTCCAAGCCCCCTGCCATGGCAGGGACACCACCCTGTGTAGGGCCGCAGCTCAGAGCAGTGAGAGGAGGCAGGAGCCGGCACCCGCGGAGGGAGGGTCCGCTGCTGTTGTCATCCGTGGTGTGCGGGGAGTATCCACGCGCCCCCACGGGTCTTATGTGGGCACTGCAGGGAGCGCACAGCAGCCAGCTTGAGCGCGAGGGGGAGGGGGTCCGGGCCCAGCCGCTCCTGCAGCCTAGAGCTACCAGCAATTATATGGAGCGCAGCTCCGGAGGGAGGCGGCCCACATCTGGCCACGCAGGCCCAGCAGTGACCGCAGCTCTCACGTGCCTGGAGTGGTACCAGCTCCTCTCTGACCACCTCCGCAGTGTTCCCCGTCCCAATGGGTCCTGGCCCATCAAGTTGTTAGGTGTAGTAGTACAGCTTCACCGCCTCGTCGCAAGGATATCCACAGAGCTCTTTCTTTATGCAGCCACCATGTTGGCTGCTCAGCAGCACCCACGCAATGGAAATGTTCTTAACCAGAGACTCGAAAACACTCTCTCTGAGACACGCGCCCACTCTGATCCAAAGTATACTTCAACAATGGAAATGTACAGGCACTTGCGCACCAAGTTATACTGGGTTTCTAATCTGGCAGAAACGCACCAGTCTTCATTGATAGATTCACCGCAACGCAGAGCACACTTACTTACGCTTTTGCTGTCAGGGGTCCAACTCCTGCCACAGACACTCCTGTGTCGGCTCATTAACACAGGGGAACAAACACTTCTGTTCAACAGGAAAGGGACAGCCTCTCCACACGGCTCCCTTTGCTGCCCATCGTCTGCTCCACAGAGCTCCAGCTACCACGCCACGCTTGATGAGACCGCCTCTCTGCAGTCCCCAGAGTCTCGGCGTGGAACACATAGTAGACCGAGTAACAGCAGTTCCCTCCAGCGGCTTGTCTCTACCCAAATAAGGTTGCCTGTGCTCACACAGGCCTCCCTGCTGCTACACACTGTGTTGCTTTCGTTCTGTCATTGTATACACCTGCAGCCTTTTAACAGGTTGCAGGTGTGCTTTCCCAATTAAGCTTGCTTGACCGTGATTAAGGGAACATGCCAGACCTTCACAACTCTTTGCAGGCATCTTCTTCGTCCCAGTACCAAAGTGGTGAAATGGTAGTGTTCATTACTCTCAGCTGCCTCCTCCTCGTCTCAGTACCGTCAAGTGTCATATGAGAGGAAATTAGGGGAGCGGACTTAAAATAACCCATTAAAGTGGGGGAAATGTTAGGTTGATCTTCAATAAGGAAAGAGTGATACCATGTGTCACCCGGGTGCACACTGCTCCCAATCCCCAAAGATTCTCCACCCAGGTGATCCTCCCTCGCTTCTCCACCCCCAAGGTCAGGATCCAAGCGTGATGGCCTTTCCCTGGCCACCTGAGAACAGAATAGAGGGGGTTTAGGATTGAGGATAGCCTCAGGTTTCTCACATACCCTTCCTCAATTCGGGATGGACAGGGATGCTTCACATGGAAACCGGGAGAGGAAGTTCACATTGCTTTGTTCTTGACCTTAACGGTGTTCCACTGTGAAGCAACATGGCTGAGAGTCCAAGAAACCACGCATATCTCTTAGGCTTGATTTTCTTCTCTTTTCAAACTTGGGATGCTCTAGTTTCCCTGGGCGAAGAAGCCTTTCTCTACTTGTCTTAGATTTTACTTTGATTGCCTTTGAAACCCATTGATAGAACTGGGGTAAATCAGTTCCCAGAATTAACTGTGCTGGTACATTGGGAATCACTGCCACTGTTAAGATTTATTTTCTGTCCCAAAATGGTAATGGAGATTTGGGTTAGCGAATGATGTTCCATATGGCCATGTACACAAGTCACTATCTCCTTTACTACTTCATTTCACTCCTGGAAAAGCAACTCTGTTCTTATGGCACTTTCTTTACTTTCTGTTCTAATTAAACCCAGATAATTTTGTTCTCTAGGGTAACAGGATTTTACACGTGGTTTTATTTCCTGTGTATAAAAAGACATGGGTTTTTCTTTGATTCCTATAATTCTTCCCGTTTCTCCCAGATCTTCTTTGGCTTTTCTAACATCATACCCTGAGCTTGTGTGTATAAGATGTTACTGCATAATGACTCAATTCTTTCTTCCTGGTTCTCTGTATTTTGGCCAAGTTCTTTTAGTGATGGCGTGTTGGGGAGATCGATTATGTTTAAACGGGCAATGTCTTGTGATATTTCCAAATTCCCTACAAAAGTAACAGTCCTGGTCTTGGATATGAGAACGAGGTAAAGGAGGACGGTTTCCATCCCCCGTTCCCATCATGAGATTATCTGAGTCTGATCTTTCTACAGCCTCCAACTCCTGATATTTAAAAGGTCTTGGGAGTCTCAGAGGATCGGGTTTATCTGGGTGACTAACCTCTCCACAGGAATAACAGGAGCTTCCAACATCCGAGTATGTTGGAGTAGAAGAGAGACTCTCAGTGCCTCCCCGCCTGATGTACCCTTTAATATCTTTGGTTTTCAGATTTTCTGGGAGAAAGGATACTTCTGGAAAAACATCTTTCTTAAAAGAGAATCGTCTTTCTGTTCCTAAAGGACTGAAGACAAGCTTTTCAGTCCCCTCTGTCGGATGTTTTCTCACGGTAGCTTTCTTTCAAAGATGGATAGGCAAGAGGTTCCCCTAAGATATCATACCTTAAACCTCCCACCAATTGGTCCTGTTCGATCGCAATGGGGTCTTCAGAAAAATTAAAAAGGACAAACATCAGTTCCTATCCCTAGGAGATTATAGGTAGTATCCTTATTTCTCTTTCTTGGGGGGGGGGGGGGGTAGTACATAGATGCCCACGCCATTGGGGAAACTGAGTTGTAGACCTAAAGAAATTATTATTTTGTCTCTCCCCGGCACTCAACAATCGTGTGGACAAAAAAGATGGAAATCATACCCCTCTACAAGCTTTCTAACGGGAAGAAAAGCTTGCAAGTTTAAAACCTGAAAGGAGATACCTAAATCATGGTTTAGCTGGTCAGGGAAATGGGTATTTCCCCACTGACTCTGACATTGTATATTTGACCTGCAAAAGGGCTTGGTGCTGGTTTTTCCCTCTTGGGATTCTAGTTTATTGGTGGAAAAGGTAGATGATGTTTGAGTGCTAGTTTTCTGTCAGATTATGTATGCCTGGCAAATGGCAGCAATTTCAGCATCCATCCCAGACCCCAAAATCGTTTGTTATATGTTTCTGAGTTTTGAACTGGCCCAGATGTAAATGTGCTATCTCCAACACAACCTGTTTACAGTTATTAGGAACCACCATTTGAGTTTTCACCAGGCCTTCTGCAGTGGCGTGTCCCCTATGCAGAAGCCCATGCTCCAAAAAGAAAAAAGGGTCTCCCTTTTCACGACCCTCAGGTTCTGATACCACTTGCAAAAAAGCTTCCCCCAAAAAGAGGTTGTTTCTTTGGGCAAAGGCTAAATCTGGAAGGTTCTATGTCATTTCATAACTTGCAATTTCATTCCCTGTCATTGTAAGGTGTACATTCTAACGAAAACGCTCATTGTTTTTTCTTTTTTTTTGTTGGGGAGAGGGGGCGGTTAAAATACCAGGGGATGAAAGTGCAGGCGATGAAAGGACATCATACCATCTGGAAGTATCTCGGGCTCCCCGCTATAGACTTTATAGATTCAGGGTTGGGAGGGCTGTCAGATGTTTCCTCAGCCTCCCCAAAGCCTCAAGTTCACGTGTCTGTAGTTTCCTTAATTAAGTATAAGGAATACTGCTTTCTCAAGAACCCCTTGAGCAATTTGATCCCCTTGATGTATTTGGAATGGATCTTTTCCATGATTTTGTAATAATACGTTAACATCACCTAAAAAATCTGGGTCTCTTAATCCCGCTAGAACATCAGTCCAAAACCGCCATGCCAGCCCTGACTTGTGTGCCAATCTAATGCATGTATTGGGAGTGGAATTAGTATCAAATCAGTGGGTAGCAATTGTCTTTCACCTGGAGGAACTGTCTCATCTCTACTGCTACAGATATCAAACCCAATAGAGCCTTTAGTGGCTACGGAAGGGTCTGATGCTCTGGTACTTAGCTTTTCAAATCTTCGGGTCCCCCAACTTGTATCAGTTGAGCCATATCCCACACCTAACACCATTACTGAAGGCATCATGAAGCAAGACACAGAAAACAGATTACAAGTTCAAAATAAAACACTTTATTAACTTAAAGTATTTTTATTATTTTTATTAAAGTCAGGATGGAAAAAGGCCTAACTGGCCCTATGTTAAGGTGGGATTTCCCTACCTAAATGAAACAACGGAAAGTCTGAGTCAAAAGGTTCAACTTAAAAGTCTGTCTGTCTCCAAAACCTATACATGCCCACACAACTAAATGTATACAATATGGAGGGATGTCAGCAACAAAAGAAATCGTGTTCACAATAAAGTTCTGAGCTTCTTCCAGATCGCAGCTTTCTTTTAGCTCCATTCCCCAAGTGTAAACCAGTTCCACAAAAAGTCTCAGAATTACCGCTTAGGTTCCAGGTGATACAGTTTTAATCAATCCTCTGGGTTCCCTTCCCAAAGTTCCAAGCAACACAGTTCAAAAACAAAAGGGTCTTGAGGCCCCGTCATCAGGACAACAAGTGTAGTTCCTCAAGTCTCAGGGTTCCCTTCCCCAAGGCTTTAACTTCAACATTACAATGTCCTTGCCTTCTTATGACTCTGATACACTTGCGCTCTTCCTTTAACTGTTTTCATGTGGGCATCTTGGCTGTTCTCTTTATTTCCTTGGCCCATAAAGCTTTATTTTCTTTCTTTATATAAAATGCTTATCTTTAGGGGTTCTTTTTAACTCTGCTCTTAATATGCATTCATGCCATTTGAAGCTTTTATTCAATTCGGTATTCAATACGCTTTTTTTGCGTGATTTTAAAGTTGTATTCAATTCGATCTTCAATGTGCCTTTAATTTGTTTAATTTTAAAGTTCCATTCATTTCGGAATTCACCATGTAGTGACTTTGCTTAATTGTAAAGTTTGTATTCAGTTTGGTATTCAATGTGCATTAGTTTTGCTTATGGTTCAATTTCCATTCAGCCCAGTGTTTAGTATTCATTTGTTTTACTTCAAATAAAATGCTCAGCACTCAGACTTTCGAAACGGTCTTCATGAGACACGTGACCACTCTGATACAAAGTATTCCTTCTTGTACTTTAACAATCAACAATGGAAATGTTCTTAACTGGAGACTTTCAAAAACACCCTCTCATTCAGAGATACGCGACCACTCTGATTCAAAGTATACTTCAACAATGGAAATGCTGAGGCACTCGTGCGCCAAGTTATTCCGGGATACTCATCTGACAAACTCAACAGTCTTCATTGATAGTTTCACCGCAACTCAGAGCACACATACTTCTGCTCCTGCTGTCAGGGGTCCAACTCCTGCCCCTCAGGCACTCCTGTGTCGGCTCATTAACACAGGGGGATCTAGCACTTCTGTTCAATGGGAAAGGGACAGCCTCTCCACAAGACTCCCTTCTCTGCCCTCATTCCGCTCCACGGAGCCACAGCTCCCACACCACGCTTCATGAGACCGCCTCTCTCTGCAGTCCCCAGCATCCCAGCATGCTGCACACAGCAGACCGACTCACAGCAGTTCCCTCTAGCGGGTCGCCTCTCCCCAAACATGCCTTCCTGTTTCTTTACACTGTGTTGCTTTCTTTCTCTCATTTTATACACCTGCAACCCTTTAACAGATTGCAGGTGTGCTTTCCCAATTAAACTTGCCTGACCATGGTTAAGGGACATGCCTGACCTTCACAACTCTTTGCAGGATCTTCTTCGTCCCAGTACTAAATTGGTGAAATGGTATAGTGTTCATTACTCTCAGCTGCCTCTTCCTCATCTCAGTACTGACAAGTGTCACATGAGGGGAGCTATCTTAAAATAACCCATAAAGATCAGGGAAATGTTAGGTTGATCATCAACAGGGAAAGGGGGATACCATGTCTCACCTTGGTGCACCCCGCTCCCAATCCCCAAGGACTCTCAACCCAGGTGATCCTCCCTCACTTCTCCTTCAACACAGGGTCAGGATCCAAGGGTAATGGCCTTTACCTGGCCAACTAAAAGAATAAGGGGGGTTTAGGAGGGAGGTTACCCTCAGGTTTCTCACAGTATTGACTAGTCCAGTGTGCAACTACAAATCCTTGCCTACTGTGACAAATCCAGGGAATTCGCCCCTTCTCCCCAGCGGGGAGCCACCCCGTTAGGGACTAGGGAGGAGAGCTCACTATGCTAAATCCTCCCAAGGGCACAGGGTAAGCGGGATCCCACTGGGTGTAACCCAGAGCCCCTTTGGGAACAAGGATTGTTGAAATAAGTATTCCCCTTCATCTTCCCTATTGACAGAGTCCCAAGCATTCATGGGTTACATAGTTGAACAGGGTTACCAGGTACAGGGCCACTTTAAGGTGGATGGCTTGGTTTCTGACCTACCCGAAGTGCCGCCCCTCGGTGGAACTGAGGACCAATGGATTCCTTCCCACTGCACTCAGAAGGGACCTAAATACACCTGCCATGCCTGAGAAGGAGAGAGACCTGGCTGGAGAGAAGGAAACGCCAGTCCCTCCCTCGAAGGACCACGCCGAAAGGAAAACCACACTGTTGGCCTGGTGTGGAGCAACTCCAGGCAGCCCACGGAAGACAGCTGCTCCAACTCAGGCGGGAGTCTGGATGAATCTGGAAACGCAGAGAAGGGAAACAGCCCTAAAGAACTGACACAGTACCAGGAACCGGAAACTAAGACGCAGAGCGCCACAAGGACAAGTACACAGATCCACAAAGGCCCCAGAGGCTGCCTCCCCATTCAAGCAACGCTGCTGGAGAGAAGATACGTGGCCGTGAACGAGTGACCGGTGGGCTGGCCATATAGAAGCCTACTCAGGGCTGACCGCCAGAAGACCCCAGAAGGGGGTGAAAGAGCAGACAAGCAAACTAGCACTGAGCAAGCTCGTGTCCTGCACAGGGCTGTAGTCCCAAGCCGGGCTGATAACCTGAGAGCGCCAGAGAACGCCAGAAAGGGGTGAGTGAAATCATGACAGAAACAGGGGGTGAACATGCCCATGGTTCATGATGGGCCAAGCATCAGAAGACCCCAGAAGAGTGTGAGGTACACCAGAACCCGTGTGATAACCAAAGTCGGCTAAAAACAAGCCCCTAGCCTATCCAAGGTTAGAAATCTAGTTATCTGACGAATTTCCAGAGAAGAGCCATTTGTGGATATTGAACAATAACCACCAAATAGCCACCAAAGGAATTGGTTGTGTTTAATGCATACCATACGAAGGGATCAAAAATCAAGATCTGCTTAGATGGACTAACATAGACCGGTTGGTGCTATCAGGACGCTGAGACACCTTTTCCTTATTGGAATTTCCAAGTGCAGATTTGGAACAGATTTTTGATAACTCTGTGGTGGGGGTCAAAGAACCATCAATCACCAAGATGTGAGTGTAATCCTATTCTAAGTTAAAGTTTAGTATCTTTCTAGTGGTAGGGCATACATTAGGTTAGCATTTTTGACAGAGGACTGAGCTTCATTTGTTGGACATTCTGACAAGCACCGGTATTTTATTTTCTAGAATAGGGAATTCATCATAGCATTTGAGATTAGAGGAAGTTAAAATAAAACATTCCTTTTGACCATGTCCATGTGTCTGTCTCCCTCTTACCACACTACCTTACCTTATAGTCAACCAAAGTTGAACTTCTTGTTTGTCGAAAAGATTCTTAGCCATGATTCAAAGCCATAACCAAAAGTAAAGCCACCTCTTGGCCAGCAGGGGAAAGCCGCCACAGACAAAATGGCTGCCCGTTATGACATTTTAAATGTTCTTTTAAAAAGCAATAGGCGACTTAGCAGCCAACATTTATTTCAGAAATTTCACGGTTAGTAGCCCAGCAGTTCAGTTAAATTATACAATCAAGGTTTACCTATATTTTGATAGGAAAAACCCAAAGGGTGCCAAATATATAGGTAATGCCATTATGGCCATCAGCAGTGGTGCACCCCCCCCATACTGATGTTGTTCAGTCATAATTCATTGGTCACATCTATCATACTCCCTTCAACCTGCACTAATAGGATTAAAGGAAAATACTGTGAAAGTAGACAAAAGAAAGGTGTTGCAAAGAAATTTAGTCAATTAGCCTCCCTGTGCTCCATGCAATCACTTAAACGTTACTCAACATAAAGAAACACTTTCTCTATAAATCTAAACAACCCCAAGTGGTTGCAGCCTCTATCTCGGGCTTCAACACTTTTATAAAATGAGATAAACAGCACCTTTGAGAGAGTGGATTTTTGAGCCTTTAGTTAATGGGATGCCACTTGAGTGCAATAAACAAATCTTAATGATCCACTCCACAATTGTGTCTATAGAAAAAAATGATGCTTTATATGGAGGCCTTCACTTAAGGGAAAATGCCACTACAGAGTCCGTCTTATCTAGCAGTTATACCAGAGGCTTTAACCACCAGATAATGTAAAGAAGAGCAGTATTTTCAGCCATTTTTGCCTGCAACCTGCAGTACTCCTACACACCTTAATCCAACACATGATTTACAACTTCATGGCCAAAGTACCCTGGACTTGAATCATTGAATCTCCAATATTATGCAATGGGACCCCGTAATGACGTTCAACATAGCTGCCTTCAAGGAGAGACAAACTCATGACACTCCCACACCATGGCGTCACGTTTGGTGGTAACAGTTGTTCCTCCACTGTGGACACAAGCCAAGAGATGCACTGCTTCTTTGATAAACAAATCCTTGTTCTGTTTGAAAACTGGGTCTCAAAATTGTTTGCCTTAAACTTGAATCAATAAAAAAAAGTCACAAAGAGAGGAGTAGGTGGAAGAGGACCCCAGCTCCCATGCCTCTTCACATTTAGTGTCTAATAATGTCACCTCTGGTTTTTCAGCCGGAGGGATTGTTCCATGACACCTATTTTTCTGTTCCAGTTGCTATCCAAACCCTGCTTAACAGCCTTTCAAATGGATGACAGCTGGAGCATGGTCAACAATCCAAATAAATAGGGCCAAATTAGATTCTCATTTCATGGAAACTACCACTTCACATTTGTTATGAGGTATGTCCCAGTCTTGATGTGAATTGACTGGCTAGTACCCAGCTGGGATCCCTACAAGTGACAGGGGTCTACAAAACGAACAATGGGGAATTTCTTCATCAGTTCCCCAACTAAACGGCTGTAAGTCTCTTAGGGAAAACTATATCTAGTCCTCTAAAAAAAGATTGGTCGATGGGTGAATGGTACTGCTTACCAAGTAAAGTGAAAGATGATGCCAACATACCCACATAGCGCCAAAGGTTTGCCACAGTAGCCCATCATTACTCCATACCAGGCATGCAGAATTATCTGCCCCAACAAAGGCTAAATTCATCTTCAAACTACTTGGACAGAGTGGAGTTACCCAGCTCTTGCCATGGAGCACAGCTGGACTAACCAACAAGTTAGAGGTTGAAAAATGGATGGAGTGGGTGAAGAAGCAGAGATGGCATTTATATTTATCGGAGAAGACCAAACAAGGGATGGCCATATTTGGCAAATGGCCCTCTAAAAATAAATGTGGGCGTCCTTCCGGGGGGCGGTGTAGGGGGGGTGTTATCGACCTGCTCATCACTAGATCTACTATGCAAATAGATCAAGGTAAAAGTAGATTTTCCTAATATGTGTAATGGGCCATCATCTAGACTACCATGATTAAAAAGATCAATTTCTATAATGCACCTAGTAAAATACAGACAGGAGTGATCACAACCCTCTAGTAACTGCATTGAAGTTAAACTGGAATTTAGAACCCCAGCAGGACTAGATCTTCCTATAGAGGAAGCTCCACCGAAAAGAGTACATTTTAGATTGCATTTAAGGCAGCAGACTGGTTCTTCTGAGAACCCCCCCCCCCCCATTAGATATTTTTGGAGATGTTACCAGATATTGAATTTATTCTAGGAGCACCAGTTTGTGAGGAATAATGTACAGTAAACGGCATAAAAATGGTAATCAGTAAACGGAACAGGGTCCACGGCTTTGACACTGAATGTCGGATGGCCATAGAAAGCTTGATTAAAGAGGAATAATGGGACCATACTGGGAGTTGAGGAAAAGAATACAAGTTCGTTACGTCTCAAATGAAGACATCTTTTGTACAAATGCCAGTCCTTTCAGTGTTTCCTGATGCCTCTGGTTTTTTTTCTTCCAACCTAACATTTTATTAGTATTTCAAGAAATGACAGACTTCAGACAATACATATATGCATGTAATAGTACAACAATAGCACGTTCTCAGTGCAGTTCCATATTGGGAGAGTCGGGTTAGTGGAAACATGCAGCCTTCTGGCGAGGGACAGCCAGCATGAGTCTGTCTTATAGTCAGTTAGCTCATTCCAGCCAGCGAGTTAGTGGAGGCCTTCGGGTGAGGGTTGGGAAATGTACTGCATAGTCCATCAACGGGGCCCAGGTGTTACGAAAGGAGTTCAGGTTCCCCCATCGGATTGATGGGATCTTTTCAGCCACTACGATGTCCCAGCACTTCGACCACCGCAGCGGGAGTGATGGGCCCGTTGGGTTTTTTCCAGAGCTGTGCTAGTGCTATTTTGGCTGCCGTTAAGAGGTGGGTCCATAATCAGGCTTTGTGGCCTGTCAGTGGGAATTCCCCATCACCTGTGTCCCCAAGCAGCATGATCCCTAGATCCCAGGGGATCGTGAGGCCTGTGATTGACTTTATCTGATCAAGTACCCCTCGCCAGTATTTCACAGCGTGCGGGCAGGTCCATAGTAGGTTGAACAGCCTTCCCTCATTTGTGCAGCCTCTCCAACAGTTCAGAGAGATGTTTGGGTTCGATTTGTGTAGCTGTACTGGGGTGAGGTAGTATCTGTAACAAACCTTATACCTGCCCTCTCTGTTGGTGACACATTGTGTGCCTTTGTGCAGTCTTGTCCAGATCTTACCCCGTGCTGCAATGTCTATTGTTCGACCCAGGTCGTTCTCCCAGTTGGTCATATATTTTTCTTTGGTGGAGGGGTCTGATTTGTCCAGAAGTCGATATATAGCGGATATTTTCCCTTTGGGGGAGTAGAAGTTAATGTTAGCTCCAATGCAGTAAGGTCCCTGGAGCCCTTCTCCTTAAAATCCTCTGGGATATCCAATGGCGGATCTGGGAATATCTGAATCTTTCCCCTTCTTCGATTTGGAATTTTGTCTTGCAGTGTTTGAATGTGATTGGGTTACCACCTTCTAGAAAGTCTGAGATCCTTCGGAGGCCCCCATTTTGCCAGGCGGAAAAGCTCCGAGGTTGGAGACCCGGTGAAAAATTGTCCCGTAAAGGCATGAATGGGCCCAGAGTCCCTGTGCATTCCCATTTCCGAACTGCTGCTTTCCAATTTGCCTCCGTATTGTGAGTTGCTGGTAGGGGACCAGCGTTTGGCTGGGCCTGCGGGGCCTGGATGTGCGGGAGGTCGGCACCATGCCTCTTCTATCTGCTTCCAGTATGGTGGGTCTGATGCTCGAGTCCATGTGAATGCGTGGGATAGCTGTGCTGCTCGTCTATCTGGATACGTCTGGTGCTCCCAGTCCCCCCGAGTTTCGGCCTCGTGTGATGATTCTCTTTGCTATACGGGGCTTTCCCCACCCACAAGATGACTTTTAGTATGGCTTTCTGTAGGACGCTTAATTCCTTCTCTGGGATGTGTGTGGGGGGTGCTAGGCATTGGTAGATTAGTCTAGGGACAAGGTTCATATTTATCACAGCTATTATTACCCAGCCATGAGATCTCCTGTCTACCCCAGTGTTGTATATCTCTCCGCAGATCTTTGAACAATTATGGGAAGTTGCACTGATAGATCTGAGCATGTTTTTTGGGAATCTGGACCCCCGGGTATCCGAACGCCATGTCTGCCCACAGGATGGAGAGCCTAGGGCCGAGCTCTTCCTTCTGTCTTTTGGTGAGGTTGACCGCTAATGCAGAAGATCTGTCATAATTTATCCTAAATCCGGATGCTTTTCCGAATCTGTTGAGCTCCTCCAGTAAGGGGGCCAGGGAGGTGCCCAGGTGGGTTATTGTTAAAAGAACATCATTGGCATATAATGCTGCTTTGTTTTCCCTGCCTCCCACTGTGAGCCTGTGAATGTCTATATTTTGTCAGACCCTTCCCGTCGAAGGGTTCCATGGATAACGCAAATACCATGGGAGACAAAAGGCAACCCTGGCTTGTGCCCATATTTATGGCAATACTCTATGATCTCATTCTGTTCACTGCAATTGGGTGTTTGGGCATTATCCACTTTGTGATGTTGCGTCCAAGACCCATGTGAGCAAGTGTGAGCCTAATATATTCCCAGTTCACAAAGTCCAACGCCTTGTTTGAGTCAAGGGAAATGACCAGCAGTTCCGCCTCCCGCCGGTTGGCACTTTCAATAATGTCTAGCGTTCGTCTAATGTGGTCATGCGTCCCCCTCCCCGGAATGAACCCTGTCTGGTCCCTGTCTATCATGTCTGAGAGAATGGTCCCCAGTCTCGACGCTAGGACTTGACAATAAATCTTCCCATCCAGGTTCATAAGTGTTATCGGTCGATATGAGGACACCTGCTCAGGGTCTTTCCCTGGTTTATGCACTAATATTGTGAGTGACTCTGCAATTGATTTGGTTACCTTCCTGGATTCCAGGAACGAGTTAAAGACGAGTGCAAGCTGCGGGGCTAGGATTTGTGCATATGTTTTATAGAATTTTGTTATTAGCCCATCTGGGCCTAGGGCGGTGTTCTTCAGGGATTTGATGCTGCCGGATACCTCCGCTACTGATATTGGGACTTCTAAGGATTCGAGAAGGGGTTTGATATTTTGTGCTATGTACGTTTGTAAGTACTGTAGGCTTTGGGGCTGGCTCCCCGGTTGGGGTGGCGGGCCGGAACATGATCGCTCTGTGGTGGGCTAGTAGGGCATCCATCTTCTCTGTAAGAATATCAGGGTTTGCCATCCTCCCCGAGGAGGCATGATATGTTATTCCTTTTATGCACACGCTGTAATGTATAAGCTAGAATGTGATATGCTTTGTTGCTTGTGTTATAATAAAATTGTTTAGTGTATGCTAGGGATTTAGCAGATCGGTCTTCCCAGTGGATTTCTAGGGCTGTTCTCACTTTTTTCAGTGCCCCCTCTGCTTTCCATGTATGGCGGATCTTTAGCTCCTTCTCCGGTGCTGATGCTTTTAGGTCTAGAGAGTTTGCTTGGATCTTGGAGATCCGGTATTGTTTTGCAGCCGCACTTATAAGTGATCCCCTAACCACTGGCTTCATGGCTTCCCAAATTGTCCCAATAGGTGTGTCAGGAGTTGTGTTTTCTCTGAAATAGTTGGTCAGCGGGTCTCCTACCGCTGCTCTAATTGTGTTGTCTAATAATGTGGAGTCATAAAGCTTCCAGTATCTCGGGGGAGGTGTGGGTGACCCTCTGATTGGTAGGTCTGCAGACACTGGGGCGTGATCAGATATAATCCTGGTGTGGATTTCGATTTTCCTTAGACAGGGGAAGAGGGTCCCGGTGATCAGGAGTAGGTCGATCGACGAGTGGCCTTCATGCACATTGGAATAAAAGGTGTAGTCCCCGACTCCCATGTTTGCCAGTCTCCAAGCATCTACCACTTCGGTTTCTTGCAGGAGTTTTGCGAGGCTAGGGCCCGTGTGAAATCGACGTTAGATGGGGGAGGGTTTTGTCTGTTAGTGGGTCGGTCGGGGACCATGTTAAAGTCTCCCCTGATGAGGCGGTATCCTGTTGTAAATGTCAGTAGTGTTGGGATGAGGTCCAGCAGGAATTTATCTTGGCCAGCGTTAGGGTAGTAAATCCCAACTATGGTAATTGGTTGCTCCGATATGTATCCCTTCAGCAAGAGGTACCTGCCTTTGGGGTCCCTGTTTACAGTGGGCTCTGTGAGTGGGAAATTATCACTGAGTAGGATCGCTACTACGTGCTTTTTCTCCACCGAGGAGGCGAAGTAGGCCTTTTTGAATCACCTAAATCTGATGCGTCGCTCGTCCGCAGTCAAAAGATGAGTCTCCTGAAGAATTACTATATCCCCTGCTAAGGCGGTAAGTCTATTTTCTACCGACTTGCACTTCTCCGGGGAGTTAAGGCCTTGTATATTCCACGTGATAATACGAATGTCTCTTTCCGCATCTGACCCAATGGGGCTCCTGAGTGGATTTGGCTATAGGCACCTTAGGACTGAGTCCAGTGTTAGTGTCATGAGGAGCCCCCCTATGAGAGTGTGCGTGTGTGCTATCTGTGTATGTCTGAGTTGCGTAAGGCTTGGGTTTATGGGGGGCCCGAAATGTGCGGCCTCCCCCAATTCTCAGCCCCCCCCATCCCTTCCCTCCCCTCCCATCCTCCCCTTCCCTCACCCCCCCTCAACTATTAGGAGTGAGCCCAGCTTCACCCAACGGGGCAACTATTCAGCCCCATCATTGAACCAGTTGAGGCCAACGGGGCCTACCCGCCATCAACGGGATGGCAGTGAGCACGTTCATGCGCCTAAATGGACCTTTATATTGTGTTCTAATTACACCATGGTGATTGTGTTTAGGTGTACAGGGGATGCCCCTTGATGTTGGAGGAACCCCCCGCCCCCCTTGCCTACCCCTCTAATGTCAGTGTGAGTGGCGCTCCACCGAGAGGACTGTGAGAAGGAGTCACATGGAGGGGCGACTAACCTGTGAGTGGCCGATATAATTCCTATTCAGTCTGGCTAAGTGGTTTTTCGGGGGCCGTGGAGCCTTCGCCTCCTGTTGACTCAGGACCAGGAGCCGGCGCATGGTGTTTTTGTTTGGTCTTGGATGGGTGCTTCTGATTCGGAATCTCTACTTTCTGCCCCGGCTCCCATACATTTTTCCGCCTCTTTAGGGGTACGTATTTGCCATCGGGCACCTTCCCACGTAAAAGTCAGGGCTGTTGGAAAGCTCCAGCGGCATTGGACTTTCCGGACCTGTAGCCATTCTGTGAGGTTCTTGAGTGCTTTCCACTTCTGAAGGGTGGCGCTTGCTAGGTCTTGATATAGCGAGATGGTTGCCCCTCTGAAGGTGATCTGTTTAGTTGTTCTAGCCTCCCTCATTATTTCTGCTTTCATTTTGAAGAAGTGAATCCACGCTAGCACATTTGGGGGTGATGAGGATGCCTGCCTCGAGGCTGTATGATGGACTCGGTCTATCTCCAGAGGAGAACTGTCCGGGAGGGTAAGGATAATCCTGAACAGGTCCCTTGTAAAGCCTTAGAGTTCTGCGTCGGCAATTGCTGTAAGAAATGATGGTATCAAAATCAATGTAGCGAAGGAAGTCAAAACGTTAGGATTCTACTTAGACTCAGCTCTTAACCTCAACAAGCAAGTTAATGCTACAGCCTCAGCAACCAGCTACACTTGCAAGCTAATTCACGCATGTAAACCATTTCTATCTACGGACAGTTGCATCACCATCGCACAAGCCCTTATCTTATCGAAACTAGACTATTGTAACGCACTTTATCTAGGTACCAGCAAACGCAACACCCATAAACTCCAAACCTTGCAAAACAATGCCCTCAGAACAGCACTAGGCATCCCCAAAGGACAACACATATCTGACCAAAGAAGAACTGCTAATTGGCTGACCATCAATGACCGTATTCAACTTAAAACCTTGAACATTACACACAACTGTCTTAATAACAAAGCACACGCATACCTCACTGAGAAATTTACTAGGTACACTTCTGAACACCCCATTAGAAAGGCCCAAACTAATAGTATCAGAACCAATTTCAATCTGAAAAGAACCGGAGGCTCAAGCTTCCCAGTATTGGCTGCAAATCTTTGGAACTCCATACCAGATCCACTGAGAGCCATTCCCTCCTTTCACATGTTCAAAACCAATGTCAAACTCTGGTTACAAACCAACGACTGCTGACACCTCTAACCTGAACGACTGATCTCCTAGAGACCTCCCCCTTCTCTCCTGTCTTCTTCTAATCCTCCTTTATGCCACTGATTAGTGTAAATATATCCTAAAATCCTGCATGTAACTTGTAAGATATGACTAACATAAGAAATGTAAGATATTCATACAACGATAACCTGTAACTGCAACATAATAAATGTAAGATATTTATGTATCTGTAACATAAGAAATGCAAGATATTTTATGTAACTGTAACCTAAGATTTTCTCCCGCGCCCAGTTGTCTAACAGCCCGGTGTGCTCTACAAATAAATAAACAATACAGTACAATACACAATTCATATGTATACATGATGATGAACCTTAATGTTATTGACCTTTTCTGGTGATTTTGTTTCTTACTTTAGTTTCCCTGTATGTGCCTCTGATTGAGATGCATTGTGGGTCTCCATATGTAGTGTTTGTTCTAACACAAGTATATAATAAGTCTTGAATTATTGCCTATTTATTCCATGTTTAACATTACTCAAAACTCTGATAAGGTAGCCTTCATTATTTTACTATCCAAAATTACCAGATTAAAAATATTGTAATTCTATGGTGCATGCTGCAGCCATTGCCTATCTGTATGTATGATTAGGTTCCTGTATTAACAACACTCCAATATAATGTTTTGTTTAGAGTACATTCCTTAATACATTAAGCAGTTCATGATAGGTCTCCGATCATCCCTGACATCGTGTTACCAACATTATAAACACAACCCCTTGTAGGGACTTTTCATTCAAATTAATTTCATAGGTGATGTCATCAGTTATGTCATCAATGACATTTGTGATGTCATCTTTGATGTCCTGGGTGTTAGTCTTAGCAGTGTACAGTGGTTGCGCGAGTTATAGTTGCTTAACGGACCATAACTGGCACATTTTTGGGGGTTTCGGTTTTACTTGTAACCATAACGTCCCTTTATAAAGTTTTTTCACTGAATTTCATAGGTTTTTATTAGTGCAACTGAACCATAAAATCCCTTTAACAAAGTGATTTCTTTGAATTTCAAAGGTTTTCATCAATGAAAATGTTTCATGATGTTACATCACTGTACATAAGTTATTAATAATTCCTCTTAACATATCAAAGAACCGTAAAGCTCCATTAGGAAACATTTCTTGCAACGCATACTGATGTGTGTCGTTATCAGCAGCGCATGCTGGGGATGCAAGTCATGGTTGAATTGCCTAGGGCATCGGGCTTGAGCATAATCCCAGCACCACTAAACCACACCACACCGTTATCCACTGCACATACCCTGTATCCTAGTTCAGTGTCCACTATACCCTCATAATGTGACCAATGGCCCATGCTCATGGCCCCATGGCCAGTCTCTACAATCCATGGGGGATGTACTTACTTTTTGACACTTTCAAAAAAGTAAAACACAGGACAGATTTGCAAAAGCATGCTTTCAGATACTTGCTGATGCTCTTCGCGCAAGTTTGCTGCAATGCCGTCCAGCACTTCAGGCTGCAGCCGCAAGCAGAATTCTTTTTCCATTTAAACCTAGGGCTTCGGGGCCGTGGCGCATGCCCCAAAAAGCAAATCAGAGTACACATTTGTCCTTGCTCAGGGCCAGGCCCATTGCCCAGACACCAAAGGTATATCACAATGTTTTGTAGTTACATTTTGACACTTTTTGTTTTGTCAAAGCCGACACATGTCGACATTTCATAACGTGAAACACATTTGTTACAAAACTTAAAAGAACATCAGTTCATCGAATCATTAAAACATTAATAAACCCAATGTTTGCAAAAAAAAATTAATTTCATAGGTGAGTAGAATCTCATGCCCTGCAATTAGTCTTTCCCAAAAGACATCCATATACAATCCTCCTCCTCTGTGAACAAAACGTTTCAGGAGTTTGTTTGTGAGCTCTTCAGTTTGTACACATTACATCATGATGTGTTTTAAGGTCTGTATGATCGCCATTTGCCAGAAAGTGCTGACACTGGTATATGGAGAATCTTGATTCCAAATCATCCTCACTACACCAGTCGGTTGTAAGTAGAGGTGGACCTTATGAAATGTGCTCAACCTGTAGGGCTTGGTAATTTCATAAGATACTTGGCAAGAAAACCCCTTGGCTTGTCTAACTTGGACACTGGTGTCACGACCCTTGAGTTTCAAGCTTGTGTGATGTATTTTGACACTTTGTAAAAAAATAAAACAGGACAGATTTGCAAAACCATGCTTTGAGGTCCTTGCGGATGTTCCTCGCAAATATTTGCTGCAAAGAACTTCAGGCTGTAGCCACAAGTAGAATTTCTTTCCCATTCAAGCCTATCCAGTTTTCAAAATAATTTACCACATAGCCAGTCCTTAGTGGCCATGCCTGCTTTAACCCCATTGCCGGTCCCTCATGGCCATGGCCAGTAGCCAGATTGTCCGGATCATGGCCTTTTGGCCATGACATGGAAAATGTGGCCACTGCCCATGGCCACAGGATATACCTCAGTCACCAAGGGTATATCACTATTTTTTGTACCTACATTATGACACTTTTCAAAAAATAAAACATGGACACATTTGTAAAACCATGCTTTCGGGTCCTTGCCAATGCTCATTGCAAGAGTTCGCTCCAAATCCGCCATGATTTATATTTTCAGAGTGTCAAAACATACATACAAAAAATAATCATAACTTACCCCCGCACTTGACAGAATCCATTCAGCCTTTGCATAAACATTCAAGGTCAGGTCTATAATTTTTCCAAAAACGTTTGTGCAGATTGGTCAAACGGCAACAAAGTTATAAGCCATCTAAAAATGTTGAGACCCCCTCTAATTTTGCCCTCTCTTGACATAATCCCACCAAACTTGGCAAATACATATATAACTGGGTCTAAAATCGCTATGCAAACTTTTGTGCAGATTCGTCAAGCGGCACAAAATGTATAGTGCCAAAGTTATAAGCCATCCAAAAACTGCTTTTCACTCAGCCAGTAATGCAGAAATATACATGGATGTCCCAGAATATCTGAGATGTTTGCGGGCATCAGAGAAGAAAATATACCCAATTCTTGGCTTTTTATGGCCATATCCCATCCCATCCTCATCACCCCTCACCTCCACAGAGATAGTTTAATTTGTTTGATAAGTGCAAGGCTGTGAGTTTTTGTTTTTATTGATTTTCATAACATAGAAAATCTTAACCCTCCCTTCCTCCCTCACCCCCACCATTTCCCACAGCTAGGGAGATCAGACATGTTTCAAAACAATTATCTATCACCGGTTGAGTTAGAATATGTCCATAATTCTCAGATTGTGCGGGCACCAGTGGTGCCTATAGTCAGCCTGAAGGAATCTTAAGACATTGTCCCAATCTTGATTGAAGATTACCATATCCCCTTGTATTGTACAGGTTGCCCACTCTAGTGCCACAAATTGCCATACATTTTCTAGCAATTCCAGTTCTGTGGGTGGTTGTTTAGGTTTCCATTTCTACGCTATCGTCAACCAGGCTGCTACAAGCAGTATCATATAGCCCCTCAGTTGTCTCTTGGTGTATAATTTATAACCCTTATCCCATAAGCCGCAAGGCATGTTTGGACATCTATGTTGTCTGCCCCTGCTAACATTCCATTCATCTGTATTTTTATCCCAACCCAGAAAGGTTGGAGGGCTGGGCATTCCCACCAGATATGCAACCAATCTCCCTTGGATTTGCAGCCACAACAGCAATTTGGTGGGACTGAGGGGAACTTTGTATGGATCCTGGCCAGCGTGTAGTGTTATTGAAACATTCTTTTATACCACATTTCCCATATTTGTATAGATTGCATTACTTTTGGTATAATGACCCAACGGTGTTCCCATCTTTCTTCTGCTGTGGTATTACCAAATGTATTCTCCCATCCTCTTCTGATATTGCCATTGTATAGGGCCATGTTTCCATTAAGGAGTTCATAGAGAGCTGACACCAGCTTTTTTGATCTTGAGCGGGTTGTTTTATATAGCTCAAAATGAGTTAACAGGCGTGTAGCTGCTGCTTTGAGATTAGGGTCAGAGTCTGTCGCCCTCAGTCAGGCCCAGGGTTAGCTTGCATGTTTCAAATGCTCTGATGTTTTTCCCTTGGAACATATCCCGTAGCTTCAAACATCCTGCTTCTTTCCAGGCTCCGAATGATCCCCACTCCATCCCCAGTGGAAATTGAGGAACGGTTAAAATGGGGATGGAGTGGTTGAAAGTGTACCCTTTGCCATTGCCTTGTCCCATATGTCTGTCACCAGTCCCATTATCTTGCTCTTACACACATGTGGTGGCCTATGTTCTTTCCCCAACCACAGAAGTCCTCACACTGGTGTTCCCGCTACTGCTCGATCTTGTTTCACCCATGTTTTCCATGTCGCATGTGTCGCATGTGAACCATTCCTTTATTACTCCAAGTTGTGCTGCTTCGTAATATTTGCAGAATTGGGGTAGCCCCATTCCTCCCCTGTTCCTTGGCAACGTTAAGGTATTCAGGGCTATCCAGGGGGTTTATTCTGCCACAATTGGGTGCTTTGAAACCCAAATTACTTGTTGTATAAGCGCCTTACAAATGCACAATATATATCTTGACACTATTTTATTAAGGGCTCTGAAAAAGGTCTTAGGCACGGGATGCAGAGCGCTTGAAAGTAGTATAAAAATCTTGGTAGAACCACCATTTTTATGCCTGTGATCCGCCCTCAGCCACGAAACTGATAGAGGACTCCACCTCTGCAGGTCCGCTTACGTGTTTTGTAGTAGTTGAGGGTAGTTGGCCCATTGTCTTGGTTAACACTACCCCCTAGGTATGTAATGTCTGTATGTGCTACTTTTAGCTGGGCGGTGTCCTTGAACCGGACAAGGGTATCTGGGAGAGCCATTAGATTTAGGATTTCTGTGTGTTAATTTTTGACCCAGCTACTGCCTATGTACCTACACTGCAAATGCTTATTGGCCGTCTGCAGCTCTTATCTCAGCCAATCTGTTTTGCCGGCAGGCGGCCCTATTCTCTAAGGCTCACTCTGTGCCGGTCCATGGCTGGAGGAGCTGAGAGCTCGAAGGACCGGGCTACTTTAAACCTACACAAAAGAAAGTCCGATGAACATCCCGGTCACAACGGTAAGATGACCTGGGCCCATTCAGCCTCCACTGACAACCCCAACTTAGTTACTCCCCACCACTTGGACTGTCACACCCACGGCTTCTCCAAAGCTCTCGTAAGCTCTCCTGAGGAGCCAGACCCCACTCGTTGGAAGGTATACTTAGCTGGTCCTAAGAACACTGCATCCTCTTGTGCCCTACTCAATTAAATCTTGCTATGTCCTACCGATGACTGGTATTGGTGGGACATAGTAGCACTGTTACAGCAAATACATATGCTATTGTTTACATGTTCTCAGTAGTGCCCTTAGAGGAAACGCATTTGTGCGGCATCTCCTGTGTGTTGTATTGCATACTGCTGTGCCTCATTGATTACTAATGCCCAGTAATATCCGAGTTGAGCACTTGCGGATCTGAATCTTGCTATGCTACTGTTTTGATGCTTTCAGAAGTGCCTGTGAGCAGCTGCATTTGCGTGGCATCCCTTGTTGAGCCTCATATTTCTGCGTCATATAGTTAATCAGATTCTACTTATGCCATGTGTTGAGTAGCAATTTGACGTACCTATGCATGATGCTGAATGCACATAAACTCTTTATCCTTTGCAGCTTTGTCAGTAATCAATATTACAAATACTAAAATTGTACCTAGATATACGTGTATGATGACTAAGGAACAAGTTACTTACCTGTAACTGTTGTTCTCCAGCATGGGTCTGGCATGGATTCACATGCTCATGAATATTCCCCGTCGTCAGGCTGGGAATCCTCGGTAAAGAAAAAACCAGTATCAGTTTCGTTTCTGATCTGTCTTTCGTAGTAGTAACCAATCACTGGTCTCTGCGTCATACTGACCACAGCCAATGACTGCCCTCTACCCAAGCCCCGCCTCTGGCAGCCATCTTCAGATTTGGAAGCACGTGAAGTGGCAGTATGACCAAGTGAAGAGCCGCAGAGGGGTAGGCGGGAGGGTTCGCATGTGAATCCATGCCAGACCCATGCTGGAGAACAACAGTTACAGGTAAGTAACTTGTTCCTTCTCCAGCATGGGGTCTGGCATGGATTCACATGCTCATGAATAAAGAATACATAGCAGTACCCACATGCACAACCACGGGAGGTGGCAAAGGCTCAACATTAAGCATCACATCAAACTCAACATTAAGCAATCTTACCTCCTCACCAGGCTCACCTCAGGCGAACAGGTTGCGCAGCACTGCTTGGCCGACCCTGGACTCCTCCCTGGAATCCCGATCGACGCAGTAGAATTTCGTGAAGGTGTGCGTCGACCTCCACGTAGCAGCCCTGCAAATGTCCAGCAGGGGCACACCAGATAGGAACGCTGTGGTAGCTGCGATCGCTCTGGTGGAATGTGCTCTCGGACGGCCAGGCAGCGGTCGGTTTGCCAACCGGTAAAAGTACATGATACAGCCGGAGAGCCATCTGGAAATGGAAGCCTTCGAGAGAGCCTTCCCCCGATTGACAGGTCCAAAGTTCACAAAGATTTGTGACGTCTTC
Source organism: Ambystoma mexicanum (assembly GCF_040938575.1). Classification (NCBI taxonomy): domain Eukaryota; kingdom Metazoa; phylum Chordata; class Amphibia; order Caudata; family Ambystomatidae; genus Ambystoma; species Ambystoma mexicanum. Next base: position 422,493,217 of record NC_090930.1, on the reverse strand, counting down.
CGAAAACACTTCGTGTGATCCACGTAGAACTTCAGCGCTCTAGCCACATCCAGCGAGTGCAAAGTCCTCTCAGCCGGCGACGAAGGCGACGGGAAAAACACAGGCAACACCAAGGGTTCGTTGAGATGGAAGTCCGACGGCACCTTGGGCATGAAGGAGGGGTGCGTCCTGAGCACCACCCTTGTGTCGTGAAAAATCAAGTACGGGGCCTTGCAGGAAAGGGCCTGGATCTCTCCCACCCGTCGTGCGGAGGTGATGGCCACAAGAAACGCTGTTTTCCACGACAGGAACTTCAACGGGGCCGAGTGCAGAGGCTCGAACGGAGGTCCCATGAGCTTTGTCAGCACCACGTTGAGCTCCCACGCCGGGGCCGGAGCCTTCACCGGCGGGAACGATCTGAACAGTCCCTTCATGAACTCTTTCACCAGACGATGAGACCACAAGGACGTCCGCCCCGTGGTTCTAGTGTATCGGGAGATCGCAGCAAGATGAATCTTGATGGACGCGTGTGCCAGTCCAGCTTTGGCCAGCGTCAACAGGTACGGCAGTACTTGGGGAGCCGTAATCCTTAGAGGGTTAATCTTCTGTGCGTGGCACCAGACAGAGAACCTCTTCCATTTGTGTCCGTAGCATTTAAGAGTCGAGGACGCCCTGGCCTTTGCAAGAACCTCTCTGCAGTCGGCCGGTATGTCGTATCCTCCAAACTCTAGCGCTGCAGGAGCCAGGCCTGCAAGTTCAGCGACTTCGGGTCGTGGTGGAGGATGGCGCCTCCTTCCCTGGAGAGCAGATCCACGTCCACTGGCAGCTTGATTGACGGGGACGCTGACAAGTCCAGAAGGTTCGGGAAACATATCTGCCTCGGCCACGCAGGTGCGACGAGGATCATCCTGCACCGTGACCTCTTGAGCTGGTTGATGAGCCGGATCAGTAGTGGCAATGGAGGGAACGCGTATAGGAACAGGCCCGCCCAGGGGAAAGAGAAAGCATCGCCCATGCTCCTCGGCTGGGGAAACCTGCTGGCGAACCTCCGGCACTTGGAGTTCGTCGCCGTCGCGAACAGGTCGATCTGGGGTGTGCCCCACCGTCGGAAGAGGCGATCCACTAGATCCTGCCGTAGTTCCCACTCGTGGCACAAGCGCAGCTCCCTGCTGAGTGAGTCGGCGATGGTGTTTTTTATCCCTGCCAGATGAAACGGCACCAGAAACATCCTTTGGGCGACGGCCCAATACCACAGGTCCTGCGCCTCCTTGGACAGAGCTGGGGACCTGGTTCCGCCCTGTTTCCTGATGTAAATCATGGTGGTGGTGTTGTCGGTGAAGATCCTCACCACCTTGCCCTTGAGGGACGGAAGGAAGGACCTGAGGGCCCAGAACACTGCACGGAGCTCCAGGACGTTGATATGGAGGGACTTCTCCGTCGGGAGCCAAAGGCCTCTCGCGTGCAGATTTTCGGTGTGCGCTCCCCACCCTTCCAGGGAGGCATCCGTGGTCACCGTCTCCTGGTGGTCTGGGGTCTGGAAGTCCATGCCCGCCGTCAGATGCGCGCGGGTGCCCCACCACCGGATCGCTCGGCGGAAACTCTCGTCGAGTGTGATCCTCTCCTCGAAGCCGCCCGTCGTTTGGATCCAGCGCGCGTCCAGGAACTCCTGCAACGGGCGCATCCGGAGCCTGCACATGGAAATGAGGTAGATGCAAGAAGACATCATTCCGAGGAGGGACTTGATGGACCTCACCTTGGCCGCGTCGGAAACCAAGAAGACATCATTCCGAGGAGGGACTTGATGGACCTCACCTTGGCCGCGTCGGAAACCAACATCCGCTGTACCTTGCCCAGGATGGACCTGGTCCTTTCCTCCGACGGGGAGGCCAGAAGGGACACTGTGTCGAGCTTCGCTCCCAGAAACAGTGCGTTTTGCGCGGGTACCAGGTGGGACTTGGCGTAGTTCACGGAGAATCCCAGGTCCGTGAGAAGTTGGACGGTCCTTGCCGTGTGCTCCACGGCGAGCTCCCTCGTCTTGGCTCGGATGAGCCAGTCGTCCAGGTAGGGGTAGACGTGGATCCCCTCTCGGCGCAGCTGCGCCACCACTGGTGCAAGGCACTTGGTGAATACCCTGGGTGCCAACCGTAGACCGAAGGGAAGGGCTCTGAACTGGTAGTGACGCCCTTGGACCACGAACCTGAGGAATTTTCGGTGCCCCTTTAGGATGGGAATATGGAAGTAGGCATCCTCCAAATCCAATGACGACAGGAAGTCGCCCTCCTCCAGCTGACCCAGGATGTGCTGGAGGGTGACCATCCGGAACTTCTGAGCCTTGATGAACTTGTTCAGCCGTCGTAGGTCTAGGATGGGGCGCCATCCTCCCGTCTTCTTCTTCACGAGGAAGTATCTTGAGTAAACTCCGGAGCCCCGAAGCCTCCTTGGGACGAGTTCGATGGCGCCCTTCCTTAGCTTCGCCCTTACCTCCCGGAGAAGCTGAGGGACGTGAAGCTCTTTCCTGGCCACAGGGGGAACGCGCGGGCACCTTCTTTGAAACTCGAGCGCGTGGCCCTGGGCTAGGGCGTCCAGCACCCAACGGTCGGTGGAGATGGACTCCCACACGCTGACGAAGCTCGCCAGCCGGCCTCCCACCGGGGTGCTTCGGTGGGGGCCCGACCCCACGGCCGGTTCAATCCTGCTTAGAAGAGGCTTTGCCGCCTTGGCCTCCTTGGTGACGACGGCGGGGTCCGCCTGACTTGCCTCGTCCCCTGTAAGCTTCTTGAGACGACGAACGGGCCGCTTGACGGTAGGTGGAAAATCCGCCGCCGGAACCTTTGGAGGCGCCCTTGCCTCCGCTGCTCCGAAAGGGCGGCCGCCGTTGCTGGAGAACCCCGAGAGCCCGGGCCGTCTCCGTGTCCGCTTTAATGGCTTGAAGGGAATCGTCCACTGTTTTCCCAAACAGGTTGTTCCCATCGAACGGCATGTCCAGGACTCTGGTCTGTACGTCTTGACGGAAGTCAGTAGCCTTGAGCCATCCACGCCGCCTAAGGCACACGCCGTTGACCAACTGGCGAAATCCAGTTGTCGGCGATGTCCGTCGCAATAGTGATGGCGTGGTCCGACGCCACCTCACCTTCCTGCAAGATCTCCAGGGCATCCGCCCTCTTGTCGTCCGGTAGGAAGTCCAGCAGGGGAGCCAGCTTGTACCACAGCTCCCTGTCGTACCGGGCTACGATAGCCAAGGCGTTAGCCGCCTTAATTGTCGTTGCTGCAGACGAGATGACCCTGCGCCCCATCGTGTCCAATTTCTTTCCCTCGCCGTCCGGCGGGGAAGTCGACGTGGAGGCCGCAACCCCCCCCGCTTTCTTCCTGGCCGCCGCGGAGACGACAGAGTCCGGGGTAGGCTGCGCCCGGAGGCACAAGGGGGCCGCGTCCGGGACCCGGTACTTCTTCTCGTACCGGTCTCTTCTAGCCGGCGTCGTGGATGGGTTCTTGAGGAGTGCGAGGCCCTCATCCCAAATATCGTCCAGTAGAGGTACCGCGAGGACCGTCTTCCTCTTGGCCTCGCGCCGCTGATAAAGGAAACCTTCCTTCTTCTTCTCCTCAGGGCAGAGCTGGAAGAGCTCGGATGCCCTGGCGATCATGGAGTGAAAAGATCCAATCTCGTCGGGCGGGGAAGCCCGGGTGGGAGGAGACGACGGCAGATCCTCGTCGTACACCTCGTCGTCCGTACCCGTTGCGGCCGTGTCAGTTCCCGTATCATCCCCTCGAGTCGTGGACGGGGAGGAGGGCTGAACGGGGCGCGACGGCTGAAAAGGAGGTGGAGGGTGAATCCTTCTTTTCTTAGGAGGGGGGCTGCCCGAAGGGCCTGGTTCCGGGTCCCCCGACGGGAGTGGTTCCTCCACTGGTAACAGCAGTCTCGTCCTTATCTCTGAGCATAAGGACTGTATAGCCAACAAAATGGCCGCCGAGTTGTCTTGCGGCACTGGCAGAGGGGAATCCGACGGGCGGTCAGGGGCCCCGTCGGTACCCTCGACGATGTCGTCGTCTCCTGCGTCGGGATCCCTCCCGACGGGCTGGTCTTCTTCCACGCCAACGCCGTGGCTTAAGACCTCGATCAGTTCTTCCTCAGAGTTTGAGGCCGAATCCACGGCGACCTCCTGCCCCCCCCTTTTTCTTCTCCGTCGGAGGTTTCACGGGGGTCCTGTCGATGGGCATAAAAGAGGACTCCCTCCACGGTGGCAGGGAGACTCTGAGCCCCGAGGTCGCCACCACCGGCGTAGCTTCCACAGGCTGAGGCAGGGCCGCCGCGACTGTCTCGATAGAGGCCTTGGCCGGATGGATTAAGGCTTTCACCACCCTTGGTGCGCTCACCGCCTTCTCCTTGAGGGGGGGGACACTGCCTCGCTCCCCCTCCGCCTTCGAGCTCGACCGGGGCCTCTCCAGGAGCTTCGCCGGGTGCTCGGCCTTCCTCTTACCCGACCCAGAGCGTTGGCTCGTGGTTGATGGTGCCGGGGAGGGTGCGCCTGCCTGGTGCCCGTAGAGCCCGACCGTTCGGCGCTCCCGGTGCCAGCGGACTCGCGGTGCTTGGCCTTATGTTGGACCCCCGTCGCCGGGGCGTCCTCAAAGGTCTTAGAAGACCGCTCGGATTTCTTCTTCTTCTTCTTCTTCTCGCCGGACGGGCTCTTCCCTTCCAGCCAGTTGGCGAGACGTTGATGGCGGTCCTTCATGGTCCGCTGCGACATGTTGCCGCAAAACGCACAGTCCTTCTCCACGTGCGTCTTGTCTTCATGTAGGCAGTAAAGACAAAAGGAGTGTTCGTCTTCCTTAAAGACATTCTGCAGCTGGCATCCAGGGCAGACCCTGAACAGCTTTCCGGGCGTCGAGCTTCCCTTCTCCTGGGCCATGACCGAGATGGGCCTGAGAAACTTCTGGAGTCCTCCAAAAGCATAGCTCGACGAATCTTCACCCTTGAGGGGCGTAGACCAATCCGACACGGGTCCCCGTTGATCGGATGGAGAGTCGGTGGAGCTTGAGGCTCTTTTGACCGAAAAAAACAAAGTTTTTGAGAAAAAACGTGAAAAAATAGCACTAACGCTCGAGAGCAATAGCACGAGGATCCCAACACATGAACGTGCGGTAAAAATCTGAAGATGGCTGCCAGAGGCGGGGCTTGGGTAGAGGGCAGTCATTGGCTGTGGTCAGTATGACGCAAAGACCAGTGATTGGTTACTACTACGAAAGACAGATCAGAAACGAAACTGATACTGGTTTTTTCTTTACCGAGGATTCCCAGCCTGACGACGGGGAATATTCATGAGCATGTGAATCCATGCCAGACCCCATGCTGGAGAATGCAGGTAAACCGACTACCCCTTGCTGATATGTTAGCAATCTGTAATCCTGTGTGCCAATATGTTATATGCTCATTAAAACAGAGCCCCTACTGTATGCCCTAGGCCAGCAATCTGCACGTCATGTACTAGCGAGCCATATTGTTTCCAAACCAACTAGAGGAGTGTGCATCCGCCTTTGCAAACCTCTTACCGACCCTCCCCTCAAAGATGGCCGCCGCCAGTGCCACACCCGACCTTGGCGCAGGAGCATCTAGCCTCCAGGACCACGATTGGCAGTTGTCCAGGCCAATAAATAGACGCACCTCACACCAAATGGCAAAACCAGAAAGAGGACGGGAAGGCTGATGCCCCTTTCCCCAGCCTTCCTTTGCCCGCTGTGTGTACCGATGGAAACCACCGCCCGCAGGGTTAACATGTACCAAGGCTTACCCAGCGCACTGCACTGTACTGCTGGTGCCTATATGCAGGTCGAAAATGGCCTTGCTCGCCTTTACTGCCCACACCATCTTCTTACTCCATGACCGACTCCCTTCCCTCCAAAAGTATCCCCATTTGTACTGCCCTATGCACCGCTACCGGATACTCAGCCAACAGCTATTAATCCCAGCTTCACAGTAGCCCTTGAACACCCCACTGGTCACACCGCAATCAACCAAGTTACAAGTACTAGACCTGGGCTCCCCTTGTCTACCCAAACTAATCCGCCACCTGTTCTTGCGCAGCACCAGCAAACTTCTTCTAAGCCTACCAAAATGCCCACTGAGCGCAATCCCCAACACCACCCATAAACCCACTCATCTCTTAAACAGATACTCAAGTCATTTACCCACCCCTATTGCTCACACACATCACCCCTTACAACAGCACAGCTAGGGCACACCGCTCCGTGCACAGGCACAACTCGTCTTGTGTGCCTCACCTCCAGAACACTAGCTGCCCCGCAGCATATCTTACCTGCACTAGGACCAGCCAGACAAGCTAGACTCACTTCACACACACGTCAGAACTACCACCACACCTACTTAATAATCTCCAAAATCACAATGCAGCTTAGACCATGCCCCATAGACCCTGTTCCAGGATACAAACTCCTGCTCTTGAAGCTCACTACAGACCAAAAAACCACATTCAACTTCCTTCTTATTTACAGACAACCTAATAACACTAACAAGCCTGAACTCGACATTCCTTTGCTCATCTCTCCTCTTTTGAAACCACTCACCAACTTAATTATTTTAGGAGATATTAATCTTGGATTTGACGATAAATTAGACCACAACGCTACCGCTCTCACCTCCGCCCTCCATGACATGCATTTCACACAAATTGCCAACTCTCCCAGTCATATTAAAGGAAGAATCCTTGACTGGATTCTGACATCCAATGTAACTATAAACTTAGAATCCATCTCTGAAGTTACTTGGTCTGACCACTTCCTAATACGATTTGACCTCCTCAACACTAAGGTACAAGTTCCACCACCCGCCAGTCATAGACCTATCTCCATCAGAAATACCTGTAAACTCAGCAGAAATTGTCATCCCTATACTTGCATATGCGCTCAAGACACACTCCTCCGCAGATACTAACCCTGACAGTATCTCCACTCTTTATCACACATGTCTGAAAACCACTCTTGACATACTAGCCCCACTCGCATCCAAAATCCCACACAAACTGAAGCGAATTAACTTCTGGTTTGATGAAGAAATCATACTCTTACGCCGAAACAAAAGAGCACTGGAGCACCTTGACAAAAATAACCCTTCCACCTATACATAAATTGGACTTGCTGCAGCTCCTAAAACCTACAAATCGACAGTGGTAGCTCACAAAGCAAACTCCCTCAACACCTGCATCACAAATGCATCGTCAAGGGGCAAAGAACTATTTTCCATACTTCAGGAATTAGAATCACCCATTCCCACTGTAGCCCTCACCCACACAGACAAAAGCTTGGTGTACCACCATTCAAAATGCACTGGCACACAAAATCATCACTCTACAAGAGAAAATAAAGAACAAAAGAAAATTACTAGCCGGCAAAAGTATGCCCTCTCACTTACCTAGCACTAACGCCGTTACCTCTGCGTCCCAATTCAAATTTAGAAAAGTAGCCCAAGATCAGGTCTAGTGTTCTTGTTCTGTGTTGTACTTCTTGCTGCCCCCTTTGTGTTCACCCCATGTGCCTGCCTCCTGCTTGCACCCAGCGTGTGATCCCCCCTCTTGCTTAGGCTGCCCCCCTTACTCTCTGCCCACACCCTCCATGGTGCTGTCTCCCCTAACTTCTCTAACTGCTAACCATCCCTCTCACTAAGTCTGGTAGGAAGAAGCTCAAAAGGGACATCCTGGTTTCCAGCCCACGCCTCCCCATCGCTGATACCTACACCAGAGTTTCCTCCAGACAGCTCCTCACCGACATCCACTTTGTCGTTCCCTCTCCAGGCCAATGGGCCCCACATATGGTCTATCTTTTCTCTCCTTTTTCCTCCTCTCCCATTAATGGTGGTACCCGGTGGGAGGCCCTCCTGGCCCCCTTCCACTCCTCCAAGACCATCTTTAATGTCTACTTAAATGGCATCGTCTTGGTCCAGGGCCCTCAAGCCAATCTTCTACTTTTCGATAGACGCTTCATGCGTCTTATCAACTTCCTTTCTGCCTCTCTGGCACCCGCCCCTGCTTCTCTGGCCACTCTGCCTTCTCCTCCTTCCGCCACCTCGCTGGCATTCTCTTCTTCCACTTTGACTACCCTTCCAGCTCCTCCTCTGCCCATTCTCTGTCTTCTCTAATACGCAGGGCGTACCTCATGCCTGTACCCCTCCACGGAAGTCTTTCAAAGGTGGCAATCTGTTTCATGTCGCTGCTCTTAACTCTCGCTACGCTGTCAAACACTCCTCGGACATCTGCCGTTTCCTAGAAGAGCTTGATTTGGATGTACTCTGTCGGACCAAAACATGGTTTACGGCCAGCTCTGTCATGAGTTTTGACACTCTCCTCCCCGATGGCTATAAAATGCTCTCCGAAACCAGAACCAACCGTCCAGAAGGGGTAGTAGCCCTGATCTTCCCAGAGTGGATCCCCGCTTCTGTCAGTCCTACGCAGGCCTACTCCTCCTTTGAATGCCTGGTCTGCAGGCTCCATCTCTCCTGGCCTCTCGCTCACTGTGGCCACCATCTACAGGCTGACTGGCCAGGACCCCCTCTTCCATTCCGAGTGGGCCGATCACTCCTCCTCCCTTCCTTGCCTCTACCACTCAACTTCTCCTCCGCAGAGACCTTAACATCCACTTGGATGCCAATAAAAATGCTGTTTTGCGACCTCTGCGACTCTATTCTACCCTCTGGCCTGACTCACTCTGCAAGGCACACCCTGGATGTTCTGATCTCAGAACTCGACCCTCTCCAACCCCCTCACCACTCCTCTCTCGGACTGACCACTTTCTACTCTACTCTCACTCGTCTTCTGCCCCTCATGCTAAGCCCTCCCCAGCACTGCCAACCACCTTCTCGGTCATCCGACCCATGAAGCGCGTCAGTGGAGGCTTTTGCTGCTACTTTCTCTCCTCCTCCTACACCTTTGGCTGACTCACACTCTGACAAGGCCCTTTCCAACCTTCATCTCTCTATCTCTAACACTCTTGAGGTCCTTGCCCCTGTCATAAGGATCTGTTTGAAGCCTGCATCCAAGTGCAATTTCTGGTACGATTCTGACCTCGCCAACATTAAGCGCTAGTGTAGGGTAGCAGAGCGGAAGTGGAGGGCATCAGGCATACCCTACGACAAGCTGGCCTACCGCCTGCTCCAAAGGCAATACAGACACACGGTCCTCTCTAAGAAGAGAGCCTACATCTAAGCCTGCATCTCGGCAGAACTTTTAAAAATCTGCCAAACCTGCTGCAGTCTCTACCTCTCCTGTTCCCTCCCAGGCCCTCTGCATGGCCTTGGCATCTCATTTCACAACTAAAACTCAGGACATCTTGTCCACTCTCTCTTCCGCTACCTCCTAATTCCTCTCCCTCTACCTTTCCAGGACCCTCTCCGGCCGGCTCTCTTCCCTTCTCCTCTTTCCCCCTGTTCACTCCCGAAGATGTTTCTATAGACAAGTCCGATTTATGAAAGTCTTGTCAAAGCAGGTGCTCCCCGACTCGACCAGAACCATCAAGGACCACATTGACACCCTTGTTCCAGCCTTGGCCGATTTCTGCAATCACTCTTTTGCCACTGGAACCTTCCCCTCCCCCCTTAAACACTCCATTGAGCATCCATTCTTAAAAAGTCTTCTGCCAAACCATCCTCTCTGGCAAACTATCTCCCGATCTCCATCACTCCTTTTTTCTGGGCAAACTCCTGGAAAAGCTGGCCATCTCCCAGCTTAATCTACATACTGAATCTGTTGGTTGTCTCCATTACCACCAGTCTGGCTTCAGAAACTGCTCTCCTGAACACCTGTAAAGACTTGCTCTCCAATCTGGACTCGTTCCTTCTTTCACATTATCCTTGACCTATCCTCTGCTTTCTACATTGTCAACCACAACATCCTGCTCAATCGTCTCCGAGACAACCTGGGTATTTCTAGTCCGGCCCTTTCTTGGTTGACCTTTCCCACTGATCGACCCTCACAAGTCCAACTTGGGTCTTTCCTCTCTTCTATCTCTCTCTTTACTTGTGGTGTTCCCCAGGGGTATACCCTCTCTCCCAGGCTATTTAACCACTACCTGGCACCTTTGGCCCACCGCATCACTACCTTCTGCTATAACTTTCAGTGTTATGTGGATAACTCCCAGCTCTCCCCCAGGCTCCACTCAGCCTTCACTGCTCCTTCTCTCACACCAGACTGTCCGCTATTCAGGAATGGTGTGCCTCCAACGATCACCGCCTTAATGCCAATGAGACAGATCCTCTTCACTGGGACTCCTGCTCCCACCTTCCCCCACTCACTCTGGCCGCCCTCCCTGGGCCCTCTCTACCTGCTCCATCTACCTGAGGCTAAGAACCTTGGGGACATCTTCGACTCCACCCTCTCCTTCTCATCTCACAACTCTGACATCTCTAAGAAGTCACACTATCAGCTGCACCTCCTCAGAGGTATTCTTCCTTTTCTCACTTTCCCCCAGAAGCTCACGGTCTCCAAAGCACTGGTCCTCTCTAGACTGGACTACTGCAACAGCCTCTTTCCATCCGCCTGCCTCTACTCTTTGCCCTCTACAACTTATCCAGAACAGGACTGTGAGACTTGACCTTGGCCTCAAACCCAGGCATCGTATCGCTCCAGCCCTGAAATCTCTCCACTGGCTCCCTGTGGCTGCGAAGATCAAGTTAAAGGCCTTCTGCATCGTCCAGAAGGCTTTCCCGGGCTGGGGACCACACTACATCCAGCTTTCCCTTCCTAAGCATCTTCCTTCAAACCCTCCACTCATCCACCTCCAATTCCAACTGAGGGTCAGACGCTTCTCCAGGCAGAGTAGGAGGGGTAGATCTCTGTTCTCGGCTGAGGCCTCCCTATGGAACAGCCTCCCTGCCTCTCTCAAAATTGACCAGGATCACCTATGGTTCCGGAAGCAACTCAAGACCTTCCTTTTCGCTTCCGCTTTCTCTCTCCCCTACTGATGTCCCTGTCTTCTGCGCTTACTGGTTACCTGGCCACCCACTGAACTTACGGGACAAGGCTCCTTCACGACCAGTTGCCCTAGCACTGCCTCCGGGCCTCCCTACCACTTAAAGGCCTGTATCTGCAACCCTACAGTCCCCTGAGACTCTGCATTTATGAGCCGGCTGCACTTACTGGTTACTTTGTACTCTTCCCCTCCTGGCACTTCTCCCCCACAGGCCCCCCGCACTACGCGATTTGACCGACACAAGGCCTAGTAAGATCGTTTTGTCCTCCTTCTGTCCTCCCTTCCTTGTCGCGCCTAGAAACACTTGTGTACAGGTGCATTATAAATTACATATCATAAAGCTCTCAAGTTGTGAGAGCATTTCCCTCAGGAATCCGTATTGGACCGCGTTGGGAGCGTAGACTCTGGCTAATGTGTAGAGATGGGCTTCTATAGTTGCAGAAAGAAAGAAATCTACCTCGTGGGTCTATATGGGAGTTTTGTATTTGCAGTGACAGTCTATCACTTATGGCAATAAGCACCCCCCCGCCCCCAGTTTTTACCCCGAGGCATTTGCTTGGTGGAGTTGAAAATAGCCTTTTATTTTCAGCTTCATTTTATCCCTCTTCCTTATATGAGTTTCCTGATACATCACTATATCTGGTTTCTCCACCGTTAAGAATGCCTCCAATTTCTTTTTCTAAACCGGAGTGTTCATGCCCCTCGCATTATATGTCAGAATGGTTATAGTCGCCATCTGAACCCCATCACATTCCCCATGCCCCTTCTCCGGCTTCTGTTCATATTCTGCATTTCCCTCTCCAACGGGGCCCACCTCATTCCCCCTCTTTTCCTACCCTTGATCCCTCCCTTGCCCCCCCTGTTGTATATATCCCCCGATTTCCTCCTCCCAACCCCCTCCCTTTTCCCCTTCCGTGAGGAGAGCCAAAGTCCCTATGGGCGCTAGGACATGGCGCCCATCGCTTCTGACCCTCAATCTATCTCAGAGCACATTGTAGGGTTGTCCTAATCCCCACTTTGGATTCCTACGGTCAGTCTCCCATGGCGGCCCTACATGCCGCCCTCCTTGTTAAACGTGCAGCTATATTTAAGTTGCTTTTCCAAGGAAGTTTGGTTTGTGTTGTCACTGCCACCTCCATCCTTTGTCCCCGCTTTCTCTTTTTTGTGTCCCTTTTAGTCGCCTATTGTTCGGGACCCTGCACATGTTTAGGGTCTCTCCTTTCCCTTTGATCGATTCTTCCTTGTTACAGTTTCCCATCCCCACGGTTTCCCATTTATTCTCTGTGTTCTTACTTGTTTCGCTGTCGTCCCCAATCTCCTCTTGAAGTTGCAGGATTTGCATTGCCTCGTCACATGTCGTGATCCTATGCTGGCAGTCATCCCATATAAAAAGCAACCCAAAAGGGAATGTCCATTTATATCTTATTTGTTTCTGTGTTAAGAATCGTACCACCGGTCTAATGGCCCTCTTTTTATTTTAGGGTGCTTTGGGCCAGATTGTGAAATAGCTGAATCTCCTGACCATTGACCCTTGTGGGGCCAGAAACGTGTGCCACAGACAGTATCTTCTGCTTTTGTGTATAGGTTACTGCCAACAATACCTCTCTTGGCCTCAATCACGGTTCAGATCTACGCGGACCCACTGCATGTATGCGGTCAAAGATGACAAGCCTGTCGTCTTCGCTTGTCAGAAGCTCTGCAAGTAGCTGTTGCACCGTGTTTTTCACATCAGTCTTCCACAGATTACGCCAGATTTGTAATCTGTATATTGGAACCTGGATTGATTCTCCAAATCTTCGCATTGCAGTCCTAAGTTGTGAGAAAGACAGGAGATGTGTTCTAGGACTTCCTCTGTCGTTTGCAAGTCCTTTATCATCTCCTGTTGTGCTCTCTTAGTTCTATCCACTCCTTCCTCAGGCTTTGCTACAGTCGTCAAGTCCAGTATAGATTGCTTCATTTCCGCTTTTAATTGAGTGAACTGGGACTAAAACAATGTCATAAATTGGTCTTGGAACTTAAACCATTGTTGCATGTCTTCCCTACACACCATCATGTGTAGAGTCTTCAAGCTCCTTGTTGCCCTGGCGGGGTGCGTCCTAATCGACTGTCTTCCGCTGTCTGGTCTGTGGTAAAGACTCTGGCCCCCACAATTTTGTCAGGATGTTTTCTGAGTGTTTCGGGGGTTCTCTCCATCTGTTCTCTCTTTTGCCTTCGACATCGAGTTCCAATTGGTGGGTCGGGTTTTAGTATCAGAGGAGGTATTTGTTCCTTCGCCTGGTGGGTTCTATTATTGGCAGGGGAGATCGCCGTTTCTCCGCCTGTTTGGCCTTCCCACCCACACTGTTACATACTCGATCTGGCGCACCGGTCACCTTTAGATGTGAGGATATGTAAATTGGTGCGCCTCTTTGGGTTCTTATATAATATTGTGCGCCGACTTTAAAGGGCCAGGTGGCTTGTTGCGCACTTACCTCCCAGACACCGTACTGACTCTCCGT